>NC_064775.1:11181326-11491951 GCF_011397635.1 Epinephelus fuscoguttatus
CTTTATAAACATACAGAGACAAGAGGAAGGTACCAGAAAGAACCAGAGTGTCACTGCGTCCGTTGTTGGCTAACTTACTGCTATCGTACAGTTGGTGTCAACACTGAAGCTTCATCAACTGTTTTGCAAACTTTAAATCACACAAAGCAGCTTGAAACATCTTTGGACAAACTGGTTCCTTCCTTGCTTTGTGCCCAAGTCAAGAAATCCTTTCACTGTGTTCAGACCAACGCCAGACAACTATAGTGTTGGGGCAGTGCATACGAAGTCTACGGTAAGACGCAATTTGACATGCAAACGTATCCGTACCAGTTAAAAATGTTCCAACTTTGGAAAAATGTATGAATCATCTGCTTCATAAACGTACAGGGAAGAGAGGGAAGTAACTGAAAGACCCAGAGTTTTAGTGCGTCCGCTTGGTTACCGCTTACCGCTAAATGTACAGTTGGTACATGGCTGTTTGGGCTGAATAAACACATTCGTACAAATGACGCAAGGTGAAATCTTACTTTGGATTCTTTCTGAACACATCTTTAGCAAGATGTTTTGGCTTATTATATATGATGTGGTATTTCTTTTACAACTGGAGCTTTCTTCTTTCTTGGACCCAGGTCATATGTGCACTGTGTCCTGTCTACACAGTAGAAAACAGGACAGAAAACCAGCAAGCAGTGTTGTAGTACTCAAACGGTCTTGGTCTCAAGACCACTTCTTGAAGGTCTCAGTCTCTTCTCGCAATTGACTGCATTTTTACTTTGTCTTGTCTTTGTCAGACAAGAGGACTCTGGATTTTATTTCAAGACCGGTCAAGACCCCGACTGCGGGGACATCACTGAGGCCCTGTCTACATGTATACAGATATTTTTGATTGGAGTGATGCTCTGGACATGCAAATTTTTTCCCTCCACTCCTCATCGTGAACGATCTCACTCTTAAAATTGCCCCACCATCTTCTGGTCCGACCAGGTCTGATCCGGCAGACTGTAAACCATGGATACCGAAGTGGACCAAGTAACACTGGGCGCAGCAGATGCCTCCGTTCATCCATTAAGTGATTCAGCAATACTAAGTTTAAGTATGAAGTAGTTATTAGTCCAAGGAGTGCTACGAAACACAACATACTGGTAAGTTTGTCCACTGTTGTTGTTTCTGGGACTTGCTTGTTACAAAAGACAGTGGGCATGCATGAATTAAGAGATGCTGTCATTGTTTCCCAAACGCACAAAATAACCAGAGTTTTGACAAATCTGCACCTTAAAAGGAGTTCTAAAAAATCTCAGTTGCAATGACGTTAGCATGTGGACAAGAAGCAAAAACATGGAGAAAATTGTGTTTTCAAATATCTGTATCGGTGTAGACAGGGCCACGATCTCAACCCCTCAAAGTTTTGTTGCATTCTTGATACATTCTGGTCTTGTTCATGACTTGTTCTCGCATTAGGTGGTCTTGACTACAACACTGTCAGCAAAAAAACTTGAAACTCACTTGAATGTGGAGTCAACTCGAGCCCTAATTCATCACGGTTGAGGTCAATCCTGTTTCCAGAAAGAAAATTGCATTTGTGCAGCAACAATCCAAGTACAATACATTCAGTTCTTGGTCATATATCAATCAGTCTGTACACATAAAACGTCACAATTTTTTAGTTAGATTGATCCCACCTCTCAATTCAATATTATCAAGTAGCAATATTTTTGTATTCTTGTACATGCACAAACGGTTTATGTGAGTCATGTATCTATGAAATTTACATCGTCGTCCATGAGTTGTAAGTGGCTGATTGCTCTGCGACCTTAGGTGGAATGGCACACAGTTTATCAAAAGAGCGGGACAGGAGAGCTATTTTTATCCACAAAACTATTATACGTTGACATTTGTCCATAGTCGAGCAAGCAGCACAGAAAATAAATGGTCTACCCACACCCTTCCTATCTCAAGCTCTCCTTATCCATTCCCTATCACTCTCTCACACACACACATGCACATGCACACACTCTTAAAACACCATCTCTTCCCTCTCTTTCACCGTCACTCGTAAGAATGGGCGTGTTACATTCTGATGGAGAAATGATGACCATGGCTCATTATCCTCTCCCTGAAGAATGGATCTGATACATTCAGCGCTAGTATGTGCTTATTAGTCGACAGACCGGTTATCGTGGTCCGTCTGTGGAATCAATGAAATCCATTTGCATCACTTGCTGCTGTATGGCGGGGCATACAGTACCTCTAAAATGCAGGGTGAACATACACACAGTGTCTAGAGTGGACTTCAACATGGTCGGATGTTAGAGAAGATATCCAGAGTGCCCCACAAATGCTCAAAAACTAAACTGATGCTTGAAACTGACCTGTTGGTTAATTTGTTTAATCCTTGTCTTTTTTTGTCATCTTTTTTTTCTTTTTTCTTTTTTGCGCTAAGTATTCTGACATTTAATAGCCAGTATGACAATCACAGAATGCTCAGATCATTTTCATTTTGGGTTGTACACACAGTATATATATATACATTTATGTATATACACACTTATGTACTTATGTACAAAAATGGGTCCTCCACTCTATCACAAGTGTTGAGCAAACAAATAAACCAAAAAACAAACCAAAAAAAAACCCGACGGGATAGGAAAATCAAATAAATACCTGAAGACACAGAGTACAAAAATATCATAATATTTCATGGTTTGAGTAACCGTGTCGCCCAAAAGGCCCTTGGCAGTTGTTTTAAATTAAAGTAAGACAGTTTTTTAGAGGAAGTTTGATAAATTTGAGTGCAATTCTGTCATGCTATCACTTGAAGCGCATGTTGCTTTGAAGGTAGAAGTGAAAAAAATGGCAGTTTTATTTGCGTTTGTGCTTTCGTTTCCTTATCAAATTACCAAAAAGGAAATTTCAGTGACACTTTTCTCTGTCAAGAAAAATATGTCGTATAGCAAAAAATTCAGAACCTGAGTCACAATCATCCTGAACAGAGGACAAAATCCTCGACTTGAAATTATCGTGTTTGGGTAACCAGATCAATGCATGACATAGTTAACAGCAAGTATACTGTATATTATCAACGTTATAAACAAATACACATCGTGATGTAACCCAAGGCAAAAAAAGGAGTCATTGTTTCACCACTGGTTGATCATTACATGCATTAATAGTGCATAGGGTACCAGTCAAACATACATTAGTTTGTTTAATGGACTTTTAGGAATTGCCTGCATTTATCTGACCACCTGTGTAGTATAAAGTTTTCTTAATAATTCTTTTTTGATTAGAAAAATCATTGCGTTAACTGCTATTGTGTTTGTTTGTTTTTTGCAAATACTGTATTATTTATTCAATTGCTGGCTTTGTATCTCTCTATTTACACATTACTGAGAGGGCAGATGTTGGGAAATGACCGTCACAAGTCCCAATTACAGTACATACTTTAGAAAATAAAAAGACCTCGGTACTAAGGATTCAAAGACTGCGAATATAAAAACAATTTTGACAAGAACTTGGTCCAAAACTCATTAGTCTTTTCTCAGTCTGTTTTTTTTTCTTGATGTGTTGCAGTCTTTAACCCGACAGATTCCATCATGTATAAAAGCAACAGAAAAAGGAAGAAAAAGAAACAAAATGAAAAAAAAAAGTTCAAACAAACAACAACGAACACCTCAACAAAACAGTCCAATCAGACATAGTAGAGCCAGTAGACGAGGTTGAACAGTGAGAAAACGGAAGGGAAGATGATCCGTGACCAGCGGTCGATGGCGTTCACATCCGTCAGGTCGGGGATTTTGATTTTGAGCTGTGAGGACCGCCTCCGCAGGCGGCTGCGTTTCATCTGGGCGGCCCGGTCTAGGGAGTGCCGGCTGGCGGAACGGGGCCCGATCCCGCCGCTCTGCTTGCGGTACTGGATGTGCGTCGAGGCCGTGCTGTCCAACTGCACCATGGACTGAGAGTTCCTAATGTCCGCCACGCTGGTGGTGATCTCGCCTCCCGCCACCTCATTATGGATCTCCAGGGTGGTTAGCAGGATGTTCCCGTGGCCGTGTGGTTCTGCCTGAATGGATAAAGAAATGAGAAAACTAATTAACAACATAATGTGCAAATAAATGGAACAGCCAGAGAGGACTCTACCTGTAGTGTTAAGACACTGTCCTGTGGTGCACAGTGCGTTCAAGACCATGAAATGTGGATGTCATCATGGAAGGATTACTGACTGGGCCAGCAGACACAAGACCAGGAACTCAAAATGACCACAAAACTGGCAGTTACTAAATGACGCAAAATGACTAAAAAAAAAAAAAAGCTAAATAAATATAAAGGGTTACAATATGAATAAAAAGAGACACAAAATGTCTGCAAAGGAAAAGGAATGCTAAATGACTGCAAAGGGATGCCAAATGACTACAAAGGGACATAAAATAACAACAAAAGAACATAAAATGACTACTCGGGGATGCAAAATAATTGCCAAAAAAAAAAAAGCAAGATATTTACAAATAAGCACAAAATAACCAAAAAGAGATGTACAATGACTGAAAGGACACACAATGACTACAGAGGGCTACAAAAAGACTACGAAGAGGCACAAAATGACAACAAAGAGATTCAAAATGACTACAAAAGGATGCAAAATGACTACAAAGGGACACAAAATATCTGCAAAAAGACACAAAATGACCACCCAGGGATCCAAAATGACTACAAAGTGAAGCTAAATGACTACAAAGGGACATAAAATGACTATAAAGGGGTGCAAAATCACTGCAAAAGGACACAAATTACAAATAAACACAAAGTAACTACAAAGAGACGTAAAATGTCTAAAAAGACACACAATGACTACAAAGGTATGCAAAATGACTATAAAGGGTTGCTAAATGACTACAAAGAGACAAAAATGACAACAAAGGCACACAAAATGACTAAAAAGGAATGCAAAATGACTAAAAAAGAAACAAAATGACCATAAGGAGACACAAAATATCTACAAAGAGTCGTAAAATGACTATAGGGGATGCTAAGTGACTACAGAGAGACACAAAATATCTACAAAGAGTCGTAAAATGACTATAGGGGATGCTAAGTGACTACAAAGGAACATAAAATAACTACAAAGTCATGTAAAATGACAAAAAAGATAGACAAAATGAGGGATACAAAATGACTACAAAGGTATGCAAAATAACTGCAAAGAGACACAAATTGACAAATTAAAGAAACAAAATGACTCCAAAGGGATGCAAAATAACTGAGGGGATGCTATATAACTACAAAGAGACAAAAACCATCAGAGAGGTGCAAAATGACTCCAAAGGGATGCAAAATTACTACAAGGGGATGCAAAATATTTACAAATAGACAAAAATAAATACAAAACCTCCACAAAATAACTAAAAAGAAATGTAAAATGACTACTTGATTTGCGTCTTTTTACACTTTCAAGGTGTCTCCTATGTAGGAGGAATGGAGAAGCTTTTGCCAGGGGCCCATTGTCTGATAATCCATCCATGGGTGTCATATCATGCCAAGGCAACAGGTTAGCATTCCAAATTGCATGTCCAAAAACTGCCCCTTTGTCACATTTTAAGTGTGAAATTGATGCACTTTTTAATTCCCTCAAAATATCGCCAATGGTTTTTGTTCTCAAACATACTCACTGCACTGCTTTGTTTTTGCTTGTGACTTGACAGATGTGTAGTAAATGATGATTACCTGACTCGTCATTTATGTGGAGTGAAAAGTATAGTGAGATTTCGGACACTTTTAAAAACCTTTGTGAGTGTTCCTTGTGTATGGAAAAGTGACTAAGTGGAGAAGGGAGAAGTTTCAGGCCCAGCTGGGGTCTCCTGCGCCTGCCAGTCATTCTCATGATGACATTTGTAATGGCAGCCACCACAGCATTGCTGCTCTGTGTGACTGAGGAACAGGAGGACCGTTTCCACTGATAAAATGATCAAAGAATTGCCTCCTGCTACAACCTGTAAACTTCCCCTTTGAAGCCAGTAATTTTTTTCCCACCACACAGACTGTGTGAACAATTAAATCAAACACACAGGACACACATCATACTCCATGCCTATGATGTATGCACCACAAAACAACGGCGATCATTCATGCAAATGTAGAAACTGTGGAAGTCCCACATTTTCCTTATACAAACATTTTGGTGTTTGCACAGGTCAAACTGGTTCTTTAAGGTGCGTTTACTGACTTCCACTACTCGCTTCACATTCAGCCTTTTTTTAAAGGAGAGGACTGTAACTTACTGGTGTTATTCAACAATACGTATTCTACTATTCAGTTCCATTAAATATTTTCTGGAGTTAATGCACTTTTCAAATGAAATTTCCATTTCAAAAAGAATCCTGGCTGCTACGAGCGCAGACGCATGATGGGGGACCTCTGCAGTAACACTGATTCACCACATCCTGACATGCCATGAAAGCTGTGTGAAAAATGTGGCCCTTAATGATGACTTCAATGAGTAAAGAATTACAGACACGGCATGCATTCAGGATGACCTCTGGAAGGAGAAACAGGTTCATATCAGAAACAACTGTGCAATGCGAGAGAGCATTTCGATGTAGGAGGAACTGCAGTGAAGAAGTCAAAGTCAAATGAATACTCCTGAGAACATGGCAATGTCATGAAGATGTCTGTTGTCGCTTGACTCATTCCATGGATGGAGGAATATTTTGCATTACGGCAAAAGAAAATTAAAAACATCCATGTCAGCTGATGGCAATGGCAGAGTTGACTCAAGGATATTGAAGAGTCTCACTGGACAAATAACTCACCGAGCGTGAGTGGCGAAGACCTTTAACCTGATTGGACCGCTTTAGGGATGCGGTCCTACTACCTGCCTCCTGAGGAGATGAAAATATTCAGCCACATGTGGGGAACAAACCTGAAAACTGTATTTTTTAAAACATATTTCGGCCACTGAAGCCTCCACCGGGGATACAGATGCCCATGAATAATGTGATAATGTAATACAGTTCAATTATGCAGAACATTTTCCTTTTGCTGCCTCTGCTATCGAGAGCTGACAAAACAGTTCATTTTAAAATAATTGCAGTGTCAAGGCTGTTTTATCATTCATGTCCTGTTGGGAGGAAGAAAAATTAAGGAGGCTTAGTCCACTCAGACTGTCAGCGGCAGTTTCTGTGGAAATAACCAAATGCAGTACATTCATTTATTACATTTTCTCATACTTTAATCCAATCTCTAATCCATTTATCAACTCGTAATTTGAGTCTAGAGATCATATCAAAAACGTCCAATCATCAAATCCCAACTCACCCTCGCGGCATCGTACTTGGCTGCCCTCTCGTTGTTGGCCTTCTCTGCCTTCTCCGCCAGCTTCTTTTGCATCTGGGGACCCCTCCCAAAGAAGATGTAGTTGACGAAGGCGTACTCCAGCAGGGCCAGGAAGACCATGACGAAGCAGCCCATCAGGTACATGTCAATGGCCTTGACGTAGGGGATCTTGGGCAGCGTCTCTCGCAAGTGGGTGTTGATAGTGGTCATTGTCAGCACCGTGGTGATCCCTTAGATACGGAGAAAAAAAACATGGAATTTTTAATATTTTGTGGCAATAGTCATGAGCCAGAAGGCAGTTGTTTTATGAGACTGATCTACCCATTGCTCCTACCACTTAGCCCTTACCCCTCTGTTTTGCGCGTTCATGTCAAGGGGTAGGGTGTCCAGATTCTTGTTGGGATACAGGAGTAGGGCGAAGTGTTCGGGCCTCCAAAGGGAGGTTTTTCAGAGGCACCCACAAAGTGAGTGTTGTGAGAAATCATCGGCAAGATGGCTGCACAAGCAACACAAGAAAACCCACAAATGTCTTTTCGGCATTAATAAAGATTTAAAATTTCCAATAACCATCTTATTTTCTTTGATGGCATTTCAATGTATCATGGTCCTTTTCTTTGTAACAAGAATAACAAAAAAAAACAATCAGTTTGCTGCTGTGTTTGTAGCTAACAAGCTAGCTAGCTAGCTAACGTTACATTGTTACTGTTGATTTGTGACAGTCCCTCTCACATTTTGACGTTTTTTTTCTATGTTGCATTCCCCCTGTTTGAAGGCATATGACACCCAAAATTTAGCTTCAGTCCAGCGGCGACGTCCCGCAGACTGTCAGGGTATGCAGAAGTATGGGTCGCTAACTTTAGCCTACAGACTACCGCTAGTGGCCTGGTATTGACGTAGTGTTCTTAGTTATTTGATGACTTGTTTGATCGATTGATTGTGCGAAACTTAAGTAGTGAACAAATAGCTAATTCTATAACTCATTCTAAAGACATGACACTAAAGATACTGATGACGTATCAGGGTCTTGAAGGGTTGTCTTCAAACACTTTTCAACCACTACCCCTTGTTACTCTGTTCCAAGGGACAACGTGGCACTCGATTTAGTTGTATGGAACCAGACTCTTCTGTCCTTCTCTTAACTGAGCCTTTTCAACACATCCACAGCAAATTCCACCTGTTCAGATCATACAGTATTGTTTACAGGATGAAATGTTTATTTTTCTCTCAAGCTTTCTCATTACCAATCTTGGCAGTAAGTGTGGGAGACTAAATTTGATGCTTAATTAGTCCAAAACTGTTAAAGCATAAGCCCAAAGAGCACCCCACCATTCTGAGCAGATGCTTCTGTCTCGTAAGTAACCTTAAGGTCACGTTGGAGAAAAACTCCAACAGATGTCTTAGGTGTTACTATAGAAACAAGGATATTTTTATAGAAAACATGTTTGCTCCGTGCCTATTTGCTCTGCTAGTTAAGAGCAAGAGGACCCAGTGGACAAAAAAATAATTATTTTGCTCTGAGATTGCCTTGGTGAAGTGTCACAGAAATAGTGAGGGGGAAAAGCTGCACGGACAGTAATTTACTGGAGTATTCTTGTTAAACAATTTCCTGATCACTTTAATGTTTGATCTAATTTTACTTGCATGAACACACAGGCACTGGTAGGTGAGTGCATAACCTCTGCTTCATTGAAATTCAAAGGTCTGCTTGAAACCTCCAACCGCCCCTTGGTCATCAAGCAGAAATAACTCATTAGAATAGTGCTGCATGTATCTGGCCTCCAGCTCTTAGTAACCTTAACCAAGAGGGATACAGAGTGGTGTGGTTATTTGCTGTCTCCCAGTAAAGGCACCTTCGCACCTCGTATGTTTCAGCGTGATAGAAAAAGAGAGACACTAACTGAGACTTATATTAAATTACAGACAAATAAATCGGGGGAAATTGAATTGGCTGAGGTTTGATACATTTTTATGGTGGCCTTGAGAGCTCAACGCACTGTCACTTAAGAAAACACATGCATAGATGAAACATAATCCAATGCAGAGACGCACTGCAGAAACATAAAACAAAGCAAATGCAGAGATGCACTGCAAAACAGACAACGCAACAAAATATAGAAACGCACTACCAAAACAGAAAACACAGTCAAATACAGAAACGCAGTCAGTAAACACTACCAATTACAGAAACCCACTGCAAAACTACATAACACAATTAAACACAAAAACACACCAACCAACTAACAGAAACACCTTGCAAAAAACAGAAAATACAATCATATACAAAAATATGTTGCAAAAACAGAAAACAACCAAATACAGATATGCGCGACCAAAACGAAAAATACAACCAAATCAGAAACGCACTAGAAAAACAGAAAATACAACCACATACAGAAACTCACTACCAAAACAGAAAACACAAGCAAATACAGCGAAGAAGTGCAGAAACAGAAAACACAACCAAATACAGAAACACACTACAAAAATGGAAAACACAACCAAATACAGAAACTCACTACCAAAACAGAAAGTGCAACCAAATACAGTGAGGAAGTGCAGAAACAGAAAACACAACCAAACACAGAAACGCACTACAAAAACAGAAAACACAAGCAAATACAGCGAAGAAGTGCAGAAACAGAAAACACAACCAAATACAGAAACACACTACAAAAATGGAAAACACAACCAAATACAGAAACTCACTACCAAAACAGAAAGTGCAACCAAATACAGTGAGGAAGTGCAGAAACAGAAAACACAACCAAACACAGAAACGCACTACAAAAACAGAAAATATGACCAAACACAGAAACGCACTACGAATACAGAAAATACAACCAAACACAGAAATGCACCACAAAAATGGAAAACACAACCAAATATAGAAACGCACTACCAAAACAGAAAATACAACCAAACACAGAAACGCACTGAAAAAACAAAAATTACAACCAAACACAGAAACTCACTACCAAAACAGAAAATGCAACCAAATACAGTGAGGAAGTGCAGAAACAGAAAACACAACCAAACACAGAAACGCACCACAAAAATGGAAAACACAACCAAATATAGAAATGCACTACCAAAACAGAAAATATAACCAAATACAGAAACGCACTACCAAAACAGAAAATATAACCAAATACAGAAACGCACTACAAAAACAGAAAATACAGCCAAACACAGAAACGCACTACAAAAACAGAAAATGCAACCACATGCAGAAACGCACTACCAAAACAGAAAATACAACCAAACACAGAAATATGCACAGAAACCCAACCAAATGTAGACCTACCCTGCGGAAACAGAAAGCACAACCAAACACAGAAACGCACTGGGAAAACAAATGTTTTGTAAATCATTTCCACTGTGTACTGAGCAACTTGCAGTGTGTTTCTGCATGTGGTTGTGTTTTGCAGCTCTTCTACCACGTATAAATACCATTTATCTTCCAGTGCCACCATACGTTTCCCAAGTTGCAGCAAATAAACACACGCCTCACTCATACAGTATTCATGCAAACCCTGACCTCCTGCAGCGCCATAATGCTATATCTTATCTCATTATAGATATGTGACAGATATATCTCTACTACTTTATCTACCCATGCTGGAAATAAATGGAGCCTATGAGTAGCCGGGTTGCTCATATAACACATGGACAAGGCTTTTTCGTAGTGTGTGTGCGCGTATATGTGTGTGTGTCATAAAGTATGGTGAGGAGACAAGGAACAGTCAGGGGGTTGGGAGGAGGGAGCGGGATAGCTAAGGTCAATCTAGCCCTTAGTGTGATTTATTGGCACATTACAAGGCTAACACCACTCATGCATGTGTGTGTGCATGTGTCGTTGGAGCCGGTGTGAGAGGTGTGTGAACGAGCTCGCCTGCACGTGCACATGCTCCATGTCTCTGCCCCTACTGGATGGTGCAATCTCTAGTTTTTTTTTTTGCTTAACGACAGCCTTGTTCTTTATAGGTGTTCTCTCAGCTGCGCCATTACTCTCTGTCCTTCACTCCCTCCCTCCATTCCTCCCTCTCTTTTGCTCCCTTGCTCCCTGTTTGGACAATTTAATCAAGGGGCCATGCGCCCATGGGCCTCCCTCCTTTTTCATCACGCTGTTACACTCTCCGGGGAGAAATATAGTTTTATAGGGTCTCTCTCACTCTCTGTGTTTTTCTGACTCTCACTCCCTCCCTCTGTCTTGTCCCATTGTTCTCTGCTGTTTCTCCCTCTGCCTCAATCTCGCCCCCTCTCGCTCTTCATTTATCCTGTATCCCACCTTCAGATCTCGCCATCATTTAGTGGTGGTTTCCCTCTTTCCGTCCCCTCCCCCGTTCCTATATCCCAGATTCTCTTTTCCATCTTAACAGCTGGAACAAAGGCACACAGCAATCAAATCTCCTCTAATCACAAGCCAGTTGGCCATTAGCAACACGGCTCAACATTATAAAAGGAAAAGGTATCATGTAGGAAGCAATAAGGCGCGTGAAACAGCAATGAATGTTGACTGCGAGAACAGAGGCATGGGCGTTAAATCAAAGCAACGTTAATTGAACACTTCCATTCATCACTTGCAGACAGCACAAAGTGTCAGCCGTCTAGTTAGCATGCGCAGTGCTTCAAGACGTGTCAATCTGGTCGGCACTGGTTGAGGGAAAAAGAGGTTTTAGTGCATGGTAGAGTCAAACTTGTATCTAGCATTACACTAACAGTGCTCCTGCACCAATTACAGCTAATGTCCACACCTTGACTGTTCATGTAATATGATTGTGAGTGAAGGGCTTCACTGTGGGAAATGGCTTGCAACCACATTAGGGTGTGAGCGGGTCATTTGTAACGTTGCAATCCTTTGGAATTGCTCAGGAAAATGAGATTCTCCTTCAAACAATTCAATTGTTTGCCTGCTGCCTCCTTGAATTGATTTCTCCCCGATCATTACACTGCTCTTACTGGCAGGTTTGCACACACACACACACACACACACACACACACACACACACACACACACACCCTCTTCCACCATCAAGGCACCTGCTGAAAGCATGTAATGATCCATCAGGAGAAGTGAATGGACCTCCGGTTGCCTCTCAGCTGAGTAGGCACACACCGGATATTGCGGATAGCAGGACTTCACACATACACATCCCCTCAAAAACACATACAAACATAAAATCAGACATATACACACAAATGACCGGATATTTCATGCATGCTTTAACGAAAACCAGTTCAAGCAGGCAAGCAACAGTGGATATAAAACAGAACAGACGCTCTTCAAATTCCAGTCTCTAACGCGCTGCATGCGCCCATGGATAACAGGTAATGGATCAAAGCATGTTTTCCAAAAAGCATTATGATGTGTTAAGGTCATTACTGTTCCATTATCTCCCCACATAAAGATGATTTAAAGGCCCGAGCAGCGATCAATTGGCACGGCCAGAATAAACTGTTGGGATTTGCTGCCTGGCCCCTGTTGGCCCCCAGGCTGAAGCATGTCCACTGCAAAGATTCTACATGGCAGCTTCATTATATTCCCATGTTTAAATTACCACAAACGAACTGACACATAGTGAATCTGGGGCCACGGGGGGCGTCGGGTGTCTGGTCCCTTTGGGCTGTTACCTTATTTGTCTGATCTGTATTGCAGCCTTGTCAATTGGTGAGCCGCTTTTGCTTTGACGCTCAAACTCTCAAAGGAATCTGGGAATATGAAGTTGTATTGACTTGAGTGCAGCACTGAAAAACAACTACATACGTAACTTCTGACAATCCTATATTTGACATTCGCTAAATCCCTTAGTTACTGTTGCTATGCCATTCTCACACAGCGCTTCACAGCAGTTTACATTGATAATGGTGGCAGATTTACCACTCAGAATTATTCCTCTTCCTTTTTTGGCAGTTATTGGATAGTTGAGAGTGAAGAGGCAGACTGGAAACAAGGGGTGTGAGAGGAGTGTGACATGCAACAAAGGGCCCTGGCTGAAATTGAACTTGTGGGGGGAAGACGTTATCTCTATGAGCATAGAACCTCAGATTTCCTACCGTTCTGAACACTCCATTTCCAACATTTTTTTCTACTCTAGCTACACTATGACATCATTGTATGCCAGATTCTTTAGATCATAATCTGCTTCGGGCATGCCCCTGCAGTTATTTACATTACATATCTCGCATTACTAAATGAATGTCAGGGTGACATGTAAACTTGGTTGCCAGTGTTGTAAATTTCCCCAATTTCAGATCATATTCCTGCAGGAACATGTCTGATTTTTGTTTGGAAGTTTGTATTCCCCATTACAGTCATTTCTCGATTGCAAGTACACTGCTAACATACATGTAGCAACATGCTCATGTCAGGGAAGCGTGTAATCTTGGTTGCTGATGATGTTCATTTTTCCTAGAATTTGGATCAGATTCTTGCTGGAATATGTCCGTTTTTTGTATGGAGACTTTTATTGGTGATTTTTCACAGTACGAAGTGCCGCTATTTGCCATCACAGTCATTCCCTGGCTGCAATGATGGGGCAGGAAGCCGAGATACAACGACCTGGAAATGCTGACCAGTCAAAGCACACTGGCCTTTTTCGGGAGCAAGGGTTTAAAAAGACAAGTGCTGTAACAGTGGCTGTGTCAAAGCATTTTTTGCAAGGCCAAAAAGTTGGCGCTCGTAACTATCACATCAGTCGTTCAATCACAGTGGAGGAGGGACAAAGACCACAAAGACAATCCTTCACATCTTTTTCAAGTGTGGTCAATGAGGAGAGAGTGTATGTGGCCGCATATGGTGGCAAGGAGAAAGAAACGCAGCTCCCAGTGTCTCTTTGTCAGAGCGCTATGCCTTTTTTGTGCGGCCACTTTGAGCGCCTACAGTTGAAAATCTCTGAACATTTCAGAAAGGTGCCAGCGACGTCACTGCCGCTTCTTTAGCTGGACTACTGTCTGCTGTCACAACAAAGACCGAAAAGCTCATTTTTTGGGAGCAAATCGGCCGGCAGACAGTGGACATTGCTGGTGAGTGTTGTGCTTTTAACAACGTTCGCTTTGACTGTGTAGTCAACCTTCTGTTAATGTAGTGTAATGTTAGCTAACCAGCTAGCTAGTGTTAGTGTCAAGATAGTATTGTCATAGAAACATACCAACGCTAAGCACATCATTAAAATTAGCGCCAGGAGCTGGGCGTTTCCCAAGGAGTGCCTGGCATGGGAAAAAATGCTTTGTTGGACATGGGGCCTAACACAGAGGGTGAATACAGGCATTCCAGCAGACAGTATGAGGAGAATAGAGTTTGTTTTAACATTAAAGCAAACGGGATGTGCTAATCATAAATATGGGTAGGAAGGAAGCTTACATTAGAGCATCCCTTCTTTAGACTTTTGTTCATATGTTTTTGGCTTTTGAAAGGTTAAAAACAGCCCTCCAAACAGCTGTGAAATCCTAGTTCCCAGTTACTGTTGCTAAGCAATGATTGGACCATTGCTCTTCAGGGGAGGCGTTTAGTGAACGGGCAATCCAATTTACCGTGCTGCTAATTATGACCACTGTGGAAAGTCTATTGTTTAAATTGCATTTCAATTTATTGTGTTGACAACCTTCATATTACCCTGCCTGATTTCTCATATGTCATCTCGATATATCCGCTTTGGTTCCACAAAACTCTGCCGCCACATCCTGTGAGGAATCACAGTGATTACAAACCAGTGACCTGCTGCTTCCATCTCTGCCTTGTTTACTGCCCACAGGAGCCCCACTGTGAGGGGGCCTTTGCACCCACACATGCACTCCTCAATAAAAAGTGAAATTATGCTCATTAGAGACGTGATGTATTTATAGCTCCTGGAGGCTTCTCAGTGACCACAGCAACAACAAACACAAGGTATGACCCACTTTGAGCCGAGTCAAGGTTGTGTATTTCTGCCTTCGCCCTACGGAAAGGCACAATGGAAAAAACAACATCTACATGCCTGTTGCTGCACTTCAGCTACAATATTTACATACTTTAAAGTAAAATTGATTATCCCATGTCCGCAGAAGACAGAGCTAATTTCTCCTTTTTCCACATAATAGACATGTTCTTCAAATCCATTTCCATTTGGCCGCACCAATTCCAAGCTACTCCCTAAAGCTCTCACTAATACCACCACAGCAGGAGAAGTTCAGCCAGGGAGGCTGTGGCTCATTCTGGTCCCTGATCTCATCTGAGCAAGCCAAATACCTGCTCCTTAACAGCTTTTGCTTCTTACCTAGAGCCACTCTGGCTGCTGACGCATCATAGTTTATCCAGAAGGAGACCCAGGAGAGGATGGTAATCAGGATCGATGGCATGTACGTCTGCAGGATGAAGTAGCCGATGTTCCTCTTCAGCTTGAAGCTCAGAGACAGTCGAGGGTAGGCACCTGAGGAAGGGAGAAGCAAAGATGGAAGCAGTGTGTTCAGATCTTTTGGAAATTTTTCGATAGTATTAAAGATCACGGTATATGAAATTTGACAACAAAGGTACATTTAGGTCAATTTATTTAGAAAAAAATGATTCACAGTAAGAAAATTTAACTTATATTATTCATAGGAGCACACAGGGACACCTTGTGTTTTTGTTTCAGTTTCCATGACAACCTCAATATCATGGGTTGGCTTTATTGCCATGGTAACAAGTATCCCCTTCACTCGCGAACACCAACTCTCACACGCACAAAACTGTAACCCTATTTCATGATGATGTGACACAATCTTTAAGATGGTGATAAAAATTTCCGCACACTTTTATTCATCAATTCTCCGTATCTCATCCACCTACATAATTCATACAATGGTTCTGTGGGACTCAGCATTACTGCAGGGATAATAGCTTTCTAAATGTGTGTAGCAGTGCCTCTGATGCTTCACAAGTCAGGAGAATAATTCTCCTCACTACGATCTGCTATGACAGAGCATTTCTCTCATTGCTTTTCCATGACCTGGAATATAAACAATATATGTGCATGCGTGTGCTTGAATATAAGTGCGAGGCATGATTTCTCATCCATCTCCCAGCATATGTCTCTGTACAGATTGAATCTATGGCTCGTTACTCCCACTATTCTTAGCTATTTTTCCCTTCTCTCTTTGTATTGAAGGAGAAATGGGGGCCATTACACTGTAATTTCCAATCCGTGGGTTTCAGCCAAAGCTACTTGTGGCGAGCGTGGGGCCAATTGACTGCACCCTCGTGTGCAGAGTTGGATGGAGAGTCACTCTGAAATAATACACAAACTCATTAAGATTCTAAGCCAACTGTAAATTAGATTGTAATAAAATCCTGACGTGTTATTTTAAAGAGCTGGGCTGTTCATAAAATGTTATTATCTATAACTGCTACTGGCTGATATAATTAACATTTGAAGGCAGTCAGCAATCAGAGGACCCAGTGAGCGAATATGGGTCTATATGGGAATCGTGTTAGTTATGTTGTTCATTATCTTGGGCCCAGTCTGCAAGACACCAAAAATACTGTTGCAGTGGTGAAATATTAGTCACACGGGGTATAACTTACATTTAACTTCATATTGCAGACTCTGTTGATCCCTTCACTTTTACCATAGACAGTATAAAATAATGGATGCAGCCACTGTGATGTCACTCATTGGTTTGTGCTCTCCCATTTTGAAGCCTTCAGTTTAGCCGTCGCCATCTTGCATTTTTGGAGCCACAACTGACCATATTTGGACAAGAGGGTGGAGGTATCCCTAATGCTAGCTGCTAGCTTGGTTAACACAGTGAATTTACAGCTATGGATAACTGTGATAATGCTAATGCTAATTTTCGCTGGTCAAAAAAAAAAAAAAAAAAAGGCTTGAAAGCATTTAAACAAAATTGACTTACTGGAAAAATTGAATATCTATTATATATCTATATACAGCTATTTTGTGTAGGCCTATACTCCATGGTTATGTTACTTTATCAACATTGTCACAGTGGTAGCGATTTGTCAGTGGACGACACCCATCTGTCATTCAAAGGGGCTACGCCCTTAGTCATGCATTACTTTACCTTTAAAGGTCTAATGTGGGGGATTTATTGGCATCTAACAGTGAAGTTGGGAATTGCAACCAAGTAAAACTTTGCCTGTGTGCCAAGCATGGAGGAGAACTTAGGTGGCTGACGCAGAAACTGGAATGGCCCAATCTAGAGCCAGTGTTTTGTTTGTGTTCAGGGCTACCGAAGAAACAACATGGTGGACTTTGTGGTAGAGGACTGCTCCATATGTAGATATAAACAGCTCGTTCAAAGGTAACAAAAACATGATTCTTAGTTTCAGGTGATTTTAAACTATTGAAAGCATATTTATGAATATTATATTCCATTTTAGCCAATTTACCCCGCTAAATCTCACACACAGGACCTTTAAGTCTTAATAATATTTAAAAGGGTGAGCTATATAAACATTCATCCCTTACAATTACGATGAACAGGGCAATTATCTATGGAGACCAAAATCCATTTCTTAAATTAGGGACATGTTTGTCTCTGCTGTGAAGTTGGGCATTTTAACATAGGTGTCTATGGGGATTGACTTGCTCTTGAGTCGGCCTCAAGTGGCCATTTAAGGAACTGCAGTTTATGGTCACTTTTGCATTGGCTTCATTTCTCAGACTTCGAGGTTACCGTTTGACTTTCTGTCTAGTGCCACCATGAGGTGGACATCTGTGAAATGTCTCATCAACAATTGGATGGATTGCTGTGGAATTTGGTAACCACATCTATGTTCCCCTAAGGATTAACTGTATTAACTTTGCATGAACAAAAAGAGAATTTGTCCTATACTTTGGTTTGGTACATGAACTATCCTGTATGAGCTTTATATACGGCAGCATGAGTTTCTTTGGAATAAACAGAGGAGGAGCTGAATGCAGAGAAGGAGGAAGAGCTTGATACTTTGCATAAGCAGTGTAGTCAACCTTGTTGGTCAAAGACAGTGGCGGTTACAGGAACTGACAAAACCCAAGGCAAAACAAACAAATGAATGACTCACAGAAAGACAAGTGCACTAAAAAGCAACCACCCTTCAGATGTAAAAAGGCTCTTCAAGATAATTCAAATGAATTGGTTTAAAGGCCTTAATAAAAACCACTTAATATATTTTAGTCTTATTTTATCTGTTTACCCCAAAACAGGATGTTCCCTATCCTTGCACCTAAATTGAAAATTAAGATCCTTTTAAAGATACAAAGTAAGTGGTACATGTAATGTTAAGTTTTTGCCTCACATCCTCTTTAATCCTTGTAAAATCCCCAATAAAAAAAAAACCTTATTTCACAACACATTCTTTAATCTAATATAATGAATTGTTAGTCTATATGGTCTAAATGCCACATCTTTAAATGTCTTGTTTTGTGCGACCAACAGAGCAAAACCCAAATAGATCAAATTCACAATGATATTAATTAGAGAAAAAGCCGTAAATCGAATTTCAAAAGCTACAATTCTCAAATGTTTTTGCTTGACATGTAACTTAAATGATTAGTTAATTACAGGAAAATGCTATAGATTAATTTCCTGTTGATCATCTATTGCTAAAATTGTTTAAACTTTGTATAAAACCAAATTAGCAGCTATTTTCAAGCAAAGCTGGTTTGTTGTTAAACATATTTAAATGCACAGACCGTGCCACATTAGATGATCCTCCTGTGTTTGGCTCCTGGTTAACAGTCTGGCAGCCGTTAAAAAACTCAGCACACGCTGAACATACACTTCATTACAGTGTGAATATGGGAACAGACTGTCACAGGTCTTAAAATATCCCATTCACTTCTTTTGATGCTTCCTTAATGGCAGCTCCTCCAACCTAAATGGGAGCCGAGTATCTTCGCAGTAGCAGATGCAGAAGTGGTTTAAGAAAAGAGTAGGCTGAGGTTCACTTGCACGTGGGTGTAGAACTGTACTGGCTGTAACTGCTACACCAAACAACATCAGCGAGTGGGAGGAATACCATGTGTGAGGCCGAGGCGGAGAGAGGGAGAGAGGAGAGGAGATGGGCTGCAGGGATGAATGTAAAAGTTGAGTGGATGATGACAGTATAACAATAGAGTCTGGGAGGGCGGCTGGTTAGACGAGAGTGCTGAAGAGTAGGAGGTCTGCTGTCTCTCTTTTTTGTCTCTGCTGTCACCCTCGTGCACAAGAGCAAAAGCGTAAGGAATGGATAAACAGTTTCTCTGTCTTCTCCAATGTAAACTGCAAACCACTGGTGGACTCATGAAACATGATGCAGTGCCTTGCGGGGCGACCTTCTAGCAGTGAAAAAGTGATGAAGTGCCCCCTTGGGTGACCTTCCAGTGGAGAAACCATGATAAAGTGCCCCCTAGGGTGCCCTTTCAGTACAAATAAATGTGATACAGAGTCATCTAGGGTGCCCTTCCAACGGAGAAAACATGACAAAATGCCCTCTAGGGTGCCGCTCCACTGAAGATGACATGATAAGAAGCCCTCTAGGGTGCCTCTCTAGTGAAGATGATGTGACAAGGAGCCCTCTAGGGTGCCTCTCTAGTGAAGATGATGTGACAAGGAGCCCTCTAGGGTGCCCATGCAACAGAGAAATTGTGACAACATTCTTTTTAGGGTGCCCTTCCAGTGGAGAAAACATGACAAAGTGCCCTCTAGGGTGCCCCTTCAGCGGAGAAAACACACAAAGTGCCCTCTAGGGTGCCTTTCCTGTGGAGACAACACAACAAAGTGCCCTCTAGGGTGCCCCTTCCAGTGGAGAAAACACAACAAAGTGCCTCTAGGGTGCCCCTTCCAGTGGAGAAAACACAACAAAGTGCCCTCTAGGGTGCCCCTTCAGTGGAGAAAATATTACAAAGTGCCCTCTAGGGTGCCCTTCCAGTGGAGAAAACACAACAAAGTACTGTCTAGCATGCCCCTTCAGTGGAGAAAACATTACAAAGTGCCCTCTAGGGTGTCTTCCAGAGGAGAAAATGTGGCAAAGTGCCTTCTAGGGTGCCCCTTCAGTAGAGAAAATGTGACAAATTGGTGCCCTATTGGTGCCTTTCCAGTCTGCACCTCTACAAACTTTCGCATATCCGGCTAACTAGCTTACTACCCACAGTAGCACCCTGACCAAGCGTTACTTCCAAGGGCAAGAAGCATTAACTAATTACACTTTCACTAATAATAGGCTGCTGTATCAAATTGCAGGACTGTAACCTAACATTAGCACCCCTATGTGATATTGAATTTACACAAACTCCTCAACCAAAATAGCTTTACATTTGACTGAAACACCAGTAGTCCTCTTCCTAATAGCCTTCTTTCTTGGAGCGTTAAAAGTGAAACATACAATGCTGGATGCTGACTTTTGCCTTGGACATGTAGCTTTAGCCTCAGACTTTAGCCACAGTCCTTAAGCATGACATTATGTGCTGTATGTAGGCCTATCTGTCAAGTGTGTATTCAAGACTTCTTTGAAAAGATGTTGTTTTAAAGTGAGTCAGTTGGAAACACTAAAAAATCAGCAGGAGACAGTGTTTTAACTCACTTATGGAGGAAATGTTAGCTGAATTAGCTAGCTAGCTACAGCTGATAAAGTCGTTATTGCGGAACGATGTTGTAATTGTCTAATCATAATTAAGATTTCAAGAAGTCTTAGTGATTTTAAACACTTGCTGTACCATCCAAATAAAACTGGGAATTCCTTTAGACTGTGAAGTAGACATCTCTGTATGCAGAGAGAGCATGAGTACTAAGGCATACTAATCAATTTCAGCACTATTAATTAAAAAAATCACACTTTTAGGGCTATTTTCAAAAGCTGTTAACGAAACATTTTATGTTTTCTAAAACCTACAAATGTGAAGGAATGTTCCAGGGCTGTTCTCCCCAATTACAGCAAAAACATGCAATATAGATAAATGAAATAACATGAGATATAGTTATTGAATATTTAAAGCTGTAGCTATTGCAGCTATCCTCACATAGTTAAAGTTGACGATAGGCATGACAGTGATGAATGCACACAATGCGCAAAACAACACACTAAATGTCACCTAACTCAGTGGTGTTGTCCGGTCACGCGTGCATTTGCATGTGGACATGCCGACTGTATGTACACACACAAGCAGGCAGTGTTTGTATGTGTGCTTAGAGGAGAATAATTGATGTTGTGGGCCTCATTCCACATGAATATATGATGCCCTGAATCCTGGGCTGTTTTTCTGTCAGAGAGCAGCGTAATTGGCATCCAACCACACCTCTAATAAGAGAGAGGAGAATATATCTAAAGAAGGTTGGGGAAAAAGAGGAAAAAGTAAAAGAAGCGACAGAGGGTGAGAGAGATACCAAGACAGAACGGAGGGGAGGGGGTGGAATAAAGGCTGGCTAGTGGCACATGTAATGGAGAAAACCTGGTCATTAGCCAGCCTTGCGGGGAGCCTTTGATGTTCCTCACACATCCTGCCAAGAGCACAGGAGCAGACCACTGGACACTAAACTTTAATTGTCGCTGGCCACAGGGGACGTGCCACTTCTTATAAACAAGTGCACTCTGGCGCACTCGCCTCAGCATGTTCACATGATTCACACATGAAGGCGGAGACACACAGCCAGGATTGATGGACAATGCGGCGCAGCTCGTTGTAAGCAACATTGTGAGATAAGAAAGACAGTTAGAATGAGAGTGAAAGCAAAGTCAGTGGGAATACTGAGGGGGAAAAACACCCCAAAAAGCAAACAAAAAGATTATTTATTCTTCATATCCGTTTCAGACAGGGCGTGTCTCCTTCTCATGAGCATAACTTCACTGAGAAATTCTGTTGTAACTAAATGTCACACAGCTTTTATTTCCCCGCCATGGCTGCGGAGAGGCTGCCTCTCTGAATGAGTCTCCACTGACCAGATTATATGGCCGTTGTTTAGGGAGCGTCAATAAAGTTCTACATCAAGGACTAAATGTACACAATAAAATCTGATTAATTTAGGACCTTGGTGTACGACTAATAAAAACCAAAGTTCACAGCATATATCACAGTGCCCCTGTGAGCAATGAGGACTATTGAATTACTTTTCTACACTTCTCCAAGTTAGCAGCACAAATTAATCACATGAAATACGATACTGGAAATGTTTTCAGTGTTCACTAGCTTGACAATTTGCTTTAACGAGTCTTCTAATTAATTGCTGCGGGAGATGAAATTGGCCATTGTGAACCTATAAATAACTCTTGATTGATGTGTTTCACAACACCATATAATGATGGCACCAAGTGATTAATAAGCCGTGCACACCTCTTTCTTGTGTTTGCATTTGTTTTTTTCCTGAGCGTACCAGTTTCATTTTTAAGGGTGTAAAAGCTTTCATATTGCCTTTATAAACAAGTAATTAAATGTTAAATTTGATAAAGTATTCAAAAATGTATTTTCCATTCAAGAGTCAAACTCATTTAAGAATATATGTGAATACACTCAAACTCAAAGGTCCTGAAAGCACATCTTCTCTTCTTCATCAAATTCTTTAATAGTGTGAATGCTGGCTATGATCCAGTCTTTATTATTCTTTTGATTCTGTACGTTCTTCACTCAGATGCTGCTTGCATTTCACTTTTTTATACATTTGATGCTTTTTAAAGTACAAAGCATTTCTCCTGTCAGCCTTTTAATCAACTTCAACTTCCACCTTTGACAGTGTTACAGTTTGGCTCCCAGCTATTCTAGCAATGTGTTTCAGATCTTAAGTAATGCAGTTCAGCTTCCAGCTCTGCCAGTTTCACAATTTGGTTTCCAGGGTTCTCATGTATGAAACAATGCGTAGGATCCAAACTAAAAATGTACATACAGACAAAAGCCAAAAATGGCATGTGCCAAAAACTATTCCACAATCAGGCTTCCATCTCACCATGTGCACTGCCAGTGTTCAGTCTCCAAAATGTTTGTAAGCACGGGTCAAAGTTTCTCTCATCAAGTCTGTTTTTATAGATCACATCTTTTGCGTGGGAAGTGGCCTACGCCTCTTTCAAGCCTCGTTTTGTGTGTACGCAGTGTTTATAAATGAGACCCCAGGTTTATTTTAGCAGTGGAGTGCAATGCTTTGCAATTTCAGCTTCAAGCATTCACATGCATTTTCTGCGGGGAATGCATTTTCTAGTTATAAAAATGGGTTTACGCAATTTTCTGACAAAGTTAGAACAGTTGGAGTTATTATATGAGAGACTTTCTGTATTGGTGTATTTTTCTGTGTGTTTTTTACACCAGTTTGAAGTGGGTGGGGCTTAGTTCAGAAAAGGTGATGTCTAATTATGTGCTCAGAATGGGGCAACATTTGCAGCAAACCAGCTGATGTTGTGACTGTTTACGTTTTCAAAAATAATGAGTAAGGATGTTTTTCTCCCAAACCTTGAACTTTGTGATCTTTGTCCTTATTTAGCCATGACCATTTAATATTATGGAGGAATACTTAAAGGCACAGTTCACCCCAAAATCAAAAATACATATTTTTCCTCTTAGCTGTAGTGCTATTTATCAGTTTAAAAAAAAATATTTGAAAATTCGACAGCAATGTCTCCTTCCAGAAATTATGACCCAGCTATTTACTGATTAATAGCACGGCAGGTAAAAGTAAAAATGTGAATTTTTGATAGTAGTAGAAAGTAAGTTTGAAAACAAGTTATTAGGGGCTTGCTAGTGTCGCACTGATTGATCGTACTGACTGACTGAACTGATTGCGACATTTTGTTAGTGTCAGCATGATAATACCATTAATCCCAGCGTCACCTCTCAGGGTCAAAGGCCAGCTGACATGGACACAGTTTGCTCTGTAAATCACAGCGTTTACACCATGTTTTGGTTAAGTACCATCCCAGCATCGTTGCATCAGCCGCTGTTACATGAGGGATACTTCAAAGGCAGCGCATTTCCTCACTTCAACCCAATTAGAGGCACTGACAAACACAACTTTGGCTCTGAGGATTTAAGATCAACAGATCAAGCTTTGGCACACATTTGGATGCTACAGAAATTGATAAAATAATCAGCTTGAAAACAGGCCAATGCTTGATATGAACAATATCATCTAAAATGCAACGTCCTCTTGTCAGTGTGTCATGAATTATTCCCAAAGGAAATTCATTTTGTTGAGACCAAAGCTCCAACACATGACAGCAGAGCATTTACCTGTGGAAAACACTACGTTTCTGGACACCAGCTTGTAATCGACAATGGAGAACTGAGGCAACTCGATCCGTGTCACCCCCGTTACAGCCGACTCGCCTCCTTTCCAGTAGAACTCGATGTCGTCTGTGGTGTAGCCATCTGCACAAGGAGAAACACACACACATGCACCAAGGTGTAACCATCTGTCTTACCATCGCTGGAGACCAAGATATGCAGCGTTGCTGATCATCCAACTGGGCTGTCATTTGGGAAGGAACACGTTTGAAGTTGTTTCCAAGAACCAGACGTTGCTTTGAAAAGCAAGTCAGTTAATAGGTTCAGTCGAGTTCATAAAAATGTCAAAAGATTTACAAAAATAGCTGACATTTCCTGTCTTTTTTATAATTCTAATGCAGAAGCTGTTAGCAAAAATATGAAGAGATCTTCAGTGTGCTCTCCGTGTTTGAGAAACTGGCAACGTAGTTTAACAGGATCCATGTGTCTGATAATCCTAATCCTTGTTTCTGTATAATGGCTCCTGTAGGTGTGGACGGAGGTCTGTCTAAGAAAATAACCTCGTGATATGATCCTGGTCATTTCAGCTTGGGCTGGGAGACCACAGTGGACAGAGTTATGGAAAGTAGAGGTAGATATCATATAGATAGTTTGTAACAGTAAAGGCCCTAGCTGCTGAAATTGATTGCCATAAGTGAACAATCTTTTTAGGAACTGGATAGCTCGAACGGAACATCGAAGTCATATCAATAAATACTAGGGATGCACAATATATAGCGATAATGGCCGATAATGGGACATTTTTATAACTATGCATTATTCAGATAATTACAATTATAGCCAATTAATAGCGCAGACAGTCCGAAGCCAGACCTGCTTTCATTGACTTAACAAGGGCAGCACCTACACCCCTGACACAGTGGGTGGCGGTACATGTACCTTTAAACTTGGTTTAAACTTGAACAACTGCAGCACGCTGTCTAGACTGCCGGACACAGGTTAGACGCAGTGCTGAAGGACCTCCAGAGTGTTAGCATGAGCTAATTAGCAGCAGCGGCTTACATCCAACACCAAGCTTTTAAAAGGCTCGACTCTGTTGTTAAACCTAATAATAACCTGGTATATGACTGAAAAATATTGTATTTTCAAAATACTTTCTCAATGATTCATAACATTAAAAAAAAGACTCAATCAAAACCTTGTATGTAGCTTGACCGTGTATGAAATTCTGGAGGGCCTTTAATTTTAAACGAGGGCTTTTAATTTGAAACAGGAAGTGGCGACATTCATCCAGTCACAGACTAAAAAATTACATGTGTGTCTCAATTCAGGGGCTGCAGCCTTTGAAGGACATGGCTTTCACGGTCGACATCGGCCACGTCCCTTGAAGACCGCATCAGCCATACCGAACAGTCTCCGAAATGAGACAGTCTAGTCTGCAGAGGATTTCCTGGTTGCATCATCATCAGTTGTTCTAGCCTTGACCCATTGGCGTTCCTCTTACATAGCAACCAGCTGCTTCTGACGAAAGATGGAGTAAGCTAGTAGGTTAGTTAGCCCTAAATCATGGACCCAGAGATTGCTATTACATATATATTTTAATTTAATACTTTAGGAGATGATTCACTGTCGGAGACACTGCTGTTTGATATATTTCTGGCTGATGGACCGTTTTCAGGTGAACTTATTAAATTAAGATTGTTTCAGCTGTGTGCTTTTAGCTAATCATAATGTTAGCAACAGTAACCATTTGCTCGTTAACTTAACTTAATATATAATCATCACCGGCGTGCAATGCATCTTGGGATAGGCCGGGCCACAAAGGATTCATCCGTTGGATCCTCCTAATTCTGGGAAAGAAGGCCACATTTCTCGGCCGAATTTGAAGGAGCCTTTGAAATGGGACAGCCTCGCTTGCGCCGATGTGACGCAATCGGTCTTCAAATGCAACCCTCGAAGGCTGCAGCCCCTGAATTGAGACACAGCTGCTGTAGCGGTGGACCAGCTGTTGTAGTCCAGCCAGAAATTCATGTAAATACACAGCCACACAGCAGGAGGGACCTGCTCTCTCCGGAGCTGTACCCAGCGGTCTATTAGAGCCAAGATCTGCTGGTAACAAAAGAGTGTAGAACATCCCATCTGCGCTGATTAATCGACCAAACCAATAAATCAAACTGAAACCATAGCACCCTGAGTGATTGATAAAGACTAGAAGTCATAAGATCTCACCCTTTCTTTTAAAATGCCTCTCAGAAGCCTCCTAATGTTCAAGGTACAATATTAAATCTGTGGAATACCCCTTTATTGTGAGCTGAAGACTTCTACCATTAATAATTGCCATTTAAAACAAATGCTGCAGACCTCAAAAGAAAAAACAGCCAGGTTCGATATTTCACTTGAACTGTAACGTTTCACATATGAGCTGGTTTCCCTCTGAGCCTGCACAGTGTGCTGATAGTCAGTGGTAAAGGCATTAGGTCTCTCTACTCACAGCTCTCTATCTCCAGAGTGCAGTTCTGTTCGTCCAGGGGATACCTCCTGAGATCCATCATACACGCTGCTGTTGTAGTTATCCTGAAAAAAGAAGACCGATGGGGGAAGAGAGGACACAGGAGAGAATATGTTAGACACTGTATGTGATTTACACAAATTGTATTGAGAGGAGAGTGGATGGGAAGGTAGAGAGGAAGGAAGTACGGAGTGATTACCATATTTTCTGGTCCTTCAGAAACATTATTGTAAAAATAGCAAAGCAGGTAAGTAGTTGCTTAACAAGGAAGCATAAGGAACTGTAGGAATACAATTAGATTTAAAGCACTTGACTTTGTCTTATCTTTAAAGTGAACTAAATGTCCATTTGTCTTTACACCAAGTTTCTCAGGTGGTGTCAAATTACTGAAGACTATTGGCATTGTCATGTTAAAATAAGATTATGGCAACACCTCTGGGGTAAAATGCTGACTGTGTAACTGTATACATAATTATGCTATAGATCGCAGACAGACAAGCAGCCCTCGCTCTCGTATTTCAATCACTTCATGTCCCCCCGAACAAACCTGGCTCCCCTCCATGCAGTGATTAAGTGAAAATTTGTGCAAGTAAAAATCATATTAAGGCAACGCATTCTGGCAGAGTTTACTGCCTGCTCATCTGAACTGGGTCATGAGGAGGTATTCCTTTGTTTATCAGATGTATGAGCTCAAACGGCTGATAATCAGACAGTTAAAATAAGCAGCAAAGTGAAATGCAAATTCAAAATGATTTAGGCTAAGTCTGCCCTGATTAAAAGCCGGCTGCTTGGCAGTTAGCCACTGGATGTCTTCATTCAGTTAAGACTCAGATGAGGCTGTGGAAACCCATTAGGTGATATTATTATACAGCTAAAATTACAACAACATAACGTTGGGTCTGCATGATATAGACGCATTGTAATTATTGTGACACAGTGCTTGGATTTACACTATATGACTGAGTTCCTTTTATACCATTATAGTATCTATGCACTTTGAAGCCTGTCTGTTACGTCACGTTTTCAGAAGATACACTTAAAACTGATGATCGCAACCTCAAAAAATCTTTGTGGACTGTAGATTATGGCATCAAAAAGCATTAAATATCAAATAAGGCATCATAAAAAATAGATTATCTCATAAATAAATAGTGTAAAACATACAAATGAACCCATAAATTGGGAAATCATTGAATTAATTATTAAAACACAACTCATAATTATTAAATGTTCTTATTTCCAAAATAACAGTGCTTTATTCAGTGCTTTTTTCAATACCAGTCTTTTCAAGTCTTTTTTAATAACTTTCATTTCATAATGCCACTTTTTATCATGTCATCTGTTATTTCATATTGTCACTTGTCATGACAGCTGTGTTCTCACAAGCTTGACAGCTGCGACAAATTAGTGAGCCCAGTTAAAGCAACCATGTCAAAGTATTTCTTAATAAACCAAGCAGAAGATGTCACTGTAAATTAAAGGAACACTTCATCTCCAAAAAGACCATTTGTATATCAATTACGAACCTTGGGGTTATGTTGAATTTGTAAAAAGAAAACTTTTTATCCGCATGCCTCCATGGTGAACGAATACTCCAAAAACAGAGAAAAGTCTCGATGAATCGAGGCCATAGGGGTCCACGTTTAACAAAACTATATCAAAACATCTTTTTACAAACTCTCACACATGTTTTACAGTGTAATCCAAGTCTCATTTATCCAGTTGTATGCTCAGTACCAAGACTCGGTAAGTGCAGCTTAATGTATGCTCTCTTTAAAGCCAGACTCAAACTGACACAGTAACACAAACTAACCAATCAAGGCATCTCCCATGTTCAGTGAGGCAAAATTATTGTTTTTGTCAATGGAGTCTGGCTTTGAAGAGAGCATAGATAACTTTCACTTTCTGTTATGTTTCGCATCAGAAAGGGTAGCACTTAGCATACGACTGGATAAATGAGACTCAGATTATACTGCACAAGTTTTGTGACTGTTTGTAAGTGGATGTTTTGATATAGTTTTGCTGCAGTGAAACATGGACCCCAGTAACTTCAATTCATCAGGAATTTTATTTTTTTGTTCGCCATGAATGTATTCCTTTAACACAGTACACAGATAATGCAACAAATTCCACACATCTAGCTAACGAGAGCGTGGGGTTGTGAGCTTGGATTTGCATCAAAGTAAAGATCCATGCTGTGTCTCAAATCGCATATTTCTGTACTTACACTTAATATTTTGAGTGCATAAGTGCGTTCACATTGAGAAGTATGGAAAAATGCAGTGCACTATGAGTACCCAGATGGTGCACTCAAAACGGTCAAGAAGTTGAGTGTGGAACTATGGACACTCAAGAGCCGCCATCTTAGCTACATAGCGGAAGGGGAGAGACCACTTTTCAAACTGGAAATGGTGGCCGAGGACTGTGCGACCGTGAACGTCGCTGCATTGTACAAATATGTGTTTGTGGCAGTAAGCACCACTATGCTGTTGTTGGGTATAAACCAGCAGTATGTTTATTAGGTTAATTTAGCAGTCTGTAATGATTTGGTACCACTAACGATAATGCGAATGCTAATGCTAGTTTGCTAACTAGCTAATTTGCGGTCGTCATTTCCGCTGAGTGCACATTACACAACGGCCGTGTTTGGTTTGAGACAACACTACCCTGTCGAAATTTGCGCACTACGTCAAGAAGTACAATGTGCCCTTAGTATACTACATGGAAGTGTGCTGACGGAAGTATGTGATTTGAGACACAGCACCAGTGTTAGCAACAGTGGCTAACATTAGCTTGTTGATTTAGAGTTACCTCAGCTGTGTGTTAATTAAAGATGTTCCTTAGGGGAAAGAAACACAACTCTGTCGCTCTAGCCAACCAGAGCTAGCTAGCAGTTCGCTAGCTGGCTAGCTATGTGCATGTAGCTAGCAGCTAGGTGGTAACTCCACTGTTATCAAAAGTGACATGAAATACAAATTGGCAGTATATAAAGTGGGAATTAAACATTTAAACACACTAGAAAACATATAGTATGAATAAAAATCAATGTACTGTAAATATGAAAACCTTCACTGTGGTATTTTTCACAATTTTCTTCCACTTTAAAGTAAACGATTAATTAATTTGGAAAATAATCATTAGTTGCAGCCCTAATTAAGAGCACACATAAATATACAGAGTGCCCTCTTTAATACCATGATAGGAATTTGCATTCAGCATGTTCCTCAGCCTTACCTGACATACATTTATTTAACAGCTCATATCACAAACACCAAGTCACACATCTCCCTCTGCCTTTGATCTCTTGAAAGCACTGAGAGGTCTATAAGTAGCCCACAAGGCTAAGTGCTATGAACTCCACTTGCATAATCAAGCATGGCTGTATGACTGTAAAATATGAACACTGACGGATACAAACACAAGCATGCAAGTGCCCGCGCAAACACACACCCACAAACACACACACTCTTCGCTCTACACTCGAATAATTCAAAGCGTGCATCCATATTCATAGGTCACACTAACTCTTCTGAACCTGCCTGTCGAAAAGATCAATGGAAATTCAAAACAAGGGCTTTATGAAACAAATATCAAACAACAGCTGCGAGCTAAACATTGCATTAATGCACCATCTAACCTGTTCATACTTCCTTTCATGGGTGATCTCTGACTGCACCCTCCATCCCTTTAAAAATCAAATGCCGGGGTGCCCTTGAGCACGACACTTAATCCTCTGGCTGCTCGGCGGGCAGCAGCAGAAGACTGCCAAGTACTCAGCATGGGCAACTGCGGTGCTGTAATAGGGCTTTAAACACACAGCATTAACATGACACTGGGAAACATCTGAGAACACTTTCTGACCCTGAGCTTCACTTTGTTGCCTGTTGTGGGGAGTGCTGCTCATTTGCATGGCCCAGAAATTGCACATTAGGACTCTAACAACATAATTAAAGTCACTTCCTGCACTATATGTGGATACACAACAAATAGTTACATATAGAAGCAGTTTAGATGTGCACAAATCCCATGAAAAACCCAAACCAACAATGCCTTACACCATCTCTCAGCATTCTCTGACTTCCCCACAGGGTCCTACTGAAGACATACAATTGAACTGAATTGACTTAAACATCCAGGCACTGTAGCTTTTAGCAAACATTACTCAAACAGGAGGACACAGTGTATTTGGCGGGAACTATTTTTAGTTGCGGATGAATACACATCTAGTGCTCTAGAGAGTATTTCCTGCAGCAGGAGAGTGTATGTGGTATTAAAAAATAAACTGCAGTGCCCAGGTTCATGGGTATGAAGGAATGTGTCACCCAGTTAAACAGTTTGGCTCAGTGACATTTTTTCAATAGGTTTTGGGCTATAATGGAGGGCAAAATGGGGGCAAATAGGGGGAGGCCTGGATGGAGTGTAAAGCAGAGCTCACCTGAGGCCGTAGAGAACGGTTCCGTCCGGATGCAGGCGAATCATACGGTTTTTGACGGTGACTCCGTGGACAAAAGACTTCTTGTCGTTGAGGAAGTAGGTGTCAGGGACCCAGAGCTGGTCGGCAACCCTGTTATCCAGAGTCAAGTTGAGGGGGATTCCTATGTAGGCGAGACGCTTGTCCCTCCAGTACTGCTGGAAATACATGGTCAACGTGTAGTCCTATGGAGACAAGCACAGGAAAAAGGACAATAAAGTTAGTTAAAGTTATCTTATACTTCCTGATTTTTTAAATTTTAATCACATTATATGGATAGTTAAGATTTTACCGCATTGACCAAGCTGCTGCAGTCCTCACAAGCAAATAATCAACAGAACTGAAATATTAATTCTGTTTATCCCCCAATGTTATTGCTCCTAATATGTCTATGACATGACACAGCATCTACAAGCTGGACGGAGAGTGGGCCAACTGGTCCACTCGCTGCAGCCAAATTCTCACAAGTGCCTTTGCCCTCCCTTCTGGAATACAGTAACCCATAAAGTAATGTGCCATTGTACAACAAGTGCGTGGGCAGGCTGACTCATAGAGCTGCAGCTTCAGTGGAAATTTTCAAAGAAAATTTCACCTAATACATCAACAGTAGTGTATTCCCAGTGATTCACAAAGGCTCACAGTTGAACTGTAACGGTGCCCAAAAGCTTCTTAAACATATGTTGCCTTTCATTTCATTCAAAAAGGGTTGACTCTTGAGATTCACAGGACTTTGACAACACAGCAAATTATTGTCAGCTGTTTTTTTTAAAATGTAGAACTCTTGTATGCCAAGCTACTGTTGTTTTTTCTCTCAACAGGGGACCCAAATGGAAATATATGCTTTAAGTAATATTGTGCTATCCTCTGAGGTTGCACCTAATTTGTTAGTCTAATAGGCATTTCCCCATATGCTATCAAAAATAGTGAATCCAGAAGGACAATTTGCAGTGTATAAGAGCTTTGGAGTTATTTTACTTCCTGTAAATGCATTCTTATCTGTATTAGCTGGTTGGTAAAGTTGGTCTGTGTAACCCTTGAATAAAAAACTAAAACATTCCTCATCTTACAAATGAAACACTCAACTGATAAGCATCAAAACACAGCCTTGTTTAATTAAATACAGTCAAAAGTTTTGCCACTCCAGCCTTACTCAGTCTGGTAGCTAATTTTAGCTAACGTTAGCAAACTTGGACTTTGCAGCGTAACTGACATCATTTAATCAGTTCACTGACTTGATGACTCTTCTTACTTATTACTGCTACTATGCAACTGTTCCGTTATACATTAGCGTTACCCATTATCCCATAATAACCAGTTGTTGAGCAAAGGTTAAACAGGCTCATTTAAACAGATGGATCTTTTTTTTTTGTATCGGTACTGCTTTCTTTTCTTTTTTTTCCTTTTTGGTTTCTAATTTGTTGTGGTAACCATGTTCTGGATCTTGAGTCATGACTATTCCCATGAATAATTAATCTATCAATGATTTTTTGCCATGCTAGCGGCGGTCTGTCTGTCCTGTAGGATGTGGATACCTGACGAGTCGGGCTGGGTTTTGGATAAGAAATAAGAAATTTTGCTCGGGTTCGGTTCGGGTTCGGTCCACTTGACATGCTGCTGTGTTGTGCTATGACCTATTCAAGTGCTGGAATTTGTTATCTACATGACAACACTTGAACGCAGCACAGGCCAATAGTTCCATTTCAGGCAAGACGCGGTAAATATTCGCAGAACTAATGGAAAAAAAAGCTGTAACCAAGATAACAATAACTTTGTCAGGTAAAAAACTGCATCAAGCTTGGGTTGGGTTCAGACTTAGAAATCAGGAAGTCTGTGGGGGTCGGGCCAGGCTCGTTTATAACTGTCTCGGACTCGGGTCGGGTTTAGTCAGGAAAATGCAGCCCTACTGTCCTGGATAACTAATAACATTCCTGTCAAACTCAGCTTTATTTTGTGTTAAGTCGTAATTAGCAAATGCTAACATGCAAAAGGTCTAAACTAAAATGGTAAGCATAGTAAATATTATCTTCTCAGCTTCAGCATTTATTTATTTAACTAAAACTTCAACAGGACCAATTATGGTTTAAAACATAAAGCTACAACCCAGTGCATTAAATGATGATATTTAAGATACGCTAGCTGTGTCACTGTTAGCATGTTAGCATGCTAAGTACAGCCTCACAGAGCCTTATGTATAGCTGTAGACTCATTCTGATGAAATTATTGTTTAGTGTTTTAGACCAAGTAGAGAAAAAAAGTAGGAAGAAAAATCTCAATATACTGGTCCCTAAAATTATGTCTTTTTTATTGCTTAATTTGAAATCTCAACGATACTTAGTTACTGATAACATAATGGAGCAGAAAAAGCAATAAACTACAGTTAATCAGATCTCAAAGGCTCCTAATGTAAGATTAATTATGTGTTGAACTATTAATCTTTAGTTACTCTGCTGAGCTCAAACTACATTTTACAAATGGGCCTCACAAATGAGTTAATTATTGGTTTTCTTTTAAACCACTTAAGTGTTTGCAAACATGTAAGATTTGGATAGTCCTTGTATCTGGCTGAGTAACAAAGCCTTGCCATCTGGCACCTAAGCCAAATAAGCATTGGCAAGACGCACTTAAATCCAGCCATGAGGATACTATTAGTTCTGGGATATCAAGCATTTTTAGGACGGTTGTGTAAGTTTAAAAAAAAAATAGGATGGTAAAGCAAGTACATGTTTTTGTTTTGCTTGATTCAAGTAGTATTTGACCAGAGCAAAAGCAGCGGCGGAGATAGAGAACAGAACCCCTCCCTCCCTCCTTCCACATCACATAATCCACTTACCCAAGCTAACAGTCTCTCTTCTCTATTTCTGTTTTTCTCTCAGTCTGTCTGCACCTCTCCCTCTCTCCCTCTCTCTGTTTCTCTCTCGGGGCATTGCCATGATCTCCCCTCTGCCCGCTGTGGTGTTGAAATGAAACCAGCCCGCACCAATCTGGCACTGGCAAAGGCGAACATGTCCGTTGGTGCTGCGGATTTCAGGTTTACACCAAACACAAATAAAAATGAAGATTAAAACAGCCACTGCAATGAGCGAGGCTTCCCAAAAATGTTATGTAACTGAAATAGTTTTGTCTCAATACTGTGTTAGTGAAGCTTAGAACACACTTGAGGTTTTGCATTTGCATGAGATAACTGAAGAATAGGATGAAATAAAATTATGACTGCATGATTATTCATTCCTTTGTTTGTTTTTTTTAATACTTAAACTCAGTGAACCTGTTTTATTTTCAGTATTGGTTAGCACACAGAGATGTGAACAGAGAAGATCTTAGTCAGCACAGGATACAGATTGGTCACCCAGCATGAGAAGGAAAGCTGATTGGCACTGAGCCATGAATGTATAGTGATGGATCTGTGCCCTGTTTGGTATCTGCAGCCCCCAAAACCATTCTGGTTGTGGCTAAATATGACCATAAAATAAATAAATATCCAAATGAAATCTTCAATCTCAGCACAAATCAACAAGTTTGAGCAAAAATATGTAAAATTCTCAGTTTCCAGCTTCTCAGATGGAGGATTTTCCACTTTACTCTCTTTAATATCTTTGTAAATTTTATATATTTGGTTTTTGGACTGTTGTTGGGACAAAACAAGCAATTTTAAGATGTCATCAAGGGCTCTGGGAAATTGTGCTGGCCATTTTTCACAACCCTTAGTTGTTTTTAAAGACTAAATGTTTGATCAATAGAAAAAAAAATCAATAGATTCATCAATAATGAAAATGATCATTAGTTGCAGCCCTCGAGGTGTGTGTGGCAGACAGTGTCTTTCATTAAAATCCCATCGGTCATTTTACCCATTAGTGATAAGGACACACTGCAGAATAACCAGCGTGTTTTGAGTTGACCATGTTGTAATGTTTGATGTTAAGAATTGACGAGCATAACTCTGATGATGTCATCACAGCATGGGCTTTAGGCTTAAATTTTGTAACAGACACCCTGGCAGACAAACTGGCATTTGCTTGTCCCTTTAATTATTGGAACTGGAATACTAAATGGCCAGAGTACCCCTTTAATTACTGATTCTACTTAGCATGTGAAAACAGCTGTATAATATCCTCTGTGCCTCTGGAGCTGTTCAAAGTCCCTGATGTCATCAGGTTCAACTCATGTTAAGTTTAACACTATGGAACAATTTCACAGGGAGCTTGGGTTGAAGGAAGGGGGACTAATGAAAGATGCTATTGAACTGCATTCTGGGAAATGTAGGAGGCCCCTATGGAACTTGACTAATAAGTCAGAATGTGACTGCTTCTGTTATGACCGTTGTTTTTATAAAATCTATCCCTCTGTAACTTTATGGTAGTGCAATCACAGATGATCATGGTGGTCAACATCTTGGGTTTTTGGAGCTAGAAGTGACCGTATTTGAACGAGAGGGTGGAGCTAACCCTAATGCTAGCGGCTAGCTTAGTTAGCACAGTACATTTACAGCTATGGTTAGCTGTGATAACACTCATTTTCGCTGTTGAAAAACATGCTTGAAAGCATAACAACAAAATGTGCTTACTAGAAAATTGAATATCTGACTCCTTAGAGGGTCATTCAGTACAACAAAATGCAGCAAAGTCACAATATAAACTCAATATCTCACTGGAAACAAATCTAAAATGTCAGTAAAATAAATCATATTGCTGACATCACAGTACTGAGTGAAGTTTAGAAAGAACAAAGAACACAGACATCAAGTCAGTGTCAGTCCTCCTGTCCTCTCTGCTCCTCCCTCTGCTGCTGAGGAGACTCACTGCCTGCAAGTAACATTAGCGTTGATAAGCAAACTGAGCTAAACTGTTTAACATAAACAGGTGTTGTTTTAGCTTGTTAGGTACAATTTGCTATTCGCTGGATGAGAGACTGGACAGAGCAGATTGAAATATCACTCTTCTACATGTTTACTCACATTAACAAGCATAGCTGTCATCAACTCAAGTTATCTTCACGTCTCTGTCTCCACTGCAGCATTTCTACTCAGTGTTTGTGTGTCCCTGTGTGCATAACAGTGGTGCAGCAGCCAGGACGCACAGACAGCAAATGTAAAAAGTAAGCTAACAGTTACAGATAATAATTTAGCGCCAGGCCCCACCAGCAAGTTTAAAGGTGTTAAAGATTCACACATCTGTGGAAAAAGGATATATTAAAAGATCAATCTCTGATTTTATGAATCGATATCCAGCCATTGAAATAATGAATATAATAAATCAAAGTAACGTAGGAAGGATCTATTTGAAGTACTAACACAGTTGAGTCCTTCAAACATGTTGTAAGATCTGTACTACTTCAGTTGATATTATGCTCCAATAGTGCATCTGTGTTTAATAAAAGTGTCATGCCATAGAAAACTGATGGGACTGATTATAATTAAGCTGCGTATGTGGTCTGTTGTTTTAACGGCACTTAATAGGTTCTTGAAAGTGCCACATTGCACATGGAGTGGGAGGAAGTGGGGTCAACAGGGGCCCAACAGCTCTGTATGCAGCTCTCCCAGGTTAAATCTGCTACGACAGAGCAGGGAGTACTTTTTTGATTCCACTGGATCAGCTCTGGTGGATGAATACGTCATTCCTCACAATATATAAATACAATAACTTCTTCCTCTGAGTAAGGGAGATTACCAGTGATAGCATGGAGTGTTTCTGTTCCTTATAAGAATATAGATCTTTGTCAGTTTCCAGGATTGTATGACAGAAAGGCCACTGAGTGTCATCAGTCATTGTCTCATTAAAGTGGTCAATTTGGATTGATCACAGCATGTGGTGTAAATTAAATCTGCAGTAAGACTGAGTGCAGTTGAGTTGCCCCCCCCCCTCTCCTCCATCACCACTGGAACTCAACCCTCCATCAATCCCTACAAGTGACTAATGTCTTTCACACTACCTTGTTTTGACCCTTATCACATCACTTCTCCTTGCCCTCCCTCTCCCCTGAGCAGTATCTCGCTTTGGGTATGGATTTCCATCTCCCGCCAGCGTGTCAGCAGGTGGGCAGCGCAGCAGGCGGCTACAGCGCACACACCTCGTAATACATAAATGATTCAAATTAACCATGTAGCCTGTACAAACATGCGGCCAAGGAATCCTCATCAATATTGCATAGAGACAATCAAATTGAATTTCAGATGAGTGCAGCTTTGCAGCATACCTGCCCTGGAACCTGAGGGAGGTGGGCTAAGATTTTCTATGAACTAGGACTATGGATTATGAATTATTGACAACTCTCTCATCTCTCCCAACACACGAATTCCCAATACACACAGCTTTACCACTGCTGTTTGCTTATTAGCATGTGTTTTCAGCGGAGATAATTCCAGTGACCAGTGGAAATGATTTCCAGCAAGCTTCAATTATTCAATTAACTCGACTGGATAATCACTTTTATTCAGGGTGTGTGAGAATTCAGATAAGCAGAGTTTTGGCTGTGAACTGACCCATATTCAATTTAATCTCTCCCTCTCTCTGCAGTGCTAGCATACTGACTGCTATGTCGTGATACCACCAGTATCTAGGAAATATCCTGCTAACATTGTTTGTCACATGGCATATGCTCTCCGTCCCGGGCATATGCTGCGACGAACTCGTCATCATCGGCTGCAGCACAATGGGAGTGAATGGGAAAACGTGTGAATAAACTGGAATCATCATTACATCTGACACACATCGAAGGCGCTCCGCTCGACAGCAGCATGAAAAATAAATGACAAAAAGCTCTGCAAGTTTTTCCCCCGGATAAACTTCACATCTTGGAGGGAAAAAACACTGGTACGATATGTAATCACTGTGTGTACTCCATATGAACCCACGTTCAAGTAAAGCAATTTGAGTCACTTCAATGTAATTTCGGAGCCCTCCCTCGGGAAGGCCCTGAGGCGGTATATCACCGCAGTGCGGGGGAATCCCTCAGTGACTTCCTTCCCCCTCCTCCTGCTGCTATAGAATGGTAAAAATAGCACTGTCCCTTATTGAGAGCAAACACAGGGAGGTGATTGAATTGGGCTTTTTCCTCCAAATGACAGTGCTGGCCTTCCTTATATAGGATCATTTCCTCACTGTCTAATATATCATGATGTATTGCCTCATAACAAGGTAACAGGGAGAGAGAAAGACAGGGAGCAAACAATGGTAAATGTACAAATAAAACATTTCCTCTTATAGGAACAGAACCACTGTGACACTGCAGTACACAGAGCTGTACACTGTCCTTTTATGTATTTATTGGTACATATCACATCCTTTCCCTTGAAGGTTGTCCATAAGAATTAGCCTTTTTCTCATAAAACTATAAGAAACCGATGAATTCATCAATGTAGCCTGCTATTTTGGACATTATTTGCCCCATTTTTGGGTTGGCCTTTCGAAAAATGCAAAGCATAGGATGTTTTTTTAATCAAATGGTCCCAAAAGTGTGTCGTTTGCTTAAATAACAGTTGCAGTTACCGAAGGCACAGCTTGAGGGTCAAAACAGATCTCAGAGGTCTTTTGTTCAGGAAGTCGCCAAAGATTAGGGATCATCCAACAAGACATAATAAAAGTAGTAACACTATAGTGTAGTTATTTTTTGGACCAGAGTAATTTTTCTTAGGTCTAGGAGCCTAAAAAAAACTCCCAAGAACCCCTCTTTTTGTTGTGTCTGTACAGCAAGAAGTAGGAATGATCGTAGTTATCAGAACACCGGAGATTTTAGAGAAGGTACTCTCCCAGCTCAAGGGAAACCATGAGTGACATAAGTGTTCGATGACTGGTCGAATTAAAAACCTGTTAACTGTGTTAACAGGCAACAAAAAACTCAAACAACAGCTTGTAACAAACAAATGCAATAAAACACTGACAAATGGACCGACAGTGAAGTATAGATTTACTGAGCATATATGTGACAGTGGAAATACAACACTATTTTGCCTCGTCACAGTGACAGTGATGTGCTATACCAACCGCCAGGTCTTACTGGCACTGTGAATGCAAATAGAACAGAGGCCCTTGAAGGTGTATAATTCTCATGGAGCTCCCAGGTGCACAGTTTGTCTCAGGGAGCCCCTAGAACTGAACAATTCATTGTCGTTCAACACTCACCCTCTTGTAAACAGGTGGAGTTAATGAGGATGAAGGTAGCAATTAACAGGTATTTAGGAGAGTTTGCTGAATCTGATTTGTATGAACAAGCCTCATACAAGTGATACTTAGGATAAGGAAGCAACAATGTTTTTGCATGATGAAAGACTATCTGATTGTGTTCCACTTTCCTCAGAGCCTACCACTACCACAGTTACTTCCGTTGTTCCATCATCTGCCATTTCTATTACTGGGGATAAACTTAGAGTGGCACTCTCTGGTAACTGGGGATGGCTGCTGACAGCTACTTGAGATAACAAAACAGCTGTCCTCTTCCTGTTAAGATTGTGCAATGGCTGATGTATTTCTTTTGTGCAGTAAATTGAGCCTTAATTGTCATTGTCACGGGTTTCGGGCAAATAAAGTTCCAGAGGTAAGGTTGAGGCAACTTAAGATCCTTATTTTACATCATGTTACGTACTTAACCGAAAGTTATACAAGTTATGTTTAGGGCAAGTTAAGTAACGTAGGTCAGGGTTAGGCAAGTAAAGATATGTAGATTAGGTTTAGGCAAGTAAAGTTACTTACTTTACGTTATTTTATGTACTTAAGGTAAAGTTATATTAATTATGTTTAGGACAAATTAAGTTACGCAGGTTAGGTTAGGGCAAGTTAAGCTACGTGGGTTGGATTTAGGCAAGTTAAGTTACTTATTTAAAGTTATGTTACGCACTTAACGTAAAGTTATATAGGTTATGTAAAGGGCAAATAAAGTTATGTAGGTTAGGTTTTGGCAAGTCACTTAATGTTATGTTACGTACTTAACGTAAAGTTATATAGGTTATGTAAAGGGCAAGTAAAGTTATATAGGTTATGTAAAGGGTAAGTAAAGTTATGTAGGTTAGGTTTAGACAAGTCACTTACTTAACGTTATGTTTCGGGTAAGTAAAGTTACATAGGTTAGGTTAAGGCAAGTAAAGTTACATAGATGAGGTTTAGCCAAGTTAATTTAGTTAACATTATGTTACGTATTTAACGTCAATTTATATAGATTATGTTTAGGGCAAGTTAAGTTACGTGGATTGGGTTTAGGCAAGTTAAGTTACTTATTTAAAGTTATCTTACATACTTAAAGGGAAATTTCGGTTTATTTCAACATGTCTCCTATTGTCCTAAATTTGTTTCAAGTCACTAGTGACATAGAAATAATAGCATGTTAGCCGTTAGCCTAGATACAGCCGTAGGGTCAGACCTGTTAAAACGTAAGTGAACGGGCATCCTTTCAAGTGAAAAGTTAGTCCACTAAACAAGCTTTTTCTCCACAAAGACCACCTCATATCGTTAGGATAAATGTCAGAGAACATATAGAAAACGACATGTAAACGTGTTGTCTTACCTTACTGGTGTGCTGCCATGTTTGTTGTTTACCATTTAGCTGAGGCTGCAACCAGTCCCATTCCTTGCAACAGAGATATTCCTCTTCTGTGGGCATTGGGGTACAGCATCTTCGTCGGTGTATTCTGGCTCAAATAAATAAGGGCGGCCATTGCCTCTCGATGTGGAAAGCCTATATACTAACATTCCACATTTAGGTGGTAATGAGTTGTTGTCTTACCTTACGGTGTGTTTACTGTTTACCTCTGCTTCCCAAAGCGCAGCCGGAATATCACGAGAACAAGCATCAATCTCATACCATGCCTGAAATCTCGCGAGAACAAGCCGCACCAGCTGCAAGGCAGAACCGGACAGTAGCCTGAAAGGTTCATTCATTTATTTTTTTTAAAGATTTATAGAATAATGGCTGACTTTTTGCCTTCGACTTTGTGGAGGAGGAATTTGATTTTGCAGAGTTTTATGGCCGCCCTTATTTATTTGAGCCAGAATACACTGACGAAGAGCTTCTTGAAATTGAAGAACGTAGGAGGAGAGAGAGAGAGGCGCAACAGGTAGAGGACGACAGAGGAGGAATGGCTGCTGCAAGGCTGCGTAGCTCTGGAGATCGGTGGTGTAACGTTACCTGTGAATGCTGTACCCCAATGCCCACAGAAGAGGAATACCTCTGTTGCAAGGAATGGGACCGGTTGCAGCCTTAGCTAAATGGTAAACAACAAACATGGCAGCACACCGGGAAGGTAAGACAACACGTTTACATGTCATTTTCTCTATGTTCTCTGACATTTTTCCTAACAATACGAGACGGTCTTTGTGGAGAAAAAGCTTGTTTAGTGGACTAACTTTTCATTTGAAAGGATGGCCGTTCAATTAAGTTTTAACAGGTCTGACCCTACGGCTGTATCTAGACTAACGGCTAACATGCTAACTATTATTTCTATGTCACTAGTGACTTGAAACAAATTTAGGACGATAGGAGACGGGTTGAAATAAACCGAAATTTCCCTTTAATGTAAAGTTATATAGGTCATGTAAAGGGCAAGTAAAGTTATGTAGGTTAGGTTTCGACAAGTCACTTACTTAATGTTATGTTATGCACTTAATGTAAAGTAACATAGCTTAGGTTAAGGCAAGTACAGTTATGTGGGTTCGGTTTTAGAAAAGAAACATGGTTGGATTTTGTCACGTTACATACTTTATGTAAAGTTACATTCTTAAAGTGACATACTAAATGTAAAGTTACTTAGGTTAGGAAATAAATACATAGGTTTAGGAAATGAGACATGGTGATGACATACCTAAAAATAACTCAAAGTTCACTTGGTTTCACAAGGTCCCACACCGAACACATCTCCTGGGGAAAAGTCCTTGTTTTGTTTGACACATTCAACACCCCAACCTCCCTCCTTACACGTGCTTTCACTCTTTATACGACTACCTTCTTTACTCCTGTCAGCACATTGGACATGCAGTAGCAGCCTTCCCGATTCCACTGGTTATACCCAAATTACTGGCTCATGCTTACGTGGATTACATACAAATAGTGGTGCATTACTTTTTTTTTAGGTATACATAGGAACAGTGTATGAGATCAGCCTGTCCTGAACATCCCTCTAACCACATTTCATGCATCTCCTTACAAATCACACTGTAGTAAAGGCATAAAAATGCCGAAAAAAAACCCAACTCAGTAATGATATAAAAATCAAGCTAAATATGGAAGACTTAATTTCTCCTGACCTTTTCCTTTAAGCCTTCAAATCAGAAATAAACAGGGGCATAGTGTACTTTTATTTTATTGCTGCAGGGGTCTTTTCTCTCCTTCGTAAACCTCATAGATCTTCCCTATCCATTACAGTTAGTGAAATCATACTGTTGACTGATGACCTTTTCAGTCACCCCATCATAAATCCAGTTCATAGTTTACCTGCCCCTTTTTATTTGCTACAACATAACGGCTTCTTGAGTGGCACTGAGAGAGGAAATGAGGCCGGCGCCTGTCAATTTTAGAATCCCCAGACCGAGACGTGCAGTGTCTTAAAGGTGTATGCAGCTCAGAGCGAGGCTAATATCATGACGGGGCTATAGAGTTAGAATCGGTAGAGCAGGCTATCCCCCCTGCAAATCACGCGTCCTTTCCGTTGCTTGACACTGCAAACCACAACGCACCCGCTCTGCTTACTCTAAATCTTAGTGATCATCACTTCATCCTACAGCGCGCTCTCTCCTGAGGCCAATTACATTCCATCAGGCAGGAAGCCGGATGCCAGATAAAAGACATGGGGGTATATTAAGCTACACTCAGAGCACACAGAAAAGATATGCTCTTTTTGCATTGCTGGAAGACCTATATAAGATAATTAGGGTGACATAGATTGTGCAAGATTTCTTTATGCTGTATATGGTTGTGGTTACCTTGGTGATTGTGGCATTGCCAGGGTCAGACCAGGTTGCTAATGAAGTCACCCTGCTGTCATTCAGCAGAAATCTAGATGCAGACATGCATTTAAATAACCTGATGAATAGTCAAATCAATGGGGAGCTAGTTTATGGGTTTGTTGTGTTACACTCGAACAAACAAACCAGGCAGCAGGAACATTTGGAGAAACAGAGATGGAGAGATCTTTTCACCTCTCCATAATGACAGATTTTTTTTTCCTTTTTGACGCCCACACACAGCCGTGGGCGTATGGATGACTAGTTCTATCAGCCTGTTACCGACTGTGCCGACTCTGACCATTCCCCTGTGCGAGGAGCGCTACCTTCATTGTAATTTAATTCCTCCAAATTATGATGACTTTCACGAGGCACAGATAATGGGCCGGGATAAAGGCCTTGATAGCTCTTAGTGCAACACAGAATCACGCCTGTTTGTCCATTTCTGCAGGAGGAGGTTGTGATAATGAAAACACACCCACACACAGTGCCCTTATTATGCACTTAAACTTTCTTAATAGGAATATCGCAAAACATTTGAAATGCAGGCAAACACTGAGCTGCAGTAAATCCAGTTGATACTTTCATTTCCACCTCCAAACATAACATTAAACCAATTGTCCGATACCAAAAAAGCCTTTTCAAAACTCCCCTCACAGCACTAACAAATGACACATTTTTTGTGAGTGATCCATTCCTAAATGTACAACTAGTTTCCAAGTAAGCACTGCCTCAGCACACACATAATCTATTTTGCCTTGCTCTGATCTTGTCCTAGTATGTGTTTCTCATCAGCAGAGGCCCCCGGCACACCACAAACAAACCTCAGAGGTAATTAGTGCGCCTTTCTCAGACGCTTTAGCATCTGCTAGTGCAGGAGCTCGCGCCCCGCAAAGGCATCAGAGTGGCTGACTTGGTCGACCTGCCCTGCAAGGTGGATTCTTGGACGAGCCAGATGCCATGTTCACTTGCCGTCTTGCCAGCTCGCGGGTTGTTTCGATCAGCTTCCACCTCCTCTCTCTGCCTCTCCGTCTCCCTGGATTTCTCACATCCTCGACCCCTCGCTTTCTCTGCTCTTTTCTCTTTCGCTCAGTCACTCAGTCAATAAATCTTTAGATCTTGTAGTTCTCCAAGAGAACTGCGGATTGCCAGAGTGTTAAGCCCAGTAAAAGTCTCAGGGCTGATTGTGCTGACTCTGATGTGGGTTGATGAAATGAAGTCCCACGGCACATAAAATTAAACCAGAGTGGAGGTATGTACATTAAAGGTGTGTGTATGTGTGTGTGTGTGTGTGTGTGTGTGTGTGTGTGTGTGAGTGAGAGGCAGCAAACTTTGGATATAATCGTCAATATCAAGATTAAGGTACTGTACACAAATTATTTGGGTGGCACTTCTCACAAAACTTTTCATATAGAGCACTGGGAAGGTGGCCATCTGCTGACTACTGCATATGTCAAAAAGTTGTATTGGTTGAACACTACAAAAATCCAGGGCTGATGAAACAGAGCAGTACCACCAGACATTGGTAGGGGGCAGCATAGCAAATAGTTTTAGCAAGACACGACCATAGGATACGACAAAGACATTTTTAAAACTTAGAACTTTTTGAGGAGAGGTTATGCGACTTGGTGAGAAATCTTAAACAACCGTGAACGTGTTTATACTTGGTATTAAGATGCATCTTGGGTGATCCGACCTCAAGTGATCAACGCCAAAGAGAAATGTCGACAGTCATCAAAACACATTGTGTCACTCAAACCACTTGCCAAGGTGGCAAGGTGGAAGCATTTGACCACGTCTTTTGTAGTGTAAACGCTAATGCATCCTGATGTGTCCCTGAGAAGGACTACGTCATCAATGCAGGAAGTGGTGGTTGTTTGATGAAAGTGTGCTCATGCTCTATGACTTGTCCATTCTATAAAAAGTTGTACGAAGTGTTGCTTGACTGTCAATCATTTTGCCTTATAGAAGGAGACGTTGAATTCTGCTGGCAGTGATATCTCCAGCTGTACCGACACAACCGCGAACGTTACTAATGAGCAACTAGCGAGAGTGTGGGCATATTAACTGTGTGCGGAACCCTTTGACCTTCTAGCATAAGTGGCGTAGGCAGTAACGAAATCTTAACATATGGGCAAGTGAAGGTACATGATGGAAACAGGTGTGAACAGCGATGCGTCTAGGCTGTCTACGTGCTTGGATCACCAAACTCATGTTAATACCATGTGTAAACAGGTACAGAGACAAACAGTTACTGGCCAAGAAAAGTGGAGGTCCATGTGAGGCGATTTTTTTTTCTGCTCTCTAGTGCCCTCCAGTGGATGTATCAATGACTACATAGATGACACATGTAAGTGTAGTCAGTGACGGCTACAGTGTTGGAAATGGACGTGTCTATTTTCGTATGTGAGCCCTTAGAAAGAAGTGATCTTACCAAACCAACTAAATGTTACAATAGTCACCAGTAGCATAATACACTTGAATCCCCAGCTGAACTGTCAGCATTGGCATTGTAGGTATTGTAGGCACCATGTGTGTTTTTGACAGGGAAGAAGAATGTGCCGAATACAAAAGACTATATCTCTTGTTCTGCTGCATCATCAGTACCTAAATTAGAGGAAATTTCCAAATTAGCGAATATAACAAAATGATGGCTACTCCAGTCACTTTCTATTTTCTAAATACTAAATTTAAAGCTCCAGTATATTATAATGCAGACCAACTTTTTAACTTCCTGTTATGAAGGAGACTAAAGTGAAGAAGGGAATGCTTATTGGTAGAAATATCATTTAATCTCTAATATCCATAAAGATCCAGATTATGCTTCTCAAAGCTGACATATTGGTAAACCTATGGAAAGTAATTTAGCATACCCACATAGATTAGAAGGTCTGATTTACTCTGCTGTTCTTTTGAAATGAGCTAAACTACAGTTTGGCCCCACAATGAGTTTCCTTTTGTCACTATATATGGTGTCTTGCTGAGAAGGAATCTAATAGCACTTGTAAATGGAATCTTAATAGCCCAATCTTTAATAACTATTCTCTTCTCACTTGGGGGTCCCATTCTCACACCCAGCCTGGAGTACTAAAGGTGTCCGTACTTTTGCCAGCATTTATAATGAGAATGAGCTCTGCAACTTTGATGACTTACGATCTACCAAGCCCATCTTTTTTTCTGTATCTTCAACTTCAATCATCCATCAAAGACAGATTGCCACAGAACGTTATACTGGTCGCCCATCCCTCACATTTCATTTTGGACAACCAAGGGCAAAAAAGCTTTCTCATATATATTCATTCTTCTGAATTACTTCCTATAAATCTCTCTGCATTATACATGTATGGACTAAGGGGGCTGAAACAGTGGAGAGAATCCACTTGACCGGGAGAAGATATGGTCCTTGATTGTCCTTGCTTCTAAAAGCCCAGATCATCAGCAGTCATTTCAACTATATCCAAAGGATTTACCCCACCCTGAGGAAGGGTTATCTCATGAAATGGTTATCATCTCCTATCATTCTGAACCTTATGCTCAGATTGACTTGAAGGTACTTGCCTACATTGTGGAAGTTACTCTAAGGATGCAAGGATGAGGCTTTTTTGTCGCAAGGTTTGTGCAACTCTATCAGATGTACTGGACGTGGCTGTGCCATGCTCTCCCACTGTGCTACTCCTACACGATACTTCCTCATTTAAAAAGCTCTGTACAACTGAGAGCTGATTAATCTGTTGAGTTCTTTCTCAGTCAATTAACCGATTAGTTGTTTGGTCTATAAAAGTCAGAAAAAGGTAAAAAAAAAAAAAAAAAAAAGTTGATCAGTGTTTCCCAAAGCCCAAAATGACATCCCCAAATCTCTTGTTGTGTCCACAACCCAAAGACATTCATTCTACTGCCACAGAGAAGTAACGAAACTAGAATTGTTCTTTCTTAATAAGAGTTACCTAAACCGATTAATGAATTATAAAATTAGTTAACTAATTTATTAGCTGGGAACTAATCAATTATTCGATTAAGCATTCCATGTTTAATACAATATTCACAGTGTATCTATGATTCAGAAGTTGTCTGCACATGGCTCTCAACATGGAGGTAATTGAGCTGGTGGCTAGCAGCTAACGGTGCTAACAGTGCCAAACGGTTTTGTTTTTTTTTCTTAAAAAATTACTTAAACAGATTAATGGATAATAAATTAGCTGGCAACTAATAAATTAGTTGAGAACGAACCAATTTTCGACCAAGCTTTGCATGTCTAATACAATATTCACAGTGTATCTATGATTCAGAGGTTGTCTGCACATGGCTCTCAACATGGAGGTAGTTGACCCGGGGGCTGACAGCTAACGATGCCAACAGTGCTTAACATTTTTTTTCTTAATAAAACTGACTTAAACTGATTAATGGATTATAAAATTAGTTGGTAACTAATTCATTAGTTGAGAACTAATCAATTATTTGAATATTTGTTGCAGCTCTGATACAATATTCACAGTGTATCTATGGTTGTCTGTACATGGTTCTCATCATGGAGGTAGTTGACCTGGGGGCTAGCACTAATGGTAGTAGAAGCACAATAAAAAAAGAATCACAAAAAGACATTTTGGTCCTATTAGCGAGTGAATCGCTGTGGAAAAAATAAAGCCCTGTTGCAAAGACATTTATAGGTGACTATTTGATAGATTTTTCATGTACAGGAAGGCTAAAATATACATTTGATGTGAGAAGAAAAGTGACTTTCTCTGCTCTCCCCAAAAAGTCAAGCGACAATTCTTTTGTAGGTTTCTTTTGTCCCATTTTTGACATCCTCTCCCCTCTAATAATTTGTGTACAATCCCTAATTTAGTGCTTTGCAACCCATTACAAGTATCAATCTCATCTCTCGAAGACAGACCTCCACATTCCAATGCAAGAGCGCACACTTAATACCTGTGAGGACATTCTATTGACTCACACTCATTTACTACCCCTTTACCTAACCTCCACCCCCACGTTCAATGCCTAACCTGAGCTCTTTGTACTGATTAATCTGCAACTTTGTTAAGGATCTCTGACCTTAACATTAGACCTCACTAGCTTCCTTGAAAATGACCCTTTTTTCAACAATGCTATGAGAAGATTTTGGGTCTTGCTTACTGTAGACAGTCTACACACTGTTTTTTTTTATCATAAAATGTTGTACTATTCAGTTTTTCTCTTTGTATGAGAGAGAATGTCATACAAAGCCTGAAATTTGGCAGTATTATTTTGCAAATCTGTGCTCCTTATAGAACTCGCTGAGTAGGATCCAGGTCTCATTTCAGCACAGCAAGCAGTACTTGTCAACTTTTAAAACTAGCTTCCCAGTTATGCCTGTGGGTCATTCCACTAGGCTGGTGAAGTGGATTTAGTAGCTGAAGTTTTATTGAAATTAATGCAGGATGGAGCCTAAGAAAAGAAAGAAATGGAGACAGCAGCATTTATCAGGGCTGTGCTGTTGCTCCATGGATAAACCATGGCACTGTCACTGTGAGGACAAAAGCACTCATTATCCATTTCCCGCTGGAGAAGTCCCCCATGCTAAAGCCGCAGACGGTCCCGGCATCGGATGAAAAGCATCCACCAAATGTCAAACGCGGGCGTGAAAATAACAAACAGCTTGACCGGTCTTGTTTTGGCTTCAACACTGGATCACAGCCAGGGATTGTTCATCTAACGAGCACAGATGCACAGATGTACATGTACAGTCCCAAAGTGCTCGGGTGGCAATGAGAAATACACCTAATTAATTATCAATTTAAGTGTGATCTCAGCTGTCTGATTCCCCATGCTGATATGTGCTCTGTGGAGAGGAGATGGCTTGCTGAAGCTAATGTTAGCAACTGACACCACATAGAACAGAAAAAAAGAGGCTCCAAAACATATAGCACAGATTAAATATGAAGATCACTGTTCACAAAACAAAATATTAGAGAGACAAACCAACACTGAATTTATCAATAAATACACTATACTAAATCTCCACCAATGACAAGCTGATGTCTTCAAATTGCTTGTGTTTTACTCAACCCCCACCCTCCAAAATCAATCCACCATTGTATACATAAAGCTCGGCGATAAGGAGAAAATCAAATATCATAATACTGCAACAATATTGTAGGGTTCAACAGTCACCAGAAAAAATATCATGTTTTGGCTTAAAATACCAGGATTTGGTGACACAATCTTGAGTGTAAAAGGGTCACAACACACAACCCGTATTGTTGTTTGTTAGTTTCGAACAATGGTCTGCAGCTTGGCAGGTGTCTCGCCTCGGTGCCTAGCCATCCCATCCAACCATCCCCTCCTTGATGAGGTGACAAAGTCAAAAGTCAGCTCATATACTCATCATTGTAGAAACGTTGCTATAATACATATGAAACGTACAAATGTAACATATTTGTGGTGTGCAGAAATGTACAGCAGTGACATTTCCTTCTTGAGACTGGGCTGAACAGTCTGATAAGTACTGTAATGCTGCCTTCACAACCAGGAAGAAACAATCCAAAATGTTATCGTCTCATATCACGATATCGATGTATTATCAATATGTTGCCCAGCCCTACATATAAGACAGTGTATTTCTTCATGTAAATATAATCTGGGGAGCTATTATGTTCCCAACAAACCATATTTGGCTTCACAAATTAGCAAGTGTGATTTCTAGGAGCTGCTTTGGGGGTGTGTTGTTTCAACCCCAGAGCAGTGGAAAGTGAAAGGCAGGAGTCACCTGGTGAAGAAACTATTGAGTCATTACTATTGATCGCCTGCCCACATACACACACACACACACACACACACACACACACACACACCTCCTACCAGATAAATAATGATCATATTCTGATACAGTGCAGTAAAATTCCAGCCTTTTCCCTCTTTGGTAGATGTGGTCAATAAGGAGCAGACATTACATGTGTGTCATGATGCTCTGTAGTGTGCACTGTGACTGTGATGGCTGAATTGGACACCGTATGACCACGGAGCCTTTTGTGACTATTGTTGTAAAAGCACATAAGCTCACCAGCCATCATGTCTAATAAAAGTCATAACGGTAACACCTACACAGGCAATAGCCCGTGAAATGTGTCAGAGCAGAGGTGTTGATCTGGAATCAGTGACTGTGGATCCGAAGCAATTTCGAACAATTCCTGCAAAGGGACTGAAAACGTGGCCAATGTGGCGAGAAGGCGTCGCTCGTTTCTGATGCAATGTGGGTCATCGCCGGCTGATATTTTAAGATACAATAGCCTGAAGTTACTTTCCTGCATGTGGGGACACGTGTCAACACGGGCCAAACTGCATCCAGCTCACAAATTAGCAAATCCAATCAGAGCTCCCTGATAGCTCGCCGCTCAGGGGGCCTCATGGGAGGACGCTCCTGCAACACTGTGGCTCTGAAGGTTAACAAGCAACGGCTGGGATAAAAAACATTTAAACTGAGAGTGAAGACTCCAGCGTTACCAGTGCTTCCCTCCTGCATTGTATGTGGACTGTATTGATTGCTGAAACCATTGTTGCAGCTCTGATCTATCCCCTAAGTGAGCCACTGTCTGAGGATGAGCATTGTTGGGAGCTGTGTTATGTTTATTTTTTACACCCCAGCTCTGCATGTAAGGTAACACTACGATAAAGATGTTTCACTGCTTACAGGAAACCCAGCCCATCCATCTGAGCATCACATAATGGCTCGGGAGGAAAAACTGGATTTACATCAGCACTTGCAACTCCAGTGAGCGAGCTGCGTGTTGTGTGAGTGCCAATGTACAGAGGCAGGACTGCATGTATTATGCGGTCGAGTAAACCCAGAGAAGCAGTGTCTCCTGTGTGATTGCACTCACCATGTTGACTTCTGACACCATGTCTATGCTGGCCACGTCTATGCTCATCCCGACTGCAACAGGGGCCCCTGGAAGAGGTTAAACAGCAGGTTATGTATATAGGCCTACACCTCTACACCTGACCACAACACTGTGAATGGCGCCAAAAATAAAGCTGCCTGAGGCGTGAAGGGAGGTAAATAACGCGGCACATACCTCCAAAGTCCGGCCTCAGTCGGATATCATATCCCTTCAGTAGTTTATCCACCGTCTCCTTCACGAATGACATGTTGCCCGGTTCATTGACGCTGGAAGGACAGCACAAACAAGAGGGCAAACATCACCTTGACTCCTGTGCCATGCAATAACCTTGACTTCACAGAATGACAAAAGCACTCACCTTTTCGCGCAACACACAATGGAACCGACAACCAGTGCGGACAAGACGCGGAATTGACGAACCCTGTGCAAAGCAAACATCACCCTGCTCCTGTTTGTTTCTCTTTCCCCCGTTGTTTACAGCGACAGCAACAGTCGAGACGGTTCCGGACGCAAATCAGAGTAAATCCATTGATTGCCCGAGAGGAGAAAGTCGACTGAGAAAAAGGGGGTAAAAGTCAGCAGCTCACTGTGGATGGAGTCAGATATGAAATATGGGCAGACATCGCCTCCCCGGCGTGAACACTGGCTCCGTGTCTGACTGTGCAAGGAGAAGAGGCTCTTACATTCAGGAGCTGAAGCGCATATTGATGAGGAGGGTGCACAGGGATGCTGCTGCTGGTGGCGGTGAAGGCACTCGGCTTGTTCAAATGAGAGACGAAGCCCAACACTTGCACACTGTAAAAAATACCCACCAGTAGCTGCAGTATAGGCTGTATATTTAGGGCTTTTATTATTTAGTGCTTTCTGAAATATGTGCAGGAAAATATTCCAACAGGTAGAGCTTAGTTTCCTTTCTGATTTAATAAAAAAAACTGTTCTTAAATATTTTTTTAACAGCTAATAAGTCCTCCGTCTTTTGTAGGTGATGTAAATTGATCGGATTAAAGGGTCCCTCCAGTAATTTAGCAATGCACTTTTATTAAGTTGTGGGACTCACAAGAGGCAGATATAAAAAGGAATGGTGAAAATCAAACCAGTAGAGGCCAAGATACACTGATTTTAGCTCCTACAGTATGCCTCAAACTCAAAAAACACTGGATCCTACAAATCCCATAATGCACCTCAGTAGCATCTTTTCGTTCAGCTCTCCCTGAATGGTTCAGTCTCATGTCTGCCATACTCAAATTTGTAACACAATTTTTTTTCCCCCAGTAAAATTCTTTTTTTTTTTTGTTTTGTTTTGTTTTGTTTTTTTTTCAAAATAGCCAGTAAGTCCTGTTTTTTTTTGTTTATTTGTTTGTTTGTTTTTTTTATGTGCTATACTGTAAAAATAACGTAGGGTTGTGTCCAGGCTGCCTTAAAAACACAAGTTGACTGCATTCTAAAAGACAACATTACAAAATTACTTCAACTCGTTTTCTCAAATTTAGTCAAATTTTTACGGCAGCCTGGCCACTAACTTTTTTTTAAGTAAAAACAAATAGTTTCTCGCCAACATATGTTGACTTTTAGTCTCTACAGTATGTCCCAAACTTCAAAAACACTGTATCCTACAGTGCCCATAATGCACAGATTTTTTTTTTCAATTAAAATTGTTAAGTTTTTTGTTTTTTTTTAAATAGCCAGTAAGTCCTGTTTTTTTGTTTGTTTTTTTTTTGTTTGTTTGTCTTGCTTTTTTTAAGTGCTGTAAAAATAGAGCGTTTTTTTCTAACTTGGGATAGTGTCCAGGGTGCCTTTAAAATGTAAGTTGACTGAATTCGAAAAGACAAGTTGAATCATTACAAAATTACCTCAACTTTCCTTCTTAAAGTTAGTCAACTTAATATTTTAAGGCAGCCCGGACATTTACTGTTTTTTAAAAGTTAGTTGGTGTATAAACTGGTAGGATGTGGGTGTTAAAGAGTCACTCTGCGATTTAGCAATACACTTTATTAAATTATGGGACTCACAAGAGACAGATTTTAACAAGGAATGGCCAAAATTAAACCATCAGAGGTCAAGATATGTTGACTTTTAGACTCTCCAGTATGCCTCAAACTTCAAAAACACTGGGTCCTACAATTCCCATAATGCAGCTCAGCAACTTTGAAACAGTTTTTTTTTTTTAGTTAAAAATGTGAGTCCTATGTTTTTCTTTGTTTGTTTGTTTGTTTTTTAAGTGCTACACTGTCAAAATAAAGTACTTGTTCAAACTTAGGTTAGTGTCCGGGCTGCCACTGTCGACTGAATTTGAAAAGACAAGTTGAATCACTACAAAATCACCTCAACTTGTCTTCTTAAATTAAATTTGAAAAATATTACTACCCCCCAGATTTCAAACTTAATTTTTTTAGGCAGCCCAGACAAATTTGAAGTCTCAAGCCCAATTCAAGACAACCCCGATGACATCACTGGGGTTTTTGTGATGACATCAATGGAGACTTTAAAAGCCAAAGAGAACACTATACAATTTTTTTCATGGGCAGAGCCGTATTCCCCATGACTATTATATGTGTAAAACCACCATAGTGCTCCGCCAATATATTTTTTTTTTCATAGGTGAGATCATTTTGCATCTATGTGGGATAGAAATCATATTTCAAGATTATATTAAATTTTTTATCTATTAAAATAAATTGATCTCTTCAACTTTGCTTATTGGTTTTTAGACTAGAAAATTACTTTTACTGTAAAAACAAAACAAAACAAAACAAAAACAATAGAGTTTATTCAATTGATTTTCCTCAGTAAAGTGAGCCCTAGTATCACACCGACTGCCTTGTTAAGATGGACATTTTTTACAGTGCTCCTCACTCCATCTGCGCCAATCCCCTTCCCCTATGTTTCCTATAAAAATGGCGGGACCCGAACAATATCGAGGAGGGACAGGCTGCATTTATCAGCCTATTAATCGATGCCCGTGATTGATTAGCCTGTTAATTACCAATAAGGGTCTCTCTTCCTTATCTGAAACGCGGGGCTCTGTGGCACCTTACATTATTTAGGTTGAGGAATATTGGAGTCGCCAGACATTCCGTGGATAATTAGGACCGCGTGCGTGTGCGTGCGCGCACGCGACACACACACACGCAGTCAGAGAAGCTCATTAATTAATCGTGTGTGTGTGTTGTTGTGACATTTCCTACCTCGTGTCATAGATGGCGAACAACTTCTTGTTTCCGTCAACAGCGTTCCTGGAAGAAAGGGTGATGACATCATTAATGATAAAGGAGCTTGTAGCCAATTAAAACATTAATATGCGTTAATGGTTTCTATCACAGCCATTAATGTTAACAAATAAGGAGTTTTCCTTTAAGATATCCTTTATAATGACTTTTTAATTTATGGTTCGTAAGTTTATAACCTTAAAAAGTGTGTGTGTGTGTGTGTGTGTGTGTGTGTGTGTGTGTGTATGTGTGTGTATGTGTGTGTGTTGGTTTAACCCTCCCTGGTATGGAGTGTGTGTTGATTGATCTGTGCTCTCCTGCTTATACTAAGGTTGTAGCCTGCAGTAAAGCAGGAATATAAAACAGTGGGATGCCTGCAGGGCAAATATTGAAAGGCAGTCGATTTCCTCTGGGAGAACCCCTCACCCCCACTTTCTCATCTGCACACACACACACACACACACGCGCGCGCGCGTGTATTTCTCCCCCCCTTCCTCTCACACACGTGTCCAGCCGGTCATCGTCACAGTGCGGGAGCTGTCCGTGGTGCTGAAATCAGCCTCCTGAGAGGACACACTGATGTTTCTTAGATGTCTCGGCTGCAGCTCTCTCTCGTCCACACACTGCACCTCCAGACGGATTAAGGATAGTGGAGGGAGGTTAAATATGAGACACTAATTATCATCTACGAAACATGGAACTCGGCTACCCTCTTATGGCAACCGTCAGGATGATAAGTGCTTCGGTCTGAGACTTTATTGAGGAGGATTTACATGGGAGCGCTTGTATTTTTTTGACGGTGCCTACAGTATGCAAATTCATGACAAAGGAAAAAAGATAAAAAGCAAATAGTGAGTTGACTAAGCCTCACACTCAGTCAGCACATAGACTAATTGTTTTCTTCCTCCGTGACACCTCATGGACTCCGTCAAAACAACCAGCACTGCTGCATTTTTTTTAATTTTTTTTTTTTATTATTAATCTTATCTCTAATTTTTCCTGTGACAATCTATCAGCTCTCACATTTTGTGCCAGTAATTCTCATCCAGGGGTGCTTGTACCATTGGGGATACTTGTAGTTGGCAGCTTGGTGTGTGGTAGTAAATCTGAAAAGTAGCTCAGCTAATTAGCTAGAGCACATAAAGAGTACATGAAGCTAGCTAACAAGCCAGCAGAAAGGTCGGACAAAAGTATAGGCTGCTAGTCATGTTTGATATGGCTGCTGAAAGTAAAAAATGTGTAAATAGTTTGCTAGAGGTAGGCTAATGAATCCACCGTTTAAATTGCTCAAAGTGATGGGAAAAAAGTTTAGTTAGCTATAGCCTAGATAAACTGTTTAAATATGTTAGCTAAAGGTAGGCTAGTAATGAATAAACAGTGTAAATAGTGAGCTACAATTAGCAAAAACAGTTTAGTTAGCTAAAAGTAATGAATAAACAGTTTGAATTGTTAGCTAAATTTTGTAAATCGTTTACATTGTTAGCTAAAATGAACAAATACAACATTTAAATAGTTAGATAAAAGTAATGAAAAAACAGTTTAAATAGTTAGCTAAAAGTGCTGAAAAAAGTTTTAGATAGCTAGCTAAAAGCAATGGGTAAGCATGCTTAAACAAACTGATAAATGGCTAGCATAGCTAAGCTTATTAATGGATAAAGAAATTAAACGGCTAGCAACATTTGATACATGGTTGAAATGGATAGCTAAACTAATGGATATCATTTGAAATTGTTTGCTAGAAGTAATGAATCAACAGCTTAAATAGCTAAAAGTGAAAAAAAGTTATCCACAAGTAATAGATAAACTGTTTAAAAGAGTTAGCTAAAAGTAATGAGTAAACAGTTTGAATTGTTCGCCACAAGTTTAGTTATCCACTAGTAATAGATAAACTGTTTAAAATAGTTTGCTAAAAGCAGGTTAGTAATGGATAAGCTGTGTGAATAGCTAGTTACAATTAGAAAAAAACAGTTTAGCTAGCTAAAAGTAATGGGTAGTTAGCCACAAATAATTGATAAACTGTTGAAAGTAGCTAGATAAAAGTAAGTTAGTCATGAATACATCTGAATAAATAGTTAGCTAATACTAGTAAAAAAGTTTTGTTAGCTAGAAGTGATGAACAAACAGTTTAAGCAGTTAGTTACAAGTAATGAAACTAGTTTAAATAGCTAGCATGCTTAAAGTAATTGATAAATGGCTAGCATAGCTAAGCTAATTAATGGATTAAGAAATAAAACAGCTAGCAGCAGTTGATAAATGGTTTAAATGGATGGCTAAACTAATGGATAACAGTTGAAATAGTTTGCAAAAACAGTATCAAGATACATTGTTAAAGTTGCAATGCTAAAATTATTACACTTGTGAAAAACGTAGCTAAATGTCATGGTGATAGTTTAAAAATGTAATTAGGCTAAACCTCGTGGATAAGAGACTAAAATGTTCGACCTACACATTAGTTTGTGAAAACAATATAGCCTAATGTATCTTGATATAGACTATTGGTGCTAGATAACATCCATTTTAAACCCATTTGGACCAAGACAGGTGGTGAAGAAGGGTGCATGAGTTGTATCTGTCAGGGATGACAAAACATGTAAATGAGAATTGGTGGCTTAATGCTTCTTTAATTGCCTTACTGACTGACAAAGCGTCAATTGCGGGACAGGGTTTGAAAACCCGCACCTGATTTTGTTAACATCTGACTCCCCACCTCCCCACCCTCAGCTCCACAGCCAGCGCGCCTCCTCCTCCCGACCCGCCAATGGGCAGCACCTATTATCAAAATGATTAGCCTCTGTTGCAGCACTCCATTCTCTCGCACCGGCAGTAGGCGGTATAGCGAAAGAGACGGATAAAAATGTGGAGTGAATCCAGTCTGCTCCGAGGCTGGCGGATGAGAGCGAGCGGGCTGGCCGTGTGATGCTGCCCCTGCCCCGCTGCTGCTGCTGCTGCTGCAACACCTCTGGAGGCGATGCAGGAGACGCGGTGCAGCAGGCACTAAAGAAGGAAGGCGGTGTAGCCTATAGGAGGAGGATACCAGACAGACTACTACAACACCGCCTGATGGGGAAACGCTGACTGAGAGAGAGAGAGAGAGAGAGAGAGAGAGAGAAACAGCGCATGGTGGAGAAGCTGAGGAGAAGAACCGACGGGGATTAGGTGATTGAACCCAGTCTCAACACCGCCGACGGAGACCCCCAGCCTCCAATCGCTGCTTGGGGAAGAGCAGCCCCAAAACATACACCATGGTGGGGATGGATCTGCATTCAGGTAGCACCCCCTTTTCTCCCCTCTGGCTTTTTATAATTAGACACAGCATGGCACATAGGAATAGGATGGAGATGCATGTTTTTGGTGATGGAGAGTGGGGGAAAAGGTGATGGTGGAGGAGAGAAGGGGAGGGGGGGGGGGTGGCCCGTGTGAATTGTAATGCGCTGGATTCAAACGCAGTGGTAGCTTTACACAATGGGGATAACACTGCAGAAACAATACACCTATTATATGTTTTCCTTATCACATCCCAGCATGTACAGTACCAGTGAGCACTGTGAGGTGGATGTTAAAGAGTTGCAGCCTCATTGAGCAGATTGTCCCGCCACTTGATTTACTGATTCCTGTAATGGTCTGCCTCTGTATGCAGCCGGGGTGAAGAGTTTCTTTGTGTGAGTTGGGATTGCCAGACCTTTTAGCTGATCATGTTTCGAGGAGAGTGAAACACCATTATGATATTTGGTGCTTTTTCTGATGCAATTGTGTTGTGTTTTGTGTCTGTGGATGTGTGTTACAGCTCTGAACGACAAAATGGGCACAGTTTCAGTCATGGCAAGGCTCGTGCTTTCCCTCCTGCTCCTGTGTGGATGGCAAAATAGGTAAACATGATGTAGCTGAAACAGTGATTGTTACAAAATGTGAAGCTTTAAAGAGGAATGCGAATAAAAGCTATGTAAAGTTGCCATTTGGCGTAAATTCTGATCGCTCCATGTGCAGTTCTGTAAATGTCTCCCGTGTATATTCCCATATATTTGTATTTGCTGAGGATCCCTGCCAGCTCTGCCCTCCTCTCTTAATCGCATATCCGATCTGCACTCTGCTACATCACTGCTTAAGTGGCCGTCCTGCACTCAAGGAAAGCGAAAAAGATCTTTGGCGATGCTGTCAGTAAATCACTGGAATAGTCCACTCTCATCTGAGTAGATCAATGGCTTTTAAATCACATGTTCGTAACCCTCCTGTGCGTGAACACAGTGTCCTTTGCACAAAGGAAAAAGAAGTAATTTCCCTCATTTTCTTGCCACAGAGGATGTGCTCATCCTCCAGACATAATGCCTCGCTTCTTGCCTTATTTAGCAGGGGAACTCATTTGTTTATATTTGGATCACATGTCAAAGCCTTAATTATCTCTACTGGTAGTTGTAAGCAGTGCTTATGTTCAATAATTAATCACAACAAGCCTGTCCTTAATGCGGCAAGCTAATTAATCACAATAACCATGTCATGTTTGACGTCCTGGAGTTTAACCAGCGCCAGGATATTGTGAGTGTCTTTACTCGTGTTCCCTTGTCTCCTCTCCTCTCCCAGCGTCTGCCTGTCCTCCTCAGAGGCTCAGAAGGAGGCGGTCACCAACGACAACAGCACGGTTTTCACCCAGATCCTGGACGGGCTCCTTGAGGGTTATGACAACAGGCTGCGGCCAGGGCTTGGAGGTTTGCTGGGGATCTTATTTCTCATTTTAGCGCCTTTTATTTGAAAGCAACACTTACATTGTAACATCATGATGCTGGCGTGATAACCTAACCTGTTAACCTGGACTCTACCATGGGAGACCCCATTTCCTGCTGCAATTACATGCACTGATTCATGGGAAATTGCTGTGAGACTGGCAGATAACATGGGTAGAAACTGTGTGAGCGCACAGGGAATTTTGCCCCCTTGTCAGCTCAGGTGAAGGCACACACATGTCAGATGCTGTGGCGAGGATCATAAACGCTTTCCTTGTACACCGCCATGGTAAGGAGAGTGAATCAATCAGGCCGTCTGAATTCAGTGTGCTGTGGTGTTTTATTCACGCTCTTCACCCTGGCAACAGGCGATAACCTTGAGAGCCGACAAATTGCCATTCAAAGATGGAGATTTCTTTTTTTTTCTTTTCTAAGGCCCCGCTGAAATAAAAGCTTTTCATGTTCACCACCCCTACCTCCCCGTTCTCTAATGGCGTGGCACTTACTGCATTTATTCCACTGATTTCCCCACCAGCTCTTAAATCCGTCCTTGTGACACTGGTCCTCACTTCAATTTGTTTCCCATGTACATACAGCACTCGTCTCATAATGGGAAGAAACCCGGCTTTTTCATGCCGAACGCGTGATGTGTCATGGCACAAGCCTGCTCTCACATCCTGGTAACGGTTGCTACCCTTGACAAGAGGGCCTATAAATACATACCAGAAAAACATCCAGGCCTTCGTTCAGCATTCAACAAGCTGCTCTCCACCAGTGTGCCCAAACCAGGCTCACCATGAGATTTATACGCATGGCAGAGATTTTGTTGGTTTGACTGATACAAACGAAGATGAAATAATGTGCTACCTTTTTTACATCATCTTCAGAGGAAATGCATTGTGAGACACGTTATGGAAATTTCTGGATTGATATGAATACTGATGTATGTGGCATTGAGATGAATCCCACCAGCCAACCCATGTGGTGATCAAAGAAACTTGGGGGTTATTCTTTTGCTGCCCTTCAACTGACACAGGTTTTTAAATGCTGGTGTTAATGCTCAATGCTCAGACTATTGGCATGCTCTAAAGTTATACGCAGCCAGTTTTCCGTCAGAAATTGATATTTATCAGTGTGTAAATGCCTCTGAAACTAGAGCTCCAGCTACTCATCAACTAGTGGCTTGACAGAAACTAAATCAGCAACTATTCTGATAATCGAATAATTGTTTTCTGTAATTTTTCAAGCAAAAAAAAAAAAGTCAAAATTGTCTAGTTTGATGTGATTTTTGTTTTGTTTTTTTGTCACTGTTTTGGGCTGTTGGTCACACACAACAGGATTTGAAGGCATCACCTCGGACATTTTCCACCATTTTCTGACATACAGACTACAAACGAAACTCCGAAACACAAAATATATGCAGTAAATATATTGTTAATGTGATTTTACACCAGTTTTAACAGATGTTTTATGTGGCTGTGGTTCAAATATTAGGGGAAGACACTGACCAATATCAAGGGTGTAGCTTGAAACAGGAGGTTTGAGGTTCCTCCTCCGTTCAACTTTGAGCATCAAATACTCACTTTCCTGCATCCTGGTGAAATTTTCTGCACCAGTTTGTGTCTTTGCTGCAACGTTCACTGCTACTTTTAATGGGGGGCAAATGCATTGTGCTGGATATTGAAGGGGCTGTGTCCCCTGCGTCCCACCTAAAAATCTCCACCTATGCCAATATGAATCTTATATTTTTGTCCATTTCAAAGTCAGTTGAATTTCAATGCTTTTCATTGCCTTTTTGTGACCTCTCTACCCCTCACACACTCTCACCTGCGCTCTCTCAACAGAGAACGTCACAGAGATCAAGACGAACATATTCGTCACCAGCTTCGGCCCGGTGTCTGATACGGAGATGGTGAGTTCATCTGCAGCAAACACCGCAGACACGCGGACAAAATGATTGGCTGAGCTCGACAAACACTCACACTCACACACACATCTCCAAAGCCCACCCAGTAGATATTTATAGATGGAAACATGTATTTACATTTCATGAGACTGACATCACTGCTCATGCTGTTCCCCTGGAAGGACACTCGAAGATGGTTTCTTGTAAATGAGACCGAATGAATGTGGATGACTTAAACATTTAAGATTTAATGCAATGTGGCCGGCCTATTCCAACTTGTTCCAACTGATTCATCCCTTTATTAATCCATTCTCTTATGAACTATATGGTTCCAGTTGGATAGCAAAATGCATTAAATCTCCTTTTTCATTAAATCCTCTATTACACCCTGCCATATCCCTGGCACACTTTGACACAGCAGTTGCCACTTCCCTATAATTGACTTGAAAAAAGGTATTGACAAGGGCGCGTGATTGATTAATGAAATGTGGCAAGAGACTTGAATGGTTTTGCGGTCCACAGAAGCTCATATGTCAGTCTGCTAACAGCGTCATTATTCTGTGGGATGGAGTATTTGTTTCTTGTTCGTTTGTTGGTGTTGTTTTTTGAGCTCGGAGCGGGTCGATATTTCACACATGAGCAAATTTATGATGGATTTCTTCGCCGCAGTGTTTGATCACCATAACTGCAAAGTCTTAGTGGATTTATGAAGTCATAAAGGAGGAGCTGCTGTCACAGTAAGCACAATGCTGGAGCATTTTCTGCTGATTGACAATTGACTGTAAAGAGTTAGCTTTTCTGTCTTAATGGACGTATTTGTAACTCTGAAGTGTGACAAGAAAATGCCACAATTAAGGAAGGATTCGGTGTAAAAGTACCCAAATCTTATGAGTCTATATAAGAACATGATGCTGCAACAGGCAACTTTAAATTCTGGTTTAGGGTAAATACACACCAGACACAACGCTCTGAAACTTGTGAGTGAAACAGACACAGTGAACCCTCCATCCAGAGGAAGATCTTTTGCCTTCGGCACCCCCTCAGCATGTTTGGGATGAAATGATCAGAGAGCAGAGAGACTGGTAAACATGGGAGCAGAGTGCAGCACTTTACATGACTCTCGCTACTTTCTCTCATAGTTCTCGCCTTTTCCAGCAGAACTCTCCGCAACCTTTTCTTCTGCTCTCGTCACAGGAATACACAATAGATGTCTTCTTCCGTCAGAGCTGGAAGGACGAGCGTCTGTGCTTCAAAGGGCCCATGGAGATGCTGCCGTTAAACAACCTGCTGGCCAGCAACATCTGGACCCCGGATACCTTCTTCCTTAACGGCAAGAAGTCTATCGCTCATAACATGACCACGCCCAACAAGCTGCTGAGGCTGCAGGATGACGGCACTTTGCTCTACACTATGAGGTAAGTATTCACATGAACATGTTTGCCTTCTACACTTAAAAACACTGTGAGTAATTATGAACTTCTTTGGAGTCCAAGGTTGGTGGCACTTATTGCATTTATAGATTTCATCAATTCAAAATATGTTGCTCACCACAGAGAGGTACACTTGTCTGCACTTTACTGCAGTTCAAGGTGCGGTGTTTCTATGCCTGCACTGAGTCTCAGAATCCTTAAATCAGGTGGAGGACACCTCCCATTTATGTGTGCTGCGGCTTTTATAGGAGGTTAGTGAAGGGAGGGTTTTTAAGAGTACATGGAAACAAAGAAAAAACAGCTAGCAAGGCCAACATAATTCACAATACAGCTGGAACTGTGAGTCACACACAGACAGAGGGCTTCTATCACTGTAGTTTCTCTCAGTCTGCAGGAGAATAGTGTCACCAAGTGGCCAATCGCAGGCATTTGCTCTCTCCTGGAAAAGTCTCTATTACAGTAAAAGTGAAGTAAATAGCAAATTTTTCTGTAAAATTTTGCATTTCTTCTAATTCTTTTAGTTTAGTTTAGCTCATATTGAGACTTTTATGAGACAGTATGAAATATGATGACATGAGATGATAAAATACAGATAAATATAGAAGTAAAAAATAAGAATAAATACAACAAGTAGTATAGGAGCACCAGTAAAAAATATTAACTTTACAAGTGCAATTAAAGACAGAGTTAGGGGGTAAAGTGACACTGTATGATTAACAGCCATGAGTCTGGTGTTAGGTTAACAGCGTACACCAGAATAATATGAGCTGTCTTTACAGTAGAAAGACAAAAATACTTAACAGAGATCAAGGTTGTAGCATTAGCTTTTGCTCAAGAGGTAGAAAACTTACAACTATATACAATAAATGGCCCTGCTGTAGCATTATGTAACGTGAGCTTGTCTGTTTTGACACAAAAATACAATATGGTGGCCAGATGGTGACAAACAATCTTGTATTGAAGTTAAACAGTACACTAAAATATGTTTATAAACACATTTGAGGAGAGAGATAGGTAAAGTAGTGACAGAATCTTGGTTGGCTGGTTTTAGCAGCCTTTGTTTAACAACACAGGAAACAGTATGGTGGCCACTTCCTGTACACTAACTCTCATATTACAGCTAAACAGTGCACTAAAACGTTTCTGGAAAACATTATAGGTGAGAAAAGGCAATATAGTAACCATAATGCTCCTGCTGGTGCTTTATGTAATGAGAGCTCACCCATCACTCACCCATTTTGAATACAGTATGGTGGCCAGATGGTGACAAACAATCTTGTATTGAAGTTAAACAGTACACTAAAATTTGTTCCTAAACACAGTTGAGAAGAGAGATAGGTAATGTAGTGACAGAATCTTGGTTGGCTGGTTGGTTGGTTGGTTGGTTGGTTTTATTAGCCTCTGTTTAACAATACAGGAAACAGTATGGTGGCCACTTCCTGTACACAAATTCTCATATCACAGCTAAACAGTGCACTAAACTAACAGCTAAACAGTGCACTAAAAACCTGAAAAACCTTTTCAATCAGCCTCTGTTTAACAATACAGGAAACAGTATGGTGCCCATTTCTTGTTCACACACTCATATTACAGCTAAACAGTGCACTAAAACGTTTCTGAAAAACATTATAGGTGAGAAATAGACAAAACAGTAACAAAATCTTGGTTAATTTGATCAGCGCTGTGTAGTTTTACAGTTTGATCAGAGTTCGGTCACTTCTAAACTCTTTCCATTGGTGGTGGCAGTTGACGTACAAAAAATCAGGAAGTATATTCTGTAGTTTAAGCTGGATTTTTGCTGGATGATCTGGCGCTGGTCCAGTGGAGGGAAGTTTACCACACTTTAGTTACACAAAGTACCCCATTGTTATGCTACAAAGTTAGTTGGAAATCAGCAAAGTATTTCTTTACGTGATGAGACTTAGTGTTGTCTGTATTAATATGACAAGAAAGTATGATTGCGGTATGGGATAAGGTGCAATGTAATAGTAATAATCTAGTAAAATAATGTAACATAATATGGTACAGCAGTATAACAGAATATCAAATGCAATATAGTATGTATATAATATCATATGGTAAACATAAACACCAGAGGGAAGTGTCTCTTTAAATGTTGGTTTTGAGGAAAAAAAAACTTCGGGGGGGAGATCATCCATTATGAAAAGCAGCCTCATTGTGAACTACAGTTTTTGGCAGCAGTGTCGTGGTAAATTGGGGAAAAAGGAAAGAAACAGGCCGACAACCAGATGGTGATCACTATGAATTAAACAACCAGTGTTTACAACTTCAAAACTTTAAAGGGGAACTACATCCACTGTCAAAATTCATATATTTTAGTCCTTTGGTCTAAGACAGTCCAAAAATATTACTAGAGTGATAAAACTGTCGTAGGGTATACGGTCTGTATACTCACTGCGACTCACTGCGACCTTTGCACCAGAGAATTAGAATAATTCTGTGCTTATCCTCAGGAGTTACTGTAGCTGCAGGACTTAAGAGTGACTGTATCACGGATGAGAGCACTCTATCTGATACCAGTGCCACCCACAGGGAGAATCATGCTGGATGGAAGACAGATTATCCATATGCAACCACCCTGACATATATACATATCTAAATATGGGCGTATTTATAGTCACTGACTTGTCGCATGCGTCTGACGCACACATAAACACACTCTGCGGGTGTCAAGCATGTTGTCTGTACTAATCAGTTATAATGACGCTCAACTTTGACCTCAGGGCTTAACAAGTGAGGGATCGCATGTATGTGTGCGCATTCATTTTATGGAAATCTGTGCCTGTGTCCGAATGCAAACATGTACACATGAGTGTGCACGAGAGAGAGTCCCTAATCTAAAAATGGCATCAGATTCCAGTTGAAAGGAAGCAGCAGTAGGTTGCTTTTAATCGTCTAATTGTTACAGTGCCGCGCTTGTCATTACCAGCGGAGCTTAACCACAGGCATCACTGATTTTATTTCCCGCATAAACACACACGAACACACACATTCGCGCGGGCCATCTGGGCGCTTGCAGGTTACAGCAAACTCAACAACAGCTTTTTTTGCTTCTCTATATGCCCGTTTGCATTATATGTTGTTCTGTTCTTAAGGGTTTTATCAGAGTAATGCAATAGTTGATTTTTTTTTTTAGCAAAAATCTAATTTAAATCTAATTTCCTAACATAACTGGAGATACATGTAATATTTACTCTTAAGTACAACGATTTATTTGCCAAAAAACTGCTGTTGCTATTTTTACATTCTTATTATTATTGAAATTATTTATTTATTTGTTATTTATTTATTTATTTTTCAAGTTCAAAAAATAAAATAAATTAAATTAAAAATAAAATAAAAATTAGAATAAAATAATAATAATAATATAATAAGATAAATTAGAAATAAATTAGAAATTAAATTACATTAAATTAAATTGAATTGAATTAAATTAAGATCCACACAAAGCAAACAGAAGCACTCATGTGTACTGTAAGCACATACATTTTTTTTTCACAGCACTTAGCATTCATAATAAAGAGTATATGGAGTTAAAGCACCACATGTGCCCATCCCCACAGGATTCATCCACACACACACACACACACACACACACACACTTCCAGCACAGATACAATTAAAACATGTACAATCAACCCTTGTAAGCAGAGGCACAGACATACTGTCATGTCACATTGCAAACATTAAATCCTCTCCCACACACACCATTTCCGTATCACGTATGGGTGTCCATGAAAGCTCCTCTCTCGTGTCGTTTGAAAAGCATTACTCTGAGGAGGAGCGGCTGGGTTTTATGGAGCAAATTTCTATGCATTTGTCTCCGTGGATAATTCATGAAACACCCCTGTTCACAACCCTCTGCGAGCTTAATGCACGCAGAGCTTGATGGTGGCCCATTATAGCCGGATACCAGATAGGCTGCATCGTATACAGCCGGTTGAAGCCTCTATATTGCCACGGAGCGAGCGCACAACACACCATTATCATTAGGTGCAGCTGCCATTCATGCTCACAATGTTCGCCTTCTGTCTAATCATACTGACAATTTGTATGATTCATAATGACAGCTCCGTATTTAACCTTATTTTGACACTTTTAACAGTTCAGTTTTGTGTTTTTCTTCACACCTTTGATATCTTATATAACCCCAGCTCCAATGAGAGCAATTGTATGTGATACAAGTTAAAACTGTGCTTGTTAGTGTGAAAAGACAGATGGTGCAGCATGGTGGCTCAGTGGTTAATATAGCACAAAGCTGCCCAACTCAAAACTCAGCCCTTTCTCTTTCGTCCCAACGTCCAAGTTCTTCGACTTTTCTGCAAGGTCAGGCGTATTGGAAACTTTAGATTTCCCGTGGGCGTGAAGGTGCATGTGCTGGTCTGATTCTGGTGTGTTACCCCCTGTGATTTACTGCTCACTCCACACCGGCTGGACACACTCACGAGTCTTATTCTAATCTGCTATTTCACCCTTGATATTTAAATTAAAAATGCAAGGGGACACATAGATTCTGTCTTTAAAGGCTCTAATCACAACCCCAAATTAAAAGCCACTATCTTTACAGGCGTCCCTGCCAATGGGGCAAGGCCACATGAATAATTAGAACATGGTATGATCGCCAGCAGCCATGTTCTCATTTATTTATCCCAAAGACACTCTCCCCTCTCGTCCACACACAATCCCTCAGCTGTTTTAGACACAATAATGCAATTGGATAATCCTGCACTGATGTGGAAAGCAAGCTGAGCCCCAAAACAGTCGACTCTGTGGGGACCGGAGGTGGCCTCTTATCCCACTTTGCTATGCTCCGCTAGCTTTAATGATATAATTGGGGAAACCTCCTGCGGTAGATACATACATGCAGGAGGTTTTGGAGCGTAAAAAAAACATGACCCAGGAGGATTCCACCACATCTTGGTGACACAGTTGTCATTAAGATTATAATATAGTTCACTGAAGGAAAAATAATCTTATACTGTAGCAAACGTTGAAGTATGCCTGAGTGGTAAAAGCAGAAAATAAAGCAATTGCTAAGGAAACATTTAATGTCGTAAACATGTGTTTTTGTGCTCTGGTTTCCACACCACTTAATTCTTCTTCCTCCAGCCCATTAAGTTCAGTGAATCCATGTCATCATATCACTGTATTACTGTTTATCATCATGCAATGAGCAAAAATACCCAGAAGGGCCTTGATTCAATCTAGGACAGATTGCAACAAAAAAAGAACAATTATGATGTGTGTGTGTGTGTGTGTGTGTGTGTGTGTGTGTGTGCTTGATTCACTTAATCATTGCGGTTCTTTCAGGACACTGAGGTACTGTCACGGTGGCTGAAATGATAACGCCACGTCTTGAATGACTGGCAGAAAATTAGATTTGGAAAGCTATTGGCGTGCTTTGGATGGACTGAATAAATCTAAATGAAGCAGGAGACAAACGTCACCTCAAGTCCTCCATCTAAATGGTGTCCATAATGAGATACAGCTGAGATTATGTATATCTGAGTAAAATGGCTGGCATGAGAGGTTGTTCAAAGGGTCATTTAGAAAAGTTTCCCAATCCTGTACAGAGACAAATAACACATGAGCTGTGTGGCCAGCAGGTGGTAGTATTGCCACTGTGTTGTTGCTGTGAGAGGGAGCTGCTGCACTTGAAACTGCAATCATTTTGCTGCTATGAGAGAAAATCTCTTCGTCTTTGTAAAGCTGCAGCCTTTGATTTGTTTTGGTGCCCTGTAATTTTAGTGATTCAGCAATTGCTACTGTCCCTGTAATTGCACAGTGCTCTGTATACATTAAGTCAAATGTTAAAAGGTGGTGACTGCTGAAGTGAGACTATACATGGTTAATGAGTACATTATATGTGTGTGTGTTTTGCATTAGACTGACCATATCAGCAGAATGCCCCATGCAGCTGGAGGATTTCCCCATGGATGCACACGCCTGCCCGCTCAAGTTTGGCAGCTGTGAGTATAATCCCATCTCTGAATGTCTACTTTTACATCTTGTTCCTCACTATATAATCCAGCTATTGTGATGTACAATGGTGATAAACAGCGCAATGCAATAAGTTCGACGAATCTAAATTTAAAGAACAATAAGGAGCCATTTTTGGCTAATTGATAGAATGCTGCCGCAGAGATTCAGTTGAGAAGTCATTATCTTCTGCAGATTGCTGACTTGGCTCTCCTTATATTAAATCTAAGATTGTCAAGTTCACTTTGAAAGCGTTTAGCCACAGTGCAAAGCTGTTGTAACAGTAGCACAAGAGAAGTACAGTCAGCGAAATGACTCAGTAATGGAGCAATAAGCCTGCTAAGGCTCAGTGCCAGACCTTGTGCATTCGACAACCCCCCTAGTTCCCAACATGAGGGTCCCGACCCCCACTCGGGGTTGCCAAAGCTCTTTAAGGTCTTCTTGATTTTAAGGGATGTAAGAAAACTCAGCATTTAATTCATTTCTGTGAAGAAATGTCCTTTGTTTAAGTTTAGATTATTATTAAAGTTATAAACTTGGAAGAAATCTCATGAGATAAGGGCACAGTGAGGATCTGCCTAAAGTTAAAACAACCAAAGTGCTAATAAAGCAATGGCCAAGAGTCAGGGAGAAAAACTGAATTTGTCAATAGAAATAAATATAAGTAGGTATGATTGTTAATTTTTTTTAAATACATGCGACAGTCATGCCCCTAAATTTATCAGGAAGAAAATAATCTGCTCAGATTGCATCCAAATCCCTTGTTTTAAACAAATGTCCTGCAGTGTTATGCTTTGAATATAATATGAAATATCCATAATATATGTCACTTAGTCTGGGCTCATCCGTTTACTCAATAATAGAAAAGGGGTCCCTGAAGGAAAAAGGCTGGGAACCACTGCTCTAATGCTCTCAACATACACTCCACCTGAGTCGCCTATAAGAATGCTAACGTTAGCCACCATAAGCTAGACCAAGTACAGATTCGATGCACAGAACAAGTGAGTCTGTAGCAGCAAAGCCAAAGGAGTGTATATTTAAGAAGGTATACATGCACACTGACTGAGATCAATATACAGAGGAAGTCAGCAACAGGATCTTCACAGGGTAGACCCACCGGAGAGGATTACGAACTAGTCTGGCTCAGATCACTGACATGTGTGGACCTCTGATGTTTCTGATCGAGCACCTTTTTTTTACATATTCATGGTCCTCCCTTGCAACTACTATTATAGAACTTTGGACGAGGTCACAGAGAGAAGAGGAGATTAGCGCATGTTCTCCAACAGTTAATTAGGCCAATGATCGGAAGGGTTTTCCCCAATGCCTTCTTAACAGGACAGCTTGGCTGTGTGTCCTACCGCTGAGGACATGTATAGAAACTTGAGTGGCCCTCTGGGTATTTAAAGACAGATCTGGCCAAATGCCACACCTCGGGAGCTTCTTGGGCTAAAAGGATGAGGCTCTTATCCCCAGATTTCTGTGAGTCTCGGTCCACCCACACTCAAGGGAAGCACATTTGACTGCAATCCAATTACAGTGGAAGGAGCTGTTGGGCCTGCCTGCGGCAAACTCTAACCTAATCGCCAAGGTGCGATACCCTACAGGTTAAAAGTGTAAGTGTACAATCAGAATAATGTGTTGATGGCAACACTGCAGTTTCACAAGGTGAAGTGTCACAGTAGGGGGAACGTGTCTCTTTTGTTGTTTGTGGCGCTGAGACTGTGCAGTTCTCAGTCTGACCTGACTACCTCCTGATTAAGCCTTTGTCCTCAGGTAACATTACACATCACACTGCTGCAAATGTGCCGGACGTCCACTCTCATTACTACAGCATGATGATATAATGTAATCCAGTCGCCTTAATGATAGTTGGCAACGTTCATCTCTGCAAAGCATGGATATGTTACATTTGTACATTATTATGTGGTAGATAGGACACAGCAATGTCTCAGTAAAGAAATACCTGCTTTTCATGACAAAATACCAACAGGATACACAGTGATGTCTCGGTGAAAACACTTTTTGTGCCACTATCACAACAGGAAACGCAGCAATGTCTCAACAACACACAACTGATTTTCATTACAAAATCCCAACAGGAAACACAATGACATCTCTGCAAAAAAATAGACGTACTATCCCTGGTGGAAACACAGCAATGAATCTCTAGAAACAACTGGTTTTGTTGTTTGTTGGTCTCAAACAGTGGTCTGCATCTTGGCAGGTATCTCGCCATCCCCTCCACCGCCCAAGACGCTGATATGATACATATGAGACATGCAAATATAATGTATCTGTGGTTTGCAGAATCATACAATGCCCGAGCTGTTTAGTCGAACCTGCGCTGCAAAAATAAATTAAAAAAGACCGCAGTCCACTGAATCCACTGTTTACTATTGTACATCAGTGAGGGATAAAAGGAGACAACATTTGGTGTAATGAAAAATGGGCAAAATTAATCCCTCATGCATAAAAAAAGCCACCAAATCTCTCCATCCCCCCTCTTCCTTTATTCAGAGCATCATGATGTGATCATTCAGTGCTTGCCTACAAAGGCGCAGAGCAGGAGCTACAGAAGCAGTCAAGGTTAAGAAGAAGAAAGAAATACCACGATTCAGACTTCGTTCTTCACAACATCTTGACCAATTTGGGGTTAGTGCATATTGGCAGGGTGCTCGGCCACATTATGAAGGTCATAATAGCAGTAAAAATAAGTGTTCATACACCTGACATCTTCCATAGCTCCTTGTATCCCCTGATTGGTAACAGATCAGTGATTTGGTGTGTAATAAAAGCAGGAGGGCCTGCTCTAAAGTTGGCCCAGGTAAAGGGCAACTAATCCCTTATTCTGGCCTTACAGCACCTGTCCTTATTCAGCTGCTGGCCGTCAGCCATATCGCTCTCGCACATGCACTGAGGAGTTAGAGTAGTGAGCCTAGTGATGTGTGGCTTTTAATTCAAGATGCAATCCCAGCTAAGAGTGGTGCACTTTTTTATTTTACCATATATCTTTAGCAGTTACCAAGTGTTGGTACTGTTAGTGCATCAGATACAAAAGCTGTAAACTCTTTGTGATGAACAGTCTGGAAAACTATGACAACCATAACAGTCACATTAAATCTGTCTTAGCGAGAGGCCACAGGTCGAAGCCAACTCATACAGGCAGAAAAACAGTTGCTAAAGAAAACTACTTGCTCTGGAATTACCGTATGACTGCCGTAAGCAACAGCGCAGAGAAAGGCTAGTCATGTGGAACTTTGCAGAGCTGGTGTCTACAGCGAGGCGGATGTTTAGCAACTGCTTGTTCTCCGAATAAGTGCGTAAGGATGCAGATAATGATGTGAGGTGCACAAAACCTGGCCACGTGAGCAGAGGGAAAACAATGAAATCTGCTCTAATGAGTCATCTCTCAGCTTGTCCTGCCTTCAACCCACAATGATCCCTCTGAACATATGTCGGAATGAATCATTTTGTGATTGCTCTCCTTCTTGGAGCCTTTCATAATCTCAGATATGAATGTCTGAATTACTCATGAATAAACCTGAACAGCAGAAAGGAGTCTGCCATCCCAGCCACCAGATCTGATAAGGATAAGAATTTGCTCTTTAACCAGCGTCAGTTCAGGACTTAGAGGGTCACAGAGAGGGCTGAGGCTGTCCCAAAGCCAAACCATGGCCCAAATTCTTTGTGGATACTCCAACGTGCAAAAAGAAGCTGGTGTTCTCCAGCTTGTCCTCACCACAAAAATGACAGCACTGGTTCAACAACCTATGTTTTACGCGCTTTCCCGACAGGTGACCTTTTGCAGTTGTGATAGTAATTGTTTCCTACACCTTGCTCCATTAGTTGCTGTTACTACACCTGCCAAGTTTTCTGCTCTTGCTGCGCGCATGTGTAGTTTACAGTGATAATGGAGGCAGATTTACCACTCAGACTTTTTCTAATTTCCAGCTGATGACTGTTGATTTCACAGCTATTTGCAAACAAAGGAAACGGCATTGTTCTTTTCACCACGTTTCACCATAAAGAGCAGAACAGAGTTGCTAACGTTAGCCGAAACTCAGCATCCAGGACAGTGAGAATATACAACACAGTGGATGTACTGGTTGTGAAGAGGGCTTCTTTTAAACATCGCCTGTAACCCCACAAGCTAGTGTAATTTGATTGCAGTGAATTGCTCCTTGACCTTGTAGTGTTTAGCTAGTTAGCAAGACATGCTAACATTTGCAGCTTTGGTTAGAGCAAATAAATGAATTTATTTGAGACTGCTTGGGGTTAATATTCCATCTTGGACCTACAGTCAACACTGGTTTCTATTCTACCTATGTTAACTATCATTTTAACTTTCCCAACCCCAACAAAGTAGTTTTAATTGACTCCATTTGAAAGAAATGGACCACAAATAATTATTTGGATGTTTCACATCTATCATATAAACACCTCTAAAGTGCTGTGGTATATGAGCTGACTTTATCATCTGGAGGTAGAGGGGATGGTGGATGATGTGACACCTAGGCAAGACATTCGTCAAGCTGCAGACCTCGGTCTGAGAGTGACATACAACAAAACCAGTCGTGATTTAGCAAGTTACTGCTGCGTCTACAGCAGCTTGTTTAAGCTCCAAATGTGGGTGTGTTTTGTAGCAACCAGTCGCTGTTTTTCCAGTGGCTTTTTGGCAACAATCATAAGTGTTTTGTAGCAACCCATCACTGTTTTTATAACAGATTTCTAAGCACCAAATGTTTGTGTTTTATGATAACACCCTGACTGTTTTTCCACTGGCTTTAGAAGCTCCAAATGTAGGTGTTTTGTGACGAGCCTTAACTGTTTTTCCAGCAGCTTTTTAGGCACTAGATGCTGGGCTTTTTTGTAGGAATTTGTCGCTGTTTTTCGAAAGGCTTTTTAAATGTGGGTATTCTGTGGCAGCACCTCACTGTTTATCCAGCAGCTTTTCAGGCACCAATCATGAGTGTTTTGTAGCATCCCATCACTGTTTTTACAGCAGCTTTTTAAGCACCAAATGTGAGTGTTTTATAGCGACCTGTCGTCGTTTTTCCAGTAGCTTTTTATGGACAAAGAGTGGTCATTTTTTACAGAGACATCGTTGCCTTTCCTGCTGGGAAACCTGGTATTTTAAGCCAAAAAATGAATTTTTTCTAACCATGACCGAGTCGCTTTTGTGCCTAACCCTAACCACAACCTAAACACAGCATTGCTGTTTCAGTGTATCCACTACATAACAACATACAAATGTAACATATCCATGGTGTGCAGAAACATACAATGCCAGCATTTTTTCTGTGCACTGGGTTGCCAATTTTGTTGTCTTCAGCTTTTTGATTGATTTGAACAACATCCTTCACATTTAATTGTCCAGTTCTAATAACATACTGTAAAAATCTTATCAGGAAGCAACCCTGTGCTAATACTGAGCTGATTATTGACATGTGTGACATTGAATATTCATTTGTCTGTCACCTGTGTTGTTTCAGAATAACACATTTGGGTTTGTAAAACCCTATGCATTTATTTTGATGAATATTTCCTGCAGCTCCACTCAGAGTGTGTAGAGCTACTGTATAGTAAATGATGAGTTTGGCTGTGTTGCACCTCCCCTTGCCTCACACACAAGACGGGAGCAGCAAAGCATTAAGCGTGAACTGTTGAAAAGTTGGCACAGGTGCACCGTCTTGCCTGCCAAAGTCTTTAGCTCTTCCTCTGCGTAATGAAATTCACCAATAATCCCTTACTGCAATCTAACTACCCTACAATTAAGGGTCCTGGCCTCTGACCTGACAGTGCTCTACATATATAGTACAGCAGTAGCCAGCTGCCAAGTGAACACTCAGAATGGAAACACTCAAGTTAAGATGTTATGCACTGGACAGAAATAAACGACCTCATTGCACAAGGCCAAGCAATTAGTTTTTGTCACAATCAGCAAAACATGTTGTAAACATTTGACTGTTTAAATGTACTTGTCTTGTCTTCTATTTGGAGACACTGAAGTTACAAACATAATTGTCACACTGACAAATTTCCAACTGACAAAAATACATTTGGCTGCACAGACTGCTCTGTGAACGCACTCCGTTTCAACATGATTCATTCAGATTGTATTTTCATCCCCTCACAATAAATTGTGTGTGTAAATTATTCTCTAATAAAAAAGTGTGCTTGGATTGAATCTCAGGTTGAACTGTGGCAGATAAAAAGGACAAACAGTTCAGATCTAAAACATTCAGAGGGATAAATCCTTCTCTCCGTGCCAGTTACAATGTTCATCGTTCCATACTACAGCCCTCAGCAGGGGGCAGGTGATAGATCGATGTCCAGTGTTTGTACGGGATTCAACATGAATAAATGAAATAGCAGGAGAGGCTGCAGAGTGTGAGCTCTGTTTTTCATCACAAGTGTGATGCAACACATCACGGTTAATCTGACTCGGTCTGGTTCCTGCCGACAGGGGAGCTCACCTCTGACCCAGAAGTGTGGTTTAAACAAAAATACACTCAAATATCCGCCCACACACACACACACACACACACACACACATACAGGCATGCAAGCAAAATTCTGTTTTTGGCTTTGAGCCTGTGGTCTAATCAAAAAGTGCTAGAAAGACTCAGCGCCAGGGCTCAAATACACACACACACACACACACACACACACACACACACACAAGCACATGGGTGGCTACACATAATATGAGCGATGACAGGGTTGAAATCAACTGTTACTAAGTACTTTAACTTGCATTTTGGATGTTCATGTATTACAAATGAACGTGTTAAACTCTAAATCACAGGCTAATTTCAAGTCATCTCTCTCCCCTTCTGTCTCAGACGCCTATCCAGTGTCAGAGGTCGTCTACACTTGGACCCAGGGAGCTGATAAGTCTGTGGAGGTGGCAGGGGACGGCTCCAGACTCAACCAGTACCATCTTATCGGGCAAACTGCCGGCACTGAGAACATACACACAAGCAGAGGTAGGTGTGTGTGTGAGTGTGTCTATGGATAATAAACAAACTTGAATTTACAAAAAAGAGAAAATACATCTAAAGCTGATACAAGCAAAGAAAAGGGTCCAGTTCATGACACCCAGGTAGACACGCTGTTGGGGAAAAATTCCTTAGAGGATTTCTTGGTTAAGGGTGTGGAAAAAAATCGCACTTTTGGTCAAAACGAATATGCTTCTGCCCAGAGCGCTTTTTGCCAGAAAGACCTCTAGGCAAACTCCCATGTGCAGTGGATCATGAATGTATTAAAGGGAACAGCACACAGTTGAAGGTAGGGACTTGTTCATTGCTGTGAAAGTTGCTCAGTGGCATATGAAGTCAAAAAAGTTTTACTTCCAGGTTATAAAAGTACCCAGATCTTCTGCGTCATCGAGCCCATAGAGCAAGCGCACCAGAGACTTTCGCCAGCCGAGCAAATAACTTCCATTTTATCCCCCTGCTAACATTAATAGTGGTTAAATTACTTGAACCTGCGGCTTTTCTGGGGCGGCACGGTGGTGTGGTGGTTAGCACTGTCGCCTCACACCAAAAGGGTTCCTGGTTCCATCCCGGTTGTGGGAGCCCTTCTGTGCAGAGTTTGCATGTTCTCCCCGTTTCAGGGTGGGTTTTCTCTGGGTACTCCGGCTTCCTCCCACAGTCCAAAGACATGCAGTTTGGGCATAGTTTAATTGGTGACTCTAAATTGTCCGTAGGTGTGAATGGTTGTCTGTCTCTACATGTCAGCCCTGCGATAGTTTGACAACCTGTCCAGGGTGTACCCTGCCCCTTGCCCAATGCCAGCTGGGATAGGCTCGTTTCTGAAGTTCAAATGTGACACCACTAAAAACACTGCAGAGCCGTGTTCATAAAACCTGCATATGCACGCTAATTTTGGTGGAAGAGGTGTATGTGAGGAGAGTAGTACTTAATATCAAAAGATGGACATTTTTTGATGATAGAAAAAGCACAAGTGATGACAGATAAATAGGTACCATGTGCGTCATACAGCTATATAACATGAACTGAAGCGTACACAGTACAATTACAAGGATGGGGCTGTACCAAATTCAATCTAAGTAAAAGGCTAGTAATAAGCACTTGAGTGTAAGCATTATAGACTACAGTATGCTTTGTGAATCATGTGAATGTAAGGACATCCAGTCTGTATAATTTTATTTGACGAAGGGAGCAGGCCAGCAATATCTGTTGCTAGGAAACGCCTGTAGTGCTGTCCATTGAAAAGCAATCTATTATGTATAGTCACTGCAGCTACGTGTAGCACTGTAGCTGTCATATAACAGTTTGAGGGGGAAATAATGTATAACATTTATTGGCCAGGACTCAGTTTGTTTTATTTATGTGTGAATACTGTGTTAAAAAGGGTAAAAGAGAGATAATTTCATATCACTCTTTTACCCTTGATCCTAAACAAGTCGTAAAAGCAAGCTAACGGTAGTTTTGTCCGTTAGCTTGCTTGTTTCGTTAGCTACACCAGTGGTTCCCAGCCTTTTTCCTCAAGGGATCCCTTTTCAACCATTGAGTTGCTAATGACCCCTGACTAAGTTACATATTTTATTCGATGTATAACTTAAATTTTTATAGAATAGCCAATATTCTATACAAGTAACCACACTATTTACTCTTCTTTGGGTGCTCACTGTCTGAGGAGATGACAAAATAGAGAAGGAGGAATGTTTTAAGAAGCTAACGGCTAATTGTTGGTCCTTTGTGGGGTTTTGTGACATCAAGACAGCTATAGAATGATACTTTAACCCTTTAATTTATTAAAAGACATCAAACCACATTCTTCTCCTGTCTTGTGCACCCTCTTCTTGGGTAAATTCATACAGTATGTGATGCATGATAAGTGTAATACCAAATAACATGATGTAACTAATTCTAGATTAGAAAAGATAAACGCTGCAGGGAGAGATGGGCGTGCGAGGCAGAGAGTAAATGTGGGAAACATTATCAGGAGATCAGAGTCAATGAGTGGAGGCTAGTGGAGGAGAGTAGCCTATCCCTCACACAACCAGCTGTCTACAGACCCGGACAGCCCTGTCAAACAACACTTATCCCCACATGAGCCCACGCGCGCGCACACACAGACACACACACGCGGAGCTAGAGAGAGACCTGAGACCTAGGGTTAATCCCCCCCATCCAACCACCCATCAGCTTTTGCATAAGAAGATGACATCACAGATCAGCGAGGGATTGGTTGGTTGGCTGTCGCTGAGTGTATCTGTGTGTTTGTGGGTATGTGCTCTTGTGCATTTATCCTCGTGAGTACCAAATGTCCTCACAGGAATGGTAAAAAAAAATACAAAGTCAGGACGTTTTGATGGAACCTGGTTACTGCAGGTTGTATCTGATCTATGAGTCAGGTTTAGGTTCAGTATTAAGGTGAAACTCTAAATAAAACTGATTCTCATGGGTATGATGAGTTTGATATTTAGCATAATGTAAATAGTTTGACTTAAAATGTGAGCTGGGTCCTCACAAAGATTAAAAAAAAAAGATCTGTGTGTGTCTGTTTGTACGTTGGGATTGGACAGCCTCGCTCTGACGCATGGGGGGGTGGGGGCGTTGAAAGGCATCTGCTTAATACTCTTATGTAAAATGGAACTGTAATACACTTCCCTCCAGTTTCTAGTAGAATCATTATTAAAAGTGTGGATTTCCCTTGTTTTTTTTATTTATTTATTTTGTTTATTTATTTATTTAATCTGCACGCCACAAGTGAAACCTTCCTGTGTTTTAAAGCACAGGGTTAAAGAGTTCATTGGTTGAGGAAGTGCATTGTTGGTTCACTAACTGGGTGGTTGATCAGATGCCTTGTCGACCAGTTTTCAAGATAGATAGATAGATAGATAGATTGATAGATAGATACATAGACCACACTTCCCCTCATCAACAATAATACAGTGGCATTAAAAAAGCCATAAAATAATTTAAAATAAGTAGATACATAGAAATTAAAAATTAAATTAAAATTGAAGTTAGTTAAAGTTAGTTGACCAGTTGATAAAAGGATGGCTGAAAGGCTGAATATCTGTCTAGCAAATGTCTTCTGGTAACTGTAAATAAAATACTAGGGACACGTTAATATTTAAACACACAAAATTTGTATAAGTTAAAGATTAAGATGCATTGATATGATAAAAAAGGGCAAAAATGCTGAACAAAATCAGGGTGCTGTGCAGCCTTCTATAGAATACCGGCTTGTAAAATTCATGTTTTTATCAAGTTGTCTTGTGGGGTAGTTCATTCAGAATGTACTTTAAATTAAAGCTGCTTTTTAGAAACAAACAAAGTTACATTTACATTAAGTATTCACCACATCACATTGTGCGTATCCTTAAAACTACAGTTGGTAACTGTGAAAATAACTCTGTCGTATTTGCCGAAACTGTCAGAAACAATATTTTAGTGTACTGTTTAGCTGTAAAATGAGAAAGTTGGTCCGGCTGGTGGGCAGTGCTTGGTGCTCCGGTAAACAATATCCAAGATGGTGGCCGGGTCACAAACTTTCTCATTTCACAGCTAAACAGTACACTAAAATATGTTCCTGAAAACATTTGAGGTGAGAAATATTATTCAGTAACAGGAGAGTTTTTTGTTGTGGTTTTTTTTTGTTTGTTTTGTTGTTGTTTTTTTTATAAAAGACGTCCAATGAGAGACTGGAACCAATCTAAACACACATAATACAAAATAATTAGAAGTTTTCTTGTTGTGGCCTTCCTAAAATGATGAGGGGTGAAAGTTACTGTATTCTGTTATGATCAAGGAGTTGATAAGCAGACAGCGTTAGCAAGCTAACGTGCTAGCTACAGTTAAAATTGTGTCGACAAACATGAGTTTCTACAATTCCTGATGTATTATTCTCCTCAATGTCAGTAATTCACTTCATGTTAAGGCCCAGACAAACCAAACCAACATTGAACTTCATGTTAAGGCCCAGACAAACCAAACCGACATTGAAGAACTATTGGCAACAAGGCAATTGCCTCACGTTACCTGTCTCTTGATCAAAAAATTGCACAGCCGACGGCCAATGAACATACGATCTGCACACTCCTCTTTCCAGCAGCGATTATAGCCAAACTGTCAAAATTTTAATTAACTTTTTCTGTTCAACGATACACACCTTTGAATATAAAAATGACTCACTGAAATAAGTAGTACGTTTTATCCAGAAAAAACACCTCTCCTCTGTTTACTTTCATTTGTTTACAGGCAAGTCTTGCTCTCCAATATGACGACGATGTTGGCGTATGTTTCAGTGGCCATTGAGGCATTTATATTTCTATATCTATGCCTGACACACCACTTCTAATAGTACTATTATACCATTTTTCATTGTCAAATTATTGACAAATTAAGTCATCAAATTTTCAACCAGTTCTGGCTCCCTGAAACCTGACACCAACTACTCTCATATGAGTGATCAGGCAACGACCTGGCATAAACAACATGTTACCCTCTTTGAAATGTCATGTACTTCAACATTTAATCAATACTCAAGGTCATTTTATCTGTATTTATATGTCTGACAGTTTATTTGACAGTATTTGTCCGCCCCTAAATCATCAAACTGCCATCTGGTGTTATGATTATTACAAGAAAAATGCTAAACGTTATCTGTGAATTCCATTTAGCCCAAGGACTGAGGGCAGTAAATCATCATTCATGCAGCTCAAAGCTTCTGTCTGGAAACCATCCAAATCAGTGGTGGAGATTGCTGATGCGTTTTGGCTCCAGGGGGGTCACATTCAGTCCAGTAGGTTAATTTACGGTATGTGTTTGACTCCCTTGCTTATAGCTTTCACAGACCAAATGTGACACTTTTAGCTATGCTAAACATGCTAACGTGCTGAAAATGGAATATTCAGTGTCACTGAAGGTGTAATCACCGATGTGGGAATGACAGGTGACAACTTTAACAACAACTTCTCACAGTTCTTTGTATGGTGTGGTCCTGCTGCATGACTATATTTATTATTTTAGCACATTCAAGTCTACCACGTTCAAAGATATCTGACTATTACAAGATGTGTTGCCTGAAAGTCATCAAACATTATAAGAATTGTATATTAAATGTCCCCAGATACGTTCATGTGCTTGCTGTGAGGGCCAGTAGATTTATCTTACTCTGATAAATGTCACCTGGAGTTTACTGTTGTTTCCTCACTTGATTAAAACAAGTCTGACAGTCACCTGCTCCTTCATTGGGTCTAGACAAAGTAATGAAGCACTTGTGGAGCTGAAATTCAAAACAGGAGTCAATTAATGATAATCTGGCCTTTCTTGTGTTGTAACTCTGAGCAGCAGCAGAACATCTCCTGGCTCTCGCTGCATGGCTTCAATGAACAAGTGTTTTTTTGTTGGTTGGTAATGAAGACAGATCTCGAAACCTCAGGTATGGAGGTGCACGGCTCACAATAGTGCACGGATGTGATGTTGTGAGGCTTTAATTAGCACATCTAATCTTAGACAACACTCCTTTTTGAGGACATGGAGGAGGAGATTAGCCCACAAGTTTGTCTTGAAGGTTGTGGCTTGCACCGTCTCAGACAGTAATAGCTTCCCTGAGATAACTCCTGACTCTAAAAGTAGATAAGATGTGTTGTAGCATTAGTTCTATGGACAATTCGTTAGGACTTGCAGGGCTCATTTCCAGATGATGATCACTAGCTTGGACGTTAAAGGTGAAAACATTATTTCCTACTCACCAGTTGACCAGCATGGCAGCATTGTTCCCCGCTATAAAAGGAAGTTCCCCGTGGACATTGTGAAATACAAATCCTTGGAAGAAAAGCAGTAAGATCCACCAGAGGAACATGTTCCTCCTCATTCCTCTGCCCCCGGTCCTGTCGGGATCCATGCATCAAGGGCAAAGGCCACCCCGGGGTGTCCCAGGTCGGCAGTTGACAGGGTATCTGTGAGCCAGACGGCCTGGAGTCATGAGGGCGTCACAGGTGATGGGGTCGCAGTGAGAACTAACGGTGTTGGGGATCTCCTGGTCGAGGCATGGCAGTGACGTTGATGAGTGTTGTATCGCTCTTGTCTGCCTCACTCTCAGGCCGCTGTCAGTTGAAGCCCACAGTGCATTTTCTGGATTTCTTCCCCTCGCACGCCAGCCAGTCTCATCAAACACGTTTGATCATTACTCCACAAACAGCTGTCAGATGACAAAAGAACAACAGGAAAGATAGAAAATGTCCACACGGTTAGCCCCCCTCCATCCCACCAGTGATTAGCAGCAGCGAGTGTCCCTCTCCGTGGCTTAGACTGAGGTGTGTGTCAGAGTGTGTGTGTGTGTGTGTGTGTGGTGGCTGTCAGCAGTTAGAAATCATGCTTCATGTGTGTTTCAGAGTGTGTATGTGTCGGTGCCTGGATTGGCAGGGCGGAGTGGGCGGGGCTTGGTGCTGTGTGAGGATCCCAGGACAGGAAGCCCCCCCCCCCCCTCCTCCTCCACCCTCCTCCCTCCTCCTCACTCTCTCTCTTTCTCTCACTGATGGCAGGATGCAGATTGTAACCAGGGATTAGGGAGGTTCAAAAATCCGATTTTGCCTGGAGAAAGCCTCATGTATTACTCTGCGTGTGTGTGTGTGTGTGTGTGTGTGTGAGAGAGTGAGAGAGCCTGTGTACATGTGCCCTAGTGTGTGGAATATAGTCATTGGGTTTTTCATAGTTTACCAGCGCCTGCAGCCACAAACTGCTGCTGGTGAGAGGATTTTTTTTAAAGCCTCAAATGCAATCTTCGCTTGTTTAACTGAATACTGTGTCTCCCTCTCTCTCTTTCTATCTCGCCACATTTCCTCTGGATTTACCTCCAACTGTCATCGCCCCGTGGTCCAATCCCAGACACTAACTGCATGATAATCTATTGTCGTGTCCTCGCAATAATTAACGCCACTTGCTCTCATTTTTCACTTTAATAATGGATTTGGAGTCAGGTTCATTTCGCCGTCACGTTCAAGCTTAATTTTTTAACCTTTCCACCTCTGTCCTGCAGTTTGCACCACCTCTAATTATTTCATAACGCAATAGCAGGACAGAGGAGGGACACATTTGCAGTGGGAAAAGAGGAGAAGAGTTAATGAGCACTTCTCTAGCTGTCAAGTTTGTGGCCGTAAACAGTAACTTAATTGTGTCCTGTGTGGAAACCCAACGAATCAGGAGGTTAGATCACATGTCTAAGCACCTGTTTATTGTCCCTATCTAACTTTATATCCTTTCTGTCTCTCTGTCTCCCCTCAGGACAGTACACTGTGATGATGGTTCACTTCTACCTGAAGAGGAAGATTGGATATTTTGTCATCCAGACGTATATGCCCTGTTTCATGACCGTAATCCTGTCCCAGGTGTCGTTTTGGCTAAACAGAGAATCAGTTCCTGCGAGGACCGTCTTTGGTGAGCGAAGCCGCTTATTTACTCATTTACTTTTTAACGTTTTTATTTGTCTGGGTAATATTCCTGTCATGCACAGCCACACGAGGGAGAGTAATAACAGTCGGCCGCTGAGCAGCAGCACTGCAGTCGCTGGCAGTTAAGAGTTATTAAAGCGCCCACCTTTGTTGAGTGAGGGGAGACTGTTAGTTGTTTCCAGACAGCCTGTAAAAATACAACTCAATTTAAATTTGTCATGTCCTTTTGTTTGCACCCAGGGGTGACCACTGTGCTGACCATGACTACCCTCAGCATCAGCGCCAGGAACTCACTCCCCAAAGTGGCCTACGCTACAGCTATGGATTGGTTCATCGCCGTCTGCTATGCGTTCGTCTTTTCTGCCCTCATCGAGTTCGCCACAGTGAACTACTTCACCAAAAGGAGCTGGGCCTGGGATGGCAAGAAGGCTCTCGAGGCACAGCACCCTAAGGTACAGCTTGGGGACGCTAGATTGCAAGTACCAAACATGAATGTCATGCTACTTTAAAGGACCATATTAATGGTTTCGCATGTTGTAGCCATGTTGTGGAGTTAAATGAAAAGATCAGTACCTCTCATGTCTGCATGATAAATATGTAACAAGAGGTGCATGGAGGAAATGAGAGGAACTGGTTAGCTTAGTTTAGCATAACGACTGGAGGCAGAGTGGAGCAGCTAGCCGGGCTCTGTCAAAGATAAGCTCACTATAAACAGTAGGTGGAAGGATTTTGTTAACCTTGGGCAAAGCTAAGCAAGCTGTTTCCACTCTTTATGCTATGCTAAGCTAAGCTAACTGTCCCCTTGCCCTCGCTATGTGGTTAGCACACAGTTACAAGAGTGGGCATCCCAGTTGCCAGAAGAAATGTTGGCATTGTACATTCATGCAAACCACGGATTACAACAACAACATTACAATTACACTCTAGTTGACACATCGAAACGTGATAATGGTTATGAAAAGATCACATTTTGGCTTAAAATACCCCGTTTTCAGGGCATAGTGACCACGGGAAAAGCAGCAATGTCTCTGTCAAAAACAACTGGTTTACATGGCACGATCACCACCAGAAAAAGGGCGATGGTCAAGACAAAACACCCTCGCTTCATGCCTAAAAATTTGCAAATGTAATGTATTCATTGTTTGTAAAACTGTACAATGCCAACATTTTTTTTTCTGGCGACTGGTATGGAGTGGAGGGGAAACCCTTTTTGGTAACACTTTACTTGAAGGTATCTACATAAGGGTGACATGGCACTGTCATGAACCTGTCATAAACATTATGTACATGATATCATCATCATAAACGTTTATGACTGCTGTCATTGAGTGTCATTCGGTTTTTGTAATGACAAGTTGACATTGTTTGGGTTGTCTTGATTATAACAACTTGACATTAATCAAAGAAACATTACCAGAAGTTGTCTTTGTCATGACAATTTGACATTAAATTTGTTTGGGATGTCCTTGTAATGACAACTTGACATTAACCACGATGACATTACCAGAAGTTTGTATCAATCATTATGTCAACTTGTCATAAACACAAAAAGAGGTGCATTTCTTGTTAATGTCAAGTGATGACAAAGACAACATCTGGTAATGTCACTTTGATTAATGTCAAGTCGTCATAATCAGGACAACCCAAACTGAATGACACTTAATGACAGCAGTCATAAACGTTGACAGTACAGTACATGACATGTACATAATGTTCATGACAGGTTCATGATCGTGTCATGTCATAGTTATGACAGTGTCATGTCACTCTTATGTAGATAACTTAAAGTAAAGTGTTACCTACATTTTCCATGTATGACATTAAGGCAGTATTCCCAAATGAAAGTTTAGCTTACAGTTTTGGTTGTGTAAACAGCACAAACTATGAAAAGGGTTTATATACTAGACCAGATAAGTTGCATCAGGAATAATCAGGATACATTACTTGACAACACTGATGACTATACAAGTTGCTTGCTTAAAATTTTACCAGGAAAACTGTCAATCATCTGTTAGCAGCTGGATTAAAACACAAACCTGCACACTGCAGTCATCATAAATAAACCAAACTGCTACCTGTGTGAAATTCAATTACACAGCATCCCTGAATGTTTTGCCAGAAATGTTACTCGCCTGCAAAAGCACCTAATTATTCCAGACAGAATGAAACACATTGATTATCCAAAAACAGCAGGGTTTAAAACCAGTTCACCTCTCACTGCAATCTGTCCCGCTGTAGAAACGAGACCCCATGGTGCTGTCGAAGAAGCCCAACAATGTCTGTTCAGCGGGCGTCAACTACACCCCCAACCTCACCAAGGACGTGTCCATCTCCACCATCTCCAACACGACGTCGGTGCAGCTCCGGGCCTCGGAGACCAAGATGGTGGACCCCAAGAAGACTTACAACAGCGTCAGCAAGATCGACAAGATGTCACGGATAGTGTTCCCCGTCCTGTTTGGAACCTTCAACCTCGTCTACTGGGCCACGTACCTGAACAGAGAACCGGTGGTGAAAGGAGTGGTCAGCTCAACGTAATCTTTCTCCTTTTTTTTTTTCCTGAGACAGAGAGTTCGTATTAGGGGATTAAGTTTGTTCTAATTTGAAAGTGGGTGGACTTAAAGGAAAAGGGGTTGTTGTAAGGTCGTTGCCCAAGACAAAAAAATAAAAAAAATAACAAATATCTGCGCTTGAAGAACAAAAACAAACTATACTCAACTATCTAATTCAAGCACTTTGAATGGATGCAAGGCTGCAACAGAATCCCTTTCCTGTTTTTATGGCCTAAAAAACTGCTCGATCACACAGAAACTTGCTTCTAAGACCTCGAGGGAGCGGGTGCTTTGCTTCTTTCTCATCTATCCTGCTGCAGTTTGCATGACGCTCTCCTCAAAAGGACTCCTCTTTGTCTTGAATACCGACCATATATATGTCAGTCACTGCTTAAGGTATGGGAGCACACTCCATGGCGACTACTTGAGGTTTTAAATAAACTAATGTAGGCATTTTGAGCAGTTTTCCTAAATTTACTCTTATCATGGAGGCTTGAAATGCACTGAGCTTATGCTGTGGAAAAAAACCCTGCAATATAACATGCATTTGAAAAATTGATTTAAAAAATGTACTTAATTCCACACTGTGTGGAAGAAACATCTCTTGAGATTAATGCTGCAAGTGCATTAATAATTTAGTTTTCTGTCTCTTTTTTAAAAAAGAACCTTTGCCATTTTTTTCTCCTATTGCAGTGGGTGCTTGTGTGTCTCTTTGTACATCTTTACTTGAAGATTCAAAGCCCTTTGCTGCAGGCCCGGTTTCCCGAAAGCACTGGCAGACAGAGTCTCAGTGGAAGATGACGAGTGCTACCTAAAGGTGAAAAAAAAAAAAGTATTTGAAAGATTATCATTGCAGAGATGCTTTTTCATTCATAAAAAAATAAAAAGTCATCATTTTGGGCAAGAAAAAAAAAACATCTTTGGCCCACTTACACTGGGTGAGTGGACAGCTGTGGATGGGGTGTTCAGGACAAATTTAGGATACGTGCTTTAACTGAATTTTGAGCACAGGTCACTCAGCTAGGAAACTAATATTCACAGCTGAGAGACCGGTGCTCGAAACGCAGAGTGTGTGACATACAAATCAGCAGAGTGAGAGTTTGGAGACTGTCATAGGGGTGCAGACCTCTATTTAGGCAAGCATGCTTCTTACTGATACTTGGGCAAAACACTGCAACACCACCAGCTCCAGGGGTCAGTGTCACAAAGACAGGATGTGACGTAGATCAAAATAACAGACAGCTGCCGAAGTCTTTACAGATTAGTCCTTTGTAACTGTGGTATTTTTCAACCTGGACCATTTTCTCATGTGTTTGTGTCTAAGTGATTAATAGGAATGACTTTTTTGAAATTTGTCCAGTATTGAGTGAGATTGCTGCTGCGAAACAGTCTGCAATGTAACCACGTGGAGCGTGTTCACACCATCAGTTTAAGTCCACTAAAAGTGCTTGTTTTTGTCACTGACAGGCTCAGATTGTTATTTCAATTGTCTGACAGCATTATGGAAAGGATCACTAAAGAGACATACCATTTGGTTTAAGAGTAAAGGGTATACTTGTGCGGTGGTGTGTCTGTGTCGCTCTGCAGTTACACCTCCAAAACACTAGTTGGCAGCGGAGGTTTCTGTTAAGTGCTGTTAAGTTTAGTTGATTGACAAGTACACAAATCAACTTCACTATAACTCGCAGCATTCACAGACAAACACTTGTCTTTATCTGGACACATTTTCCCCACAATTACAACATGCTAACATTATTAGCACAAGCCTATGCCATTTTACATTGTATAAATTAGCCTAGTGACTAGCTGAGATATCTTCTTTTCATATGAAGCCAGGGACAACAGCAACATTTAACAAAGGTAATGTAATAAAATTCAGCTCCATTACAACTCACAAGGTTCACTGACAAAACAACTGTCTTATACTAAACAGGTTTTCCAAACAAATACAACATGCTAACGTTATTAGCACAAGCCTATGGCATTTTATATTGTATAAATTAGCCTAGCAATGGGTGGAGATTTTCTCTGCTCATATGAAACCAGAATAAATCTCGATGTATAAATCCCCAAAGGTTAAATCACACACAATTTATTGTTTCTTATCTGTGAAATTAACATAAATAAAAGCTTTGTTTCCACTGAGGGACATGGTTTAAGCTTACAAAATAGACCGGAGGTCTGTGACGCCGTCTGGGGAGGTGCACCTCAGGCAGAAGTAAAAAGTCTGCCTAAGATCAATTTTGTTTAGCCAGAAACAGCCCAAAATTGCTTTCACCAAACCCACCAGACTCCATAAACAGTAAATTTATCATCATAAAACACTCTTCAAAGTCGCCAGAATCAAAATAAGACTTACAAAGTCACTTTAACACTGTTCCAGCAATCACCAAGTCTGGTTTGGTTGAAATAAACCCTTAATTCACCCTGTTAGAGGCAAATATGTACCGGCTCTGTACATACTGGAGTCTGGTGGGTTTGGCAACAACGATCTTGGGGCTGTTTCTGGTTGTTATTCTTTAACAAAAAGGTCTGTCTCTGTAGGGATCTTTTCCATAATGTTCTAGGATACATCTAATAACAATCTGAGCCTGTCGGTAGCAAAAACAAACACTTTCAGTGCCCGCACATACATTAATGGTGCCATATGCCTAGAGTGGTTACACTGCAGCCTGTTTCACAGCTGCTGGCTGCAGCCTTCTCACTCATCACTGAACCAATTAAAAAAATGTTCCCATTGGTATCATAGTCTCAGATATGTGAAAACAGGGACCAGGTTGAAACATACTGAAGTTACCTTTTCAGTACGACTAATTTGCCATGAATTCTGCGTAAATTAAGTCTTTTCAAACTAAAAAACATAACTGACCAACCTCCATTCACTGAAGCAGAAAATGTTTGCCTTCTGGAGGAATTTAACAGTTACAAGGGGATTTTGTTAGAGGAATTCTGATGCCCTTATGTGGGGAGAAAGAACAAAAAGAGAATAACAATCAGTGAAGTTTCATTATCATACGACTTTCTGCATTAAATAATAAATTGCTGATGAAAATGTGTCATTAAACTCACCGTAAAGGCCTGTGGCACGGTGGAATAAGTGGTTCAAGAAGCTTGTTGGCTTTCAGGCTCAGTTGGTGAACTACTGTAGCTGAGGAGCTAACTGCTCACATGCTCGCCAGCCAGGACATGCTAGTGCTTGTTAGTCACAGTAGCTAAGCTTCTTCTATTTTCTCTCAACTGAATGAACTGATTTTGACACAGTTGTTTTTGCCACTTGAAACTACAGTGTCATCAGGCCTTTAAGTTACGGAAATTTGGGGGAAATTAGGCCAAGTCTCGTAAGGGAATCATGTAAATAAACTTTTAATTTTAAACTTTGCTTTGACACAAAAAAGACAATGTTTCTCGTTTGAGTTTTAAGCCCTTGGAAGAAAAAGAACAACCAAAGTCTAACGTTGACTTTCACATCCTGAAGATGTTTTCGTCCGATATCTTTCTTAATGTTTGTGTGTACATGTGTAAGATTCTTTTCTTCCTGTTGCTTGTAGAGGAGCTCATATCGGATCAAACTTTTGATCTCTTTGGATCCGATGTGTTTTTTTGGTCATCTATTTCTACATTGACTTGATCACACTGGAAGCAATGAGCACATGTTGTGGCATTTTGGCTCGAGCCCACCATAGCACAGCCTGTGTGACGTGTTGGACTATGGTGAGACATACTCAGGAACAAAAGGACCCCTGCTCCCAGCAGAAGAGTTGCCTCAGAGTCACTGTGTGTTTAATCTCATGGAGTTTAAACGGTGCAGTTGGGGGCATTGTCAAAGAAACAATGGCTTGGTGAAAACCATGAAAATAAAGACATCAGCTGCTACTGTACCTGCTTTGCTTTGTGAAATTCGGACCTACATTGGATGTCGTCACCATATCAGCTTAAAATTCTTTCCAAAGCGCTTTCATTTTGGATTTTTGTGCCATAATTTTCTGTAATGTTTTCGTGCTGGTTTGGGTTGATGTTGAATTTCATGTAAATCTAAGGTGTTGCTATCTGTCAAAAGCTTGGTGGGTGTCTATCAGCAAAGCTACGTGTCAGTGCTTGTTCAAGCGCAGCAGCTGTGTAAAAGGAAGTCCAATGAAATGCACTTGAAAGGCAATCTATATATTTGTCTGTCTGTGGTCGCCATGGCAGCAAGTCCAGATGAACAGACCAGACATCCTTTTACTCAGTAACAACCTCCAACCTCCACTGTCTGCTTTTTCTGACTCTGCTGCTTATCCACATCGTCAAGACACGTGCTAATTTTCCTTTTGTTTCTGATGATGCCTGCAGTAGCTAAATCCTTCACATAGTTTGGGGTCATTTTGTTTGTTTTGTCAGAGCTGAACTGCTCCAGAGCTGCTTTATTTCAGCTGACTAAGCCTTATTTTGAGTTATATTACCAAAGGAAATGAAACTGTAATTAGCATCTTGGTCCCTAATCATGTAAGTGTATTTAGCCTCCATTGTTTTCTCTATGGAAGGCAGTGTCAGTCCGTCCTCCACTTAAACACTCCCATCAGCCTTAGTTGTTCTTTTTGTGCTCATTTAATGCTAATTAGCTAATGTTAGCATGCTAACACGCTGTGGGGAACATGGTAAACATTATACCCACTTACCATCGGCATGTTAGCATTGTCATTGTTAGCATGCTGATGTTAGCATTTAGCTTAAAGCACTGCTGTGCCTAAGTATAGCCTTACAGAGCCATTAGAGCACACAGTAGCATGGCTGTAGACCGGTGGTTAGCAAATATCAGCCCACAACTGACAAAAACTGAAGTATTTCTTTATTATTTTTTAACTTTATTTTTATTTTTGATATAAGCAAGTACACTATTATCAGGATCTGTTTGTTCAACCTACTAAATTATTTGTGTTTGTACGTGTTCTCCAAGTGGGCGGGGTTTAAATAGAAGTGGGTGTGGCTTAAAAGTGAAACACACACCGCCGCCGTACGCCGCGCGTCAAAACGCCCGCCTCCATTATATTCCATGAACCAACCCACACTGGTGCCGCTCTGCTTCAGCCCACTGCTCTATTTCCAGCGCGGCCAGTGCTCATGGCGGCGCTGCGAGAAAAGCCTTTTATGTACGTCTCGTCTCGTAGGATCGACTCCGGTTGTTTCAAATTTTTAATAAGACGACTTTGATAAGAAACTCACCCGTGAAATTCAAGTTGTTGTTGCCTCAGAGTTTTTCCTCTTCTTCCTCTGTTACTAGCAGTTGGCAACCGTTGGCAACTCGTGTAGGTACAGCCACCTAGAGGGCTGGGGTGGGAAATACATGTTGACGGTGCCGCTGCCAGTGTGTGTTGGGGGGCGGCACTTGACGGCCACAGCGCCGCGTCCGGCGGCGGTGTATGTTGCACTTAATGCTGAGTGGGTGTGGTCTGATCTGAAATTGTTATTTAAGCCTGAAATTGATATGAGTTCATCGGTAGTTGCTATATTTATTATTTATTAGAGAGTTTTTTCGAGAACATCCCCAAGTAAGTCAGGACTTTTGTTCTTTATCTGTACTGGATACTTGCTTCATCCAAGTGTTTAGCGACAAGATTTTGGTTTTGAAAGCATTCTGGTTTCTGTTTGTAGTCTGTTTTTAGAGCGAGTATTATTGACCAATCACATTTGAGTGGGTTTTGGTTGCATTCAGGTAAACAATTCATGCAGGGGGCAAAAGAGGCAAAACGCATTGGCTGAAATTCAGTCCCAGAACCTTTTGGCTATCATCTGACCATGACTTCGCTTTCTGTTCACTTTTTTAATTTCTTTTGACAATCTGGAAAAATAATCCAGTCATAGACGTCGTATCTCCACAACTTGTTCGTATTCCCAGGTCATCAAATACAGACACTTTCTCACACTACTCGGTGTCATAGCAAGGTCTGAAATACATTGTAACATGTGGCTTACGTTGTGATACCTTTGTAGTTAGGTTAAGGCCACAAAATTAGTTGGTTATGTTTCAAAAAAAAGATCATGTTTTGGTGGAAAATAGGTGTGTTTCGTACGTAAAAATAGCATAACGTGATGTAAATGTGTCACGTAAATGTTAGCTTTTGGTTTCACATGGGACACGAACTGTGGTCTCCTAGATGAAGAAGTTTTGTTAGACCCATCCACCATACCTCCCTCCCACCCTCCAAGGACTTTTTTGCTGTCTCTGTCACATGCTAATGGGTGTGACAAAGTATTTGACGCCCTAGGAGTGAGAATGGGCTGCTCTCAAGTCCAACTCTATTCTCACTTTTAAAGTTTCTAATTGGATTGTAAAAGATGACCAGCACACAGAAGTTATTCAGGAGTCCGGTCCAATCCAGCACTTGGGCAGTGACTTGCGGCATCAGAAACCAACGAAACAAGGCGTCCTTTAATGTCAGCATGATACGTGGCCGGTTGCCGTTATAGTTTAATGGCGTCTGGCAGCATCAGGGGGAAACGCGGCGGGACAAGAACGAAAGTTACATTTCCTGTGAAAACAGAAGTGTATTTTGAAAGAAGACGATGCATGTAACAGGCAGAACTTGACACAGTGTCGCAGAACGTCAACAGCCGTACCCAGGGTACCTTGTACGGCATATGTGGAAAGTCTATGACCAAACGTCGATATGTGAAGATGTCGGAGTGAAAATGTGTTGTATTTGGATATCGGCTGGCCACACCACAACTCCAGAAATATTCACTGTCGCGCCCTAGAGGTTAAATCATCGTCAGACTGATCCCTGATGGGTTTGGAGATTGCATGACTGTAGACCATTGGCAAGCCAATAGCGGCGCAAATCTGCCCCTCGAACAAAAAGGCTGAAGTATTTCCTTTTACGGTTTACAAAACTTCATTATTTTTGATAAATAGACTTCTGGTACACTTCATTCTATCTATACATACATCTTTCTTGCCACTGAAGAAATGAGTGCCCCTATCTACCCATCCATCCATCCATCCATCCATCCATCCATTTAACCAGCCCTCTCTTCTCTATTGCCAGCCAAGAAACGATTGCCTACCCCTCCCTCCTTCCTTCAGCCACTGTGACAGACTCATCTGCCATACATCTGTTAGAAAAGGGATTTAGTTCCGCTTAAGTTACTTTCACCCATTCAGGGGGGCCCCTTACAGCAAAGCGCTTCACTCCAATTTAAGCCCCGACTGGCCCAGCCGATGACAAATGCTTGTTTTTCTTTCTGTGGTGTCTGGACAGCTGTGGCTGGTGCATGTTTGGGACAAATTTAGGATTGATTATACGTACTTTATCCGAAGCTAGCTCATGGGCAGTGAAGCAGACTGAAGTCTTGAACTCGGGTCTCTCTACTGGGGACTGTAATGCACATGCAGTGGTCGCAACATCCCAGGAAGGCGGTAGACAGCCGTTACACATGCATGGAGTTTCTCTTGCTTTTGAGCATCAATAACAACTTTTTTGGAGGAAACATGAAACTGTTTGCTTAAATTTTGCAAAAAAGAAATGCAGCAAAGCCATTGTAGCTATAGCTGGGCTTTACAACGTATTTGTGTTCTTCATTCTTTGTTTTATGTACTGTATTTGTTTTATGTATTATACTTAAAATGATCAAATAAAAAGGATGAACAACAATGGCGTTCATTATTAATCACGGGGCGAAGCTGCTGTATATTATAGAATCCATCTTATAGCTCCTGTGGCTTCATTAAATCATGATTATAGCTGCTAATGCAAGAGGGGAATCTGACTGCAGCTCTTTGGTGTATCCATCTTCGCTGATTCCCTGTTGATATTTAACTGCTTTATAAAAATAGTTTGATGCATATAGTGTCTGTGTGCTCCAATTCCACTTATCACACATCTGGGAAAGATCTGTTTCTCTGTTTTATCTACTGTCAGTCCTTTCTCCTGAAAAGACAAATCAACTTCCGTTATACTGCTGCATCTAAAGCTGTGGTTATTTTCATCACTGTTTTTGATGATCGACGAGTGACCAGCTTTTTATAGATGAAGTACTTTAACTTCTTAGATGTTATTAAGCAAACAGATACAAGAACATGAGACGTCTTGTCATTAATATATTCACTTTTGAAGGTTTATTTTAAGGGGTAATGGGGAGTGGTGGAATGTAACTAAGTACATTTACTCAAACACTGCTCCAGTGTGGAATTTTGCAATGTTAATTATTAAAACAGCAAAAATATACATTGTGTGTACACTCTACAAAGTAATGCACTTGTTCAACTTTTTGCATGCATCATTTTCATCTTTGACATTATGGAATTAGTCCAATGAGTCTTTTATAATCTGACAAACCAATTAGTTTAGGTTGCTTTAACCTCAAAAAGCTTAATAAAGTTGAACAAACTTAATATTTGAGTGTTGATATTTAGTGGCCAATTTTTTTTTAATTTAAGATATCCTAACTAATTTATTTTCATTCCATTTTACCCAAATTGTGAAAAATGTTTTTAATTTTGACCAACTTATAAGTTGTCAACTGACTAAAACACTTTAATGGAACAAACATAATTTTTTTATGCTGAAAAACTTATTAATGTCATTTGTTGCCTAAACCCAACCATGTGTGTTTGTTGCCTAAACCCAACCATGTGTGTTTGTTGCCTAAACCCCAACCATGTGTGTTTGTCGCTTAAACCCGACCATGTGTGTTTGTTGCCTAAACTTGACGATGTGTGTTTGTTGCCTAAACCCGACCATGTGTGTTTGTTGCCTAAACCCGACCATGTGTGTTTGTTGCCTAAACCCGGCCATGTGTGTTTGTTGCTTAAACCCAACCATGTGTGTTTGTTGCCTAAACCCGACCATGTGTGTTTGTTGCCTAAACCCGACCATGTGTGTTTGTTGCCTAAACCCGACCATGTGTGTTTGTTGCCTAAACCCGACCATGTGTGTTTGTTGCCTAAACCCGACCATGTGTGTTTGTTGCCTAAACCCCGACCATGTGTGTTTGTTGCCTAAACCCGGCCATGTGTGTTTGTTGCTTAAACCCAACCATGTGTGTTTGTTGCCTAAACCCGGCCATGTGTGTTTGTTGCCTAAACCCAACCATGTGTGTTTGTTGCCTAAACCCCGACCATGTGTGTTTGTTGCCTAAACCCGACCATGTGTGTTTGCTGCCTAAACCCCGACCATGTGTGTTTGTTGCCTAAACCCGACCATGTGTGTTTGCTGCCTAAACCCGGCCATGTGTGTTTGTTGCTTAAACCCAACCATGTGTGTTTGTTGCCTAAACCCGGCCATGTGTGTTTGTTGCCTAAACCCGACCATGTGTGTTTGTTGCCTAAACCCGGCCATGTGTGTTTGTTGCTTAAACCCAACCATGTGTGTTTGTTGCCTAAACCCCAACCATGTGTGTTTGTTGCCTAAACCCAACCATGTGTGTTTGTTGCCTAAACCCCGACCATGCGTGTTTGTTGCCTAAACCCGGCCATGTGTGTTTGTTGCCTAAACCTGGCCATGTGTGTTTGTTGCCTAAACCCAACCATGTGTGTTTGTTGCCTAAACCCAACCATGTGTGTTTGTTGCCTAAACCCCGACCATGTGTGTTTGTTGCCTAAACCCGACCATGTGTGTTTGTTGCCTAAACCCGGCCATGTGTGTTTGTTGCCTAAACCTGGCCATGTGTGTTTGTTGCCTAAACCCAACCATGTGTGTTTGTTGCCTAAACCCCGACCATGTGTGTTTGTTGCCTAAACCCGACCATGTGTGTTTGTTGCCTAAACCCGGCCATGTGTGTTTGTTGCCTAAACCCGACCATGTGTGTTTGTTGCCTAAACCCCGACCATGCGTGTTTGTTGCCTAAACCCGGCCATGTGTGTTTGTTGCCTAAACCTGGCCATGTGTGTTTGTTGCCTAAACCCAACCATGTGTGTTTGTTGCCTAAACCCAACCATGTGTGTTTGTTGCCTAAACCCCGACCATGTGTGTTTGTTGCCTAAACCCAACCATGTGTGTTTGTTGCCTAAACCCCGACCATGTGTGTTTGTTGCCTAAACCCGACCATGTGTGTTTGCTGCCTAAACCCGGCCATGTGTGTTTGTTGCTTAAACCCAACCATGTGTGTTTGTTGCCTAAACCCGGCCATGTGTGTTTGTTGCCTAAACCCGACCATGTGTGTTTGTTGCCTAAACCCGGCCATGTGTGTTTGTTGCTTAAACCCAACCATGTGTGTTTGTTGCCTAAACCCAACCATGTGTGTTTGTTGCCTAAACCCCGACCATGCGTGTTTGTTGCCTAAACCCGACCATGTGTGTTTGTTGCCTAAACCCGACCATGTGTGTTTGCTGCCTAAACCCAACCATGTGTGTTTGCTGCCTAAACCCAACCATGTGTGTTTGTTGCTTAAACCCGACCATGTGTGTTTGCTGCCTAAACCCAACCATGTGTGTTTGCTGCCTAAACCCAACCATGTGTGTTTGTTGCTTAAACCCAACCATGTGGGGACATGGACGTGGAAAGTCCATGACCAAACATTGATGTGACGAGGCCGGAGTGAGAATGTGTTGGTGGAACACACATACTTATATGTGACATATTAGACAAAAACATCCAAACAACTTGAGGATATTTGGCATTGTATTTTGTGTGGTGAAGAGCGTGAAGCTTGAAGCATCACCTCGGTGGTAAGTTGAAGACATTTATGGGAGCATGTCGTAGTGTGCAGACTCTTGCGTCTTATCAGATAGATGTGCATTATTTTAGAAACTTTTGTGTCAACCTTTGTGCACAGAAATATTCCAGGTTTGAAAAGGTAACGTATTGTGTTTCTCAGTAAGTATTTAATACAGGACTCTGAACCTTTAAACCAACATTTGGTAGGAAATGAGAGGAATATTGACTCATCTTTAGGATTATCATGCTTTTAGTAGTGCACCTTGACTCAATTTTGAATGCAGAACTTTCACTTGTAATGGAGTATTTCATCCTGTGGTACTGCTACTTTTACTGGGGTGAATAATCTGTCACCATTTTGTTGTATCAGCATCAATAATGAGATTTTTTTGGTTGTTTATGGAGGTCAGTGCTGGTGGAGAGGTTCGTATGCTGGTTGCAGCACTGCAGTGAAAGCCTGACATTGCTGCCTGTGTTTCTCTGTCACATTTCCAGCCACCAGGGGGCAGCGCAGCCTCTCCCTGTGCTCCTGTGTGCGTCAAAACAGCCTCCCAACTTTGTGGGGCTGAACAGTGGAACAGTGAGGCTGCCCTGCTGAGTTGGGCGCCTATTCAGAAATGACTTATTTTGAGTGTGTGTGGGGGAGAGCTCGCTGTGACTCTGTGGTACGTAAACGGCTGTGTAAAGCCTGGGTATGACTTCCAGTGGCGACCATCATCAGGCACGCATCAATATAAACAAAAATCAAATATAAAATCAGTAAAACTGACATCCTGCTGCTTTTTATATGGCTGTATTCTCATATTTTTTATGATCTGCATGGTGCAGCACACTGGCAGATAAAGTATTCAGGGAATCAGGATAAAAAGACAATAATCCAGCACTGTTTAACCCTTTACTAACTCTCTAATTAATTTGATTAAATCCAAAAACCTCATGGATACAGGTGTTTAATCATGCAGGAAATATAATGACATAATTCTGATCATGACGCAGCTTGCAAAAAAGGCTTTACATCTGGATAATGCAATTGTGGTCCAGGTCCTGTATCCTGTGCACGGTGTATGAGTCACGCAAGATGCTCAAGGTTCACCACCACCATCATCACCATCATCACCACCAGCAGCAGCAGCAGCAGCAGCAGCAGACAGCGTCACCCAACCTCTGTTGCCCACACAGGCGTTAGAGGGAGGAGGGCGCCGCTGGATCCCGTCCATCCGACTCCCCCCCTCCGCCGGACTGATCACACTGATTGATCGTCGGGTGCGTCCCGGAGGAACCCCTGCGTGGTGCTCGGCGGATCGGGGAAGGGGGGGTTTGAGAGACCGGTTGTGTGGCCGCAGATGACACGCAGGAGAAAGTGTGTGGGCGGATGAGGAAGTTCAGAGCACGGATTGATGGTCACACACCTACTGTACTGTACTGGCACTTTATCGCAGCAGCAGCAGCAGCAGCAGCAGCACCGGGATCTCCATCCACCAGTTTCTGTGATCGGAGGTGATCCGCGCATGGGAAAATGACAATCAAGTTTGTGGTGATCCTCTTCATACTTGTGCTTCAGGGTGCTCGGTGAGTCGGGTTTGCGCCTTTTTTTTGATTTGCATGATCAACAGCTGAGGGGCTTTAAAAGTTCACATGTGGGATATGATTTCATGTGCGTGTGGCTCATAATGCATGTTTTTTTCTGAGGGCTTTCCCCACACATACACACACAGACACACTCAGACAGAAATGCCTGCTGTGCACATATACAGTCTGGGCTCTGACAGTTAAACTCAATGCATCCAAACATAAGCAGCATCCATTTATGCTGCTGCGACAAAGTTTTTTTGATGATGGTGTTCATTAAAGGGGGGGCAGGGGGAGCACAGCAACATGATTAACGACCCCAACCAACCCCTTGTTTTTCACCTCCCACCCTCCAGTTGTGATCTACTGGATTATGGCGCCGACGATGAAGATCCCAACGACACCACTGTCAATCAAATGCTGGTTCCCAGGTCGCACCAGGAGGACGCCACACTTATTCTCAACAATCTGCTCAAGGAATATGACAAGACGCTGCGGCCGGACATTGGAGGTAAGGCCGGGTCATGCAGATGAGTTAAAGCTTGGGTAATAGGGTTTAAACTTAGTGGAGGTCAGGGTTATTGGCTGGGAGTGGAGCTGTCTGTGGTGCTGGAACCAGTGAGGCTGCAACACTGGATGGGGGTTGTTTTCCTTTTGCAAGGGCGTAGGTTTCCTTTCAGTGTGTGTGTATGTGTGTGTGTGGGGTCCTCCAACAGAAAATTCTGAGCTCTAGGTGCTTAATTTCCTGCATACTGGTGAGTTTTATGCAGCAACCTGTCCCTTTTCTGCAGCAATTCAAAGTATAAATGTCTCCTCCATGCATGTGCCCCCTCCAAACTTTACATCTCATAGCTTTGAAGGAAATAATCACACCCAGGACTTTGTGGAATGATGTTATGCATGTATTTCCCATCATTATATACACATGTCCTCAAAATGCCAGCAGCCATATTTGTTATGTTTGGACACCTTGGGGTGTCTGCTCGGATTTAGGGTGATGTTCTGTATGTTTGGGCAGCTTGTAATGATGACACCATCCTGCAGCTTGTTAGCAACATCGTCTGTCTGCTGGGGGTTTGAATGTTTCACTATCTACATACTACTACATATCGGGATCATGTATAAACTGCAGCTGCAACCAAACATAAGCAGTAAATCCTCCCATTTAAGAATCTGACACCAGAGAGTGTTTGGCTTTTTTTGTTCTCGCTTACAAAAAGACAATTAAAAAGCTTCAAAGCTGGCCAAAAATTGACCACCAGAGATGACAAACCAGAGCAAGGGAGCATCAATTAGATTGATTTGAGAGTAAGCAGATTTTGAATTGAGCTTTAAAACACAAACCTCCAGAGGGAGACTGATCTGTCTGGGAGCCAGGACAGGAAAAGCTCGGTGACCGCAAGTCATGAACTTTGAGCGACCTAGTGGACTTGGATGAGATCAGCAACTCAATGGTACGCAATAGACACTGGGGTAACATGGCTACAAGTGATCATGCAGTTGAATTTTGAACTTACTGTACTTACTGCTACGACCTTTTGGCTTAAATAAGAATAAAATGCGTTACAGTAGTCAAGACTCAAAGAGACAGACTGCTCCACCCATGGTTAATTCCATGACTACTGATCTCTGTTCGGCAAGAAGTTCGTAAAATGGACAGATTTGATAAGTAGAGCTGGACATCATCACCATCGCAATGAAAAGTAGCCTAAACAAGCAGTTGATTGATTCATTGACTGATTGTTGCATCTCCAACACTGTTTAAGGAGTATTGTGTCGGTAGTTTATAGCAAATCCAAAACCTGAGCCTCGATCTTGGACTGTGCTTTTGATTTTAGGTATTCTCAGAGTTTAAAATTTGCAGAAGGAACACCATTTCCTTTGAGCATTTAGCTTTTTCAGTGATTTTTCATTCACACTGGGTGAAGGAACATCTTTTTAAAAGGCTGAGCTCATTTGAATAGATTTCTGTACAATCCTCAGTTCGGAGGAAGTACTTAGATTATTCACTGAAGTAAAACCAGTGTCAGCACTGTGGCCTCACAGCAAGACGGTTCCTGGTTCGAACCCGGGGTGGGGAGTTGACGTGTTCTTCTCACCCACTGCTCATTGGTTTTCTCTGGGTACTCTGGCTTCCTCCCACAGTCCAAAGACATGCAGGTTAATTGGTGACTCTAAATTGTCCGCAGCTGTGAGTGTGAGTGTGAATGGTTGTCAGTCTCTATGTGTCAGCCCTGTGATAGTCTGGGGGCCTGTCTAGTGTCAGCTGGGATAGGCTCCAGCACCCCCACGACCCCAACAAGATAGGCGGTCATGGAAAATAACTAATAAATTCTCCATCTGCTTAAGCTTGTTTTCAGAGCTTGTGACATTTTTGTTGCTCATGGTTTTCATAGACGTCATGGTCAAGAAAAATCCGACCACGTAGAAACATTTGGGGTGGGTATCTTTTCTTCTCTTACCTCTACAGGAGATTACAGGGCTGACATGCTGTGTATAGAAGAAGGTGGACGAGAGGTCGAGGACGGTAGTTCCAGTCCAAGTCATTCTCTGATTGCACCCACATTATTCCTGCCATGCTCCTGGCACAATCAAAGCTGCTCGGAGGGGGAAATGTTCCTCCTCAGAGAGGCTGACCGCTAATCAAATGGTTACTGGTTTGATCCCCACGATGCTCTCACTGATGGGCTGGACTGACTGGAAAAAAAGCTCCCTGTGTTAAGTGTGGAGTCATTACCAAAGTCCCATTTATATTTACTGTTTGTATATATGGATATATATATATATATATATATATATATATATATATATATATACATACATAAAGAGAGAGAGAGAGAAGGCTGCTAGAGAAATCAAAGCAGCAGACATCTGTGCTGCTGAGTGAAGCTGTGAATGTTGACCAGCCTTGGCACAAAGACACCTTCAGGAGCTCTAATGGTGTCATGTTGTTCATCTGTAGCCTTCAGATGTTCTATATTTTCTTGCTCTTTTTCTTACGTTCCAATTTACGTCTGCTTTGTTAACATTGCTTTTCCCTGCGTTTGGGATTTTTGCATTTACAATCAGCAATGTGCTGACAAAATCAGAGGAACCGTTGATCTGATGTGAGGAAATCCTTTGGGAATTGCTCTACTCTACATTTTGGTATAAACACTGTGTTTCTGAACTTTTTTAAGATTCTTTGGTTGTTGTTCTGTTTCCTGCAGCTCACTGTGACATTTGCTTCACCTTGTCTTACCTAAATTCTTACTTGTCCTGCGTCCACGTGGGATCAGGGAGACGCTAGGTGGCAAACCAGGTATATCATTTTAGTGGACAAAAGCAGGACGGGAGAAGTAGGTGAGGCCAGCAGAGGCTACCGGCATCGTAGTGGGGGGGGGGGGGCACGTGAGACTGATTGCTGGGGGCCTCGAATAGCCTTGATTAAAAGTTTGGTTTTGTCTGCAGTTAAAAAAAATCACAAGTTGTCTGTGAAAAAGATGGATCAAGAGAGGAAGGGCAGGGGGCCCACAGACACTGCTTATGCATAGGGCTAAGAAATTTGGTGTTACGCCCCTGGGCATTGCATTTCAAGTTAAATTATGTAAAGTTTTTGCCGTCCTCCGCGACGGAATTTACAACTGGATGTTATGTAACGCATGAAAACAGTGCGATGTAGACAATCACTGGACATAACTAGTAAAAGTACATAAAACAATGACTGCTAAATTATTTTATCTGATATATTTTGTCCTATTGTTGTAAACCATATGGCATCACCATGGCAACATATTATTATCCATGTCATTTTAACATCCTGCCATTCTGCCGGACTGTTTTTTCCGTCGCGTTTACGGTCTGTCCGATTCCATTTGAACGCAGCATTGAACGACTTGGCCAAGACGCGTCGGCAGGGGGGGCTCGAGCTCCCACCAAGAATGTCCTTTGTTTTTTATTTTATTATTATTATTATTTTTAATCAAATGTCGATGTAAAAGTAAATAAAACATGATGACTTTATATTAAAAATAAATAAATGTAATAATTAAATACAAAATCGATCCCAGTTGACCTCCTCTTGTGATTGGTTGCTCAGAGCTCGTGCGTCACCGAGGAAGTTTGACCGTTAGCGTAGTTTATGCGTGGTTATGCTGTAGTCACAAAATTTAGATGAATTTGCCATATTTTAACAAAACAGTGCTTTCGCCGTGACTGTGTACGATGTTATGGACCGTTACGTTGTTTCGTTAAAAGGAGCGAGGGCGGACGTTGACTGTGACGCAGAGGAATGTCTGGAATAACTGAAGGTAATTAGTTGGATGAACTTCACCTGGCGAGCCGCCATGTTGGATGAAGCTAAAACAACGGGAGTACTGTAAATAACGTTACCGTAATTTTAGTCATATCCGGATACTTTCGGAGTTTTTCCAAGCTGTGTGTCTCTTTGACATGGCTGTCACATCAGCGGCACGCGAGCTCTCCGTGTTTTTGTCGGTTAAAGACGCACGTGAGGAGCGAGAGTGGTGACACTCTGAGCTCTGTGGACACCAACGTTCAGCCTCTGGACACTGAGGCTGTGGGCGGCCATTTTGTAACTAACGACAAGAGTATTCTTTTGTGACCGGTGAGTACATATTTTAATTTCAGATAAGGACCAGTTTGTCTGTTGTGTTATGGTTACTGTGTGTGCCAGCTCGTGTCTCAGATGTGTTGACCTGCGGTGATGATGGTGAGCCATGCTATGTGTGCTGCTGGTGCAGTCTGACCCAGTCTGGCAGATCCAGTTCAGCAGCACAGTGTGTCTTCTTGTCAGTGGTGCCACTCAGTTCATAGTGATGGTGGTCTCGTCAAAGTTGTTATGTGCTGGTCATGGGTGGATAATGAGACAACAGGGCCCCTGGGCACCTCTCCGGCGTAAAAGCAAGACACCGACTTTGTGGTGGTGTTCCTGTGTTTTGTTGTTGTTGTTGTTGTGCATTTCCTTGTATCCATTATACATCTTTCTGTGGTTTTGTGTCACTTTGTAATTGTTTTGTGTCTCTTTGTTGTTGTTTTGTGTCTTTTGGGGGTAATATTGAGTCTTTTTTTGGGTTGTTTTATGTCTCTTTAGGGTCATTTGGGGTCTCCTTGTGGTTGTTTTTTTGTAATTTTTTTTGTTGTAGTTTTGTGTCTTTTGGGGGTAATTTTTTAATGTCTCCCAGTGATTTTGTGTCTCTTTGTTTTATGTCTTTTGGGGGTAATTGAGTCTTGTTTGGTCTTTTTATGTCTCTTTGGGGTCATTTTGGACTCCTTGTGGTTTTTTTATTTCACTTTATGGTCATTTTGTGTCTTGGGTTTTTGCGTCTCTTTGTAGTTGTTTTGTGACTTTTTTAGGAAATATTGTCTTTTGCTTTTTTAATGTCTCTTTTAGTGATTTTGTGTCTCCCTGTGGTTGTTTTGTGTCTCTTTGTTGTTGCTTTGTGTCTTTTGGGGGTAATATTGAGTCTTTTTTTGGTAATTTTACGTCTGTTTGGAATCATTTTAGGTCTCCTTGTGGTTGGATTTTTTTCACTTTGTAGGCTAGTAATTTTGTGTCTTGGATTTTTGTGTCTTGTAGTTGTTTTGTGTCTTTTTCAAGGTAATTTTGTCCTGTTTTTTGGTCTTTCAATGTCTATTTTTATGATTTTGAGTTCCTCTTTAGTCATTTTGTGTCTCTTTTTTTTGTTTCATGTCTTATTGAGGTAATTTTGTGTCTTTATGTGTCTTTGTAATGCTTTTGTGCCTATTTGCGGTTATTTTGTGTTTCTTTTTTGTGGTTTTGTGTCTGGTCAGTTTTTGTCTGTGTTGTTGTTTCGTGTCATATTTAGGTAAGATTGTCTTTTTTAGGGTGTTATGTCCCTTTAGTAGTCATTTTGTGACTCTTTGTTTTCTTGGGGGCGGCTGTGGCTCAGAGGTAGAGTGCGTCATCTAATCGTAAGATACTGAAGCCCAAATTGCTCCCTGTGGCTGTTGCACTAGTGTATGAGTATGTGAAAAACTGAGTAGCAGGTGGCACCTTGTATGATAGCCTCAGCCAGCTGTGTGTGAATGTGTGTGTTACTGGGTGAATGTGACTCATAGTGTAAAAAGCGCTTTGAGTGTATACTGTACAATTGCAGATCCATTTGCCATTTACCATTTGTGTCTCTTTGTAGTTGTGTATCTTTTTGCAGTTATTTTGTGTTTCTTTTCATGTCTCTTTGTCTTTGTTTGCATCTCTTGGTGATTGTTTTGCCAGTTCTTCTAGTTAATTTGTGTCTGTTTGCATCTCTTTACAGTAATTTTGTGACTGTTTCTAGTTGGTAGTTTTAATTTTAGTCATACTTTTAGGTCTGCAGCTAATGATTATTTTCATAGTTGATTATTTTCTTGATTCATTGATTATTAAATTAGTTGGTAATTAATAGTTGACAAGTCATTGTTGCAGCTCTAGACATTTATGTTGACTGTTGTGGCTGCAGGAGGGGAGCTAGATTCAACTACTGTAGATCTGAGGGGTTGTGAGATGATTCATGGAAGAGAAAAGAAGAAAAAACAAAGTTGTGCTGCACAAAAGTATATTGATTTTTATTTTGTTTTGTTTCCGTATATGTGCTATTTTGTGTGAACTATATTATTTGTTGACCTTTTTTTGGCACTAAAACACACATTTTATTTACAAACTGACATTATCAAACACCACTTCTCTTCTAATTAGGAGTGTGCTTTTTAAACAGCACAAATATTTGTCTCCCAGCTGCAGGACTCGTGGGTTTGAAGTGGAGGTTTATTAAGACTCAGTCTGAGACTACTCTGTGTACCTTGAAGTTGCCACCTTCAAGCCTGAAAGACTTTCGTTTGTAATGGCTTCAGTTGGGAGTTTTAGTGGAGTTATGCTTGAGATGAAGTTTCAAAAGACTTTGTGGAAAGACTCTGGTGGGAACACTTATCTCCAGATCATTAAGACTGTTTATTTGTGTTCTTGGGTTATTTAAAATGACCAGGCACCCAGCCTCCACAGGCAGTAACCTGGTGAGAATTGATTTTTTTTTTCTCGCCTCCACCGGCGGCTCGCTCGGCTCGGTGCATTCGGGCAGCAGAGAGGGGGGATCTCCCTCCAGCTCTGCTTCCATAATTAAGGATGAAATTTTGATGAGATCCAGTTGACAAACCTCGGTGTCGTCCATGAAATGTTAATGTCTTAGCAGGATAATGTGAGGCAGCGGAAACATACGGGGCAAAAAATGCACACACACACACACACACACACACACACACACACACACGTAGTGATACACACACCCAGGAAGATGACACTGAGTCAAAGACAGATCTGGGACATTTAAGTCATTGTAAAAAAAGAGTGGGTTCAGTTGAGAACTGCTGCAATGAATCTCTGCGAAACACACACACACACACACACACACACACACACACACACAAAGCAGAAACACATACACACACAGACAGCCAGCCACTGAAGTCAGAACAGTGTGGCTCATTTCCGAGATACACCTGGATTTTGTCTAAATCAAAGTCATCCTCTTTTTACACACAGAAACACACACACACACACACACATGCACGCACGCACACACACACACACACACACTATCAAACAGTGCTTTTCTGCTTGTATCTTTTTTTAAATGTGAGCAACTTCCCCTCTGTAGTTGTGCTTGTTTATGCTGCTGGCTGTGGAACCAGTGCACATACTGTTGTCTTAAGTATATTTGAGATTTCTGTATTAATTGGCCATTAATTCAATATTAGAAGTGTATTTGTATCTCGCAGTGGAGCTCACTTCTTTTGGTAAAAATAGCCTCTTCAGGGCTGTACGTTAACTTTTTTAGCCCATAGCACTGGTGCTACAGAGGGTGATAATTTTGTAGCACAGGCCAGAAAGTTTGTAGCACCTGTCACGATAACAAATTTTGCTGGGTGATTAATTACATCAGAAGTTATTGCAATAAGCGATAACATTGCGTAATATTGTGCTTTTAATACTATTTTTATTATTGTTGCAATTTTGCTGTTTTTAGACCAATATTTTAATTTAGGAATTAAAAAAAAGAAAATTTAAATATCCGAAATAACACGTAAAAATACCAAAATAAATAAATAAATAAAGACCTTATAAATACAAAAAAAATAGATAGACTGTCAGTCTCTCACTCTCAGGTGTGGGCTCCCCTGTGTCATTTGGTTTAAATCCAAAACACTCCCACACGGGCCGTGGCATTTGGTTTAGGAACAAGTTCCCTGTCTTTCTCTTAAGGTGCGGACATGCCAAACCGACATCAAAGAACTAGCGGCGACGAAAGCCAACTGTTGCATCGTCTACGTCGCCTCACGTCACCCTGTGTCAGTTGCATTTGAACACACTAAACGGACTACATCCGACGGCCAAGTAGCACGGACGTTCTGCGCCTGCGTGAGAGGAAATAACGCAAAAAGGGAAACTGGAAGTCTGAGGAATGCATGAGATAAACAAAGAGTCCTGTCAGCCTAGAGGTTTCCTATCTGTGCAGCCGAGCACCGCAGCCCCTTCATGGACTATTACATCCAGATGGTCCTGGTGTTTCCTCTGCAGGCTCCACTTCACTCAGCTGCCCGATAAACCTGCTGCTTCTTCCCATTTCAACCTGAATAACAAACCAGGGCTCGGTGCTCCGGTTGGATCCAAATGGAGAGCCGGGGCTAGCTGGGAAGCTACCGGAGGCTAACTGGCTGTGCTTCCCTCCGGTCACGCTGGGGCTAACGCTCCGCTAGCCTCACAGCTAGCTCCGGTTTGTTATTCAGGTTACGCTCAACTCTTTTTTTTCTTCGCCTCATCTCCCCCTCACTAAGATCGCACTCTGTGTGAGTAGCCCATAGCCCTGCCTCCTGCACAGAGACAAAGACACTTGATGACAAGAGCTTTCCCTCCATCCATTACGTTAATGAACCAACTCACCTGGCTGCCAGACGATGCACGGCAGTGAACGCTCTTGTCGTGTAGTGAAAAAACGTGAAAAAAATAGACCACACAAACAAGCGGCTCGCAAGCAGTCTGTCACATGGGTGCCACTAGGCAACATTTTTTTCCATCACACGTGCGACATATATGTCACACTGTAGAGCCCTTCTCTTTACGCCAAAGTACAGTAGAGGTGACTGGTGGTTGTTGTGCCACTGGTCATACATTTACTCCCTATATGTGCCTTACTAAATTGTTATTTACTGGACCGTTTAAACTTATTTTTTAAAACACAACATGTTAATTGATGCTACTTGCAGTCGCCTGTTTCTGCAATGTTTAAAAACCTGCCATTAACACCAATGCAACTTGATGAGACAGAGTATCATCTCTATGCAACACCTCTCTGTACTTCTGGTCTCATTTCCAGCTTTTCAGGTTTATTTTGTGGCTGAACATAATTTGTAGCTTCTTAAAATATGAATGAGGATAGTGATAGTGAGATACTGGCTACAGTTACATTTGTAGTGGTGATGAAACAGCGAAAAACAGAAACAAAACCAGCATCAGATGGACTGTATTTATAATAAACACGCCACAACAATATGAATAACCAGCGCCAATTAATCAGTCAATGAGAATGTGTTAATGAGAGAGGGGTGTAAGCGCATACAGTGAGCAGCAGCGTAAGGACGGAAACAGAGGGCTCGGCGGGGATGGAGCACCTGCTGCAGCAAGCGAACAAGCCCTCTGCGGTCATTTTGACTTGACCAGCGGACTTCACTACAAGCCCATTGGCTGTTGAACTAGATGACAGACTTTACCTTGAAAAACCAACCGCCTGCAACTTTTCTCTGCGACGTTTTAAAATGGTTTTGTCTCATTGTGAATTTTATCCTTTTTTTGTTTTTAATTACAGGCAAATAATAATACACAAAGCACAGATCACAACATGACATGACAATATTGCTCACAAGGACAAACAAAACAAAAACAAACATTGCAAATCTTTGGTCTGAACTTGGCTTTAGGGTTGCTGGTAGGAAGGTTAGCTGTTTCCCCCTTCTTCAATTCTATATGCAAAGCTAAGCTAGTGTTTGCTGGAGATTGATATTGATCTTCTAATCAAAAATATAGTGTATTTACCAACCCATGTTAAATGAAGAGACAGTGAAAAAAAAGTTCTTCTTTTTCTGCATAATACTGCATAAGGCCTGAATAAAGTCTGACCCTGCTGTACAGGAACCAGTGAAGGGAAGCAGGGAAACTTTGCTGATATTCAACCGGCTGTAGCATCGTAGTGTGTGCAGATGAACGCTGTTTGGCTTCCCCTACCTGCACACACTGCGATGCCACAGCTGGGTGAATATCAGCCAAGTTTCCCTTCATATTCATTGTCTTCTGTCTGTAGCCTATAGTTTGGCTTTAGCTTCTAACTATCTTTGTCTTTTTAACCTGTTTTTGCCGCTGGTGCAAACGTTAGCTGAACATTATGAGGCATTGCCGTAAACATGTGCAGGAATATCCCGCATTATAAGTGCTTCATTTATGGGATTCAATGAAATTATTTCCTTTAAATCTTTACTCTGTATGTATGAGTCTGGTCAGACATGGATGTGAACTGCACCTTGACTGGTTAGCGGAGGCATGAAACCACAAAGCAGTGATTGAAGTTGTGATTTATGTTACTTAGGAATCTTTGAAACTGTCAAAAGCACAGTTCAGTTCCACAGCAGCAGTGGAGCGAAACAGAAAATAAGAGTAGAAATCCAAGATACAGCATAACAGGGTTATTATCTTAGTTCCCTTGTTTGTTTTCCCCCTGTCTCTTCCAGTCTTGTGAAGTCAGCAGCGAGCCTAATCTTCATATAAAGTGGGTGACTGGTCCACTTGTGAAAAAGTGTCCCACATTTCCCCCGAGCAGAACAAGTGTTGAGCCTCACCTTAACCGATAAGAAGCAGTTCGCCTTGGATGAAGATGAGATGCTTTTGTGTCCCTATTGTGTCACTTTCCTTTTGGATTCAGAGTGTGATCACTGTGTGCAGTGTGTGTGATCCTCGTGTACTGTGCGAAGACGTGCATGTGCCTGAGTGCGTTGGAGCGTTTGCGAGTGTGTCAGTGTTTCTGCGTGTGTGCTCACTGGGGAGTCGAGGACAAAGCGGGCTGGAGTAGAGGGCTTTGTATGCTGCGAGGGTTCTGCAGCCACGCACATGTAGAGTTTGGGAGCCAGGGGTGGTTCAAGGAGTTCGATTGAGGTCTGAGGCACACTCTAAAAATACACCAGTCCTCCAACAAATTAAACAAATAGATTTAAGCAAGGTTAAAGTCTTGAGCCCACAGACAGCCATCTGCTGTTGTCCAAAAACTATCAACACACATCAGGACACTGTTACACTCAGTGACATGTTCCTGTATCATGAACACACTGTTAGTTTGACTCAGTCCCACATACAGCGTCCTGCTGCTCTGTAGACTCATTAGAGCATCAAATGTGTATTCATCCACTGCTAAAAATAGTCCCCAACAAATGCTGGATTTACTACTGTTTGAATAACATTTGCTAAACTCTACAGTGCCTGACTTATTTAAGAAATGAGTGAGTATGATTTTAAAAATGAAACCATGTATCTGTGAGTTGTTTTTACAGATTTCTGTTATCAGTATGGGCCAGTGGGCACTGCCTCACTGAAAAATTATAGTAGCACAAGCAGAGGGGCACACCTTAAATCGTCCTGCAATGCAGTTATTCACATTTTTGGCCATTTTACCTGTATCATAAACTACATGTAGTCTACTGTATATTAACATTGGACTGTTTTAATTATTGAAGTATTTAGCATCACAGAGACTGGTGGTTAGTGAGATGTGAGGATTCTTAAAATTGCTAACCACTTTAAATACCCCCCCCCTTTGGATTGTTTCTTTTTCTTTTCTTTTTTTTGATTGCTGTTGTTGGTCTTTGTAAAGTGTCTTTGAGTATCCTGAAAAGTGCTATATAAATCTAATGTATTATTATTATTATCTGTACAGATGTGAAGCCCTGACTATATCTGACTCATCTTAATGAAAGCTGTTGTCTTATTTTTTTAACCTTATTGTCAGAGACAATTTATTTAGCCTGTGTAGTTGAGGAGACAGGTCTGTTCTGTAGGAGCAAACTGATGTGATGCTGATTTACATCAGAATTCATGTAAAATGGAGGTTGAGCCATGGACATAAATTACAGATCACCGGTAAAGCATTTTGATAAATTAATCTATCATGATTAAAAGAATTGGAGACTGAGAACGAACTCATGTAGGGGTTTGGATTCATTTGGATTCAGCCCAGATGTTCAGACTTCACCGCACTTGACCCACAGACTTTGCGGGCACATTCCCGGGATGTCCAGGAGTGCTTAGGGCTCCAAATCCACAGTTCAGCCAGTCCGCAAGGGGCCTCAAGTGCAGACTGCAGACTTCCTGCAGACTTCCAAAGAGGCCGCTTGGGGTGCAGACTTCACTGATTTAATAACCCACAATTATTTGCAATATACACGTGACATGGGTTTTTGAACTGCCGAAAAAAAAAGTATGAACGTGTAAAATAGTTATTGATAGTGAGGCCTATTAAAATGCTTCTTGAATTGTGTCGGCCCGAAGAAATATTCAGCCACATCATGATACAGAAATATGTATAAGTATAGGCTGCAGAGGGACTGAAAATGTGTTTTATTATTGCGGCTGTGCAGTAAAATAGACTGAAAAAACAACAAAAGAAGGTTTCTTATGTCAGTAATGCCAAATTTATTGAGTTATTGTCCTTATTTACACACATTTCTGTTTTTATACGCTATAGCCTGTTATACAGAGGTGTATTAATACGTTGTTGTTCAGTCACAAAAAAGGCTGTACATGGGATTTATATCTTGTTATCTGCAGGAACAGATGAGTACACACTGTTCATCAACTTATATGACATATATATGAATATGACAGCAGCGATAGTTGAACCTTTCCACGGCAACAAGTAAAACAGTCTTGAGGGTTGTCTAGCAGCCGCTTGCAGTCTCTACTTAATGTGATGACAGTAAATACATCACATAACGTATTGCTGAAGTTTGTGAGGGCTCAGTATGCAAGTCCAGGGGCTGGACATCTGGATTCAGCCTCTGACTTGACCGCCGCTTGTCACCGCCTCTGCGCCACGTTCATCTGGAACGAGCCTACTGATGAGTGCAGATGACACGTTCCTCGCAGTTAACATCACTCACTCTGATTAGTACCTCAGAACAGGGAGACAAAACATCTGATGAAGTTACAACCACCTTAAGAAACTGCTCTCATTTGAAATCACTTGCCTTTAAACAACTGAAACACACCAGACAAAATAACCCGTCGCTATCAGATTTAAACTTAAGAAACTCTGATTGTCTTTCACAAAGTTAATCCTAAACAGGCCGCTGTTTCTCACTCTAATCAGGCGCGTGGCTCAGTGTCAGCCTGCATGCAAATACAGTCACCCTGACAGCTTTTCAATATCACCAGGTAGCTAATCCAGTTGCAGCTGGCGGGCGATTGCCGTCAGCCGCTGTGACTGAAGGCTGTAATTGTCCATAGCTAACAAGCTGTTGATCTACACTGACTGACCAGGTTGCTGCAATCATATCCGCCATTATTGCCTCCCTGAATATGTCTGGCACTTACAATTAAGTGTGTGGGTGGGAGTGAAAAGGGGAAGACTGTGTGTGCATTTCACTAGGAGGTGTGTGTGTGTGTGTGTGTGTGTGTGTGTGTGTGTGTGTGTGTGTGTGTAACTGTGATCAACAACTGTTTGTAGCTGTATTTTTATCCATCTATATTTATTCATTTGCTTTTTATTTAAATGATTTGTGGTCACTGGTTTCCGAACACAATTTGACACACAAATGATGATTTAATGTGTGTGTGTGTGTGTGTGTGTGTGTGTGTGTGTGTGTGAGTTAAGAGAAGGACTTTGATTCAGATAAAAGCCAGGTGTGTGTCAGAAATAGAAACCAACTCAGACATCATTGAGTTGCAGCTGCTTCCTGTCTCTCTCTCAGTCAGTCACCTCTCTCTTTTGTCCCTTCCCTCTCTCCCTCCGTTCCTTCATTACCCCTCCTTTTACTCCTCCCCCTACTTACTATCAATTACCGCATGCTGCTGCATTATTCACGTCAGTATTTGCAGTCCAGATTTGTGGCTTTCTGGAACCCAAGTGAAAGTTTGACCCACTTTGCATCCTATATTAAAACCTCATAGATCTGATTCAGAAGTCATGTCAGATTCAATCACTCCAGGGCACAGCACGCGATGAGGAGGATGGGATGAAGGCACCGCAACATTTGGCTCGGATGAGTTCTACTCATATCCTTGTTCGTCATACGTCAGCAGAGCTACATTCTCTCCCTGTTTGATGAAAGATTTAGATATATCCTTTGTTTTATTAAAGCACAAAACCAGCGGAAATCAGATCTTAACATTCTTTACTTAGAAAGTTCAGAGTGGGTTTGTATTCTGCTCTGTGTCTCAGAGCCTGAAATAACAAGGGAGTGTTTGTCTTTCACTCACATGCTGTGATTTAACTCTGAGGAGCTTTAACTGCAAATGAATGGGAGTGGATGGAAGATGGTGTGAAGTGGTGGAGGAAGTATAATTAATTTGTCACACTGTAAAACGTTACAAATAAAAACTCTGGACTTTTTATAGTGGGACAGAGAGGCTGAGTGGACTGGTTATAGTGGGGCAGAGAGGCTGAGTGGACTGCTTATAGTGGGACAGAGAGGCTGAGTGAACTGGTTGTAGTGGGACAGAGAGGCTGAGTGAACTGGTTATAGTGGGACAGAGAGGCTGAGTGGACTGGTTATAGTGGGGCAGAGAGGCTGAGTGGACTGGTTATAGTGGGGCAGAGAGGCTGAGTGGACTGGTTATAGTGGGGCAGAGAGGCTGAGTGGACTGGTTATAGTGGGACAGAGAGGCTGAGTGGACTGGTTATAGTGGGACAGAGAGGCTGAGTGGACTGGTTATAGTGGGACAGAGAGGCTGAGCGGACTGGTTATAGTGGGGCAGAGATGCTGAGCGGACTGGTTATAGTGGGACAGAGAGGCTGAGTGAACTGGTTATAGTGGGACAGAGAGGCTGAGGGAACTGGTTATAGTGGGACAGAGAGGCTGAGCGGACTGGTTATAGTGGGGCAGAGAGGCTGAGCGAACTGGTTATAGTGGGGCTGAGAGGCTGAGCGAAGTGGTTATAGTTAGACTGAGAGGCTGAGTGGACTGGTTATAGTGGGACAGAGAGACTGAGTGGACTGGTTATAGTGGGGCAGAGAGGCTGAGCGAAGTGGTTATAGTGGGGCTGAGAGGCTGAGTGGACTGGTTATAGTGGGACAGAGAGGCTGAGTGGACTGGTTATAGTGGGACAGAGAGGCTGAGTGAACTGGTTATAGTGGGGCAGAGAGGCTGAGTGGACTGGTTATATTGGGGCAGAGAGGCTGAGTGGACTGGCTATAGTGGGACAGAGAGGCTGAGTGGACTGATTATAGTGGGACAGAGAGGCTGAGCAGACTGGTTATAGTGGGACAGAGAGGCTGAGCAGACTGGTTATAGTGGGACAGAGAGGCTGAGCAGACTGGTTATAGTGGGACAGAGAGGCTGAGCAGACTGGTTATAGTGGGACAGAGAGGCTGAGCAGACTGGTTATAGTGGGACAGACATGCTGAGAATTTTCTAAAAATTCTAAGCACAGGAAGGCTCTTTTATGTTTACAGTTGATAATCAGTCATACGCACAGGCTGCATAGTGTGGTCTGTTGTTGGTTTGGACACAAGGGCACAGTGGCATGATGTTGTTCCAGTACTGTATTTGTTGACATTTAATGCAATTTGTTTTGTACACACACACACAAACCGAGACAACAGATTTTCAATAATCTAATCAGGGCGAGACACAGGTGATCATCCTCGGAAAGATGCCACATCTTCAATACAGAAGATTCGTAATAAAATTGCACAACAAAAGGTTATGAACAGCAAAAACTAGAATACAAACTCCCACAGAGTAAAGCCATAGAAACAAGGAGTGTTTTTTGACATACATACCAAATCTCTGTTATTAAGTATAAAATCTACAAAGTTCTTTCTGATGAAAAACAGTAAAAATTGTAGTGCTAAAATCCTCATTTATCCCTTTGAGCTGTGGACTTAATATGACCTCTTGTCACTCAAAGATGGACGTAATCAGTGTCAATAAAAGAGCTTTTGTTTTTGTGCCTCCGCACTGGCGATAGCCGTGGCCAAAGGCATTATGTTTTTGGGTTGTTCGTCCGTTCGTCACATTCTTGTATCCGTGAGGAAATGTCTTTAACTTTGGCACAAATGGCCACGTGGACTCAAGAATGAGCTGATTAGATTTTGGTGATCAAAGGTCAATGTCACTGTGACCTTGTCTCATTTCATGAACCCGATATTTCAAGAAGGCCTTAAGGGAATTTACTCAAATTTGGCACAAATGTCCACTTGGACACAGTAATGAACGATTAGAATTTGGTGGTTGAAGGTCAAAGGTCAAGGTCACTATGCCCTCTCAAAACATGTTTTCTGCCACAACTCAGCAATCCATATGCTAATTATGGCAAAATTCACACAAATATCTAATTATATATAATGACGAAATGATAACATTTTATATCCAAAGAGTCAAAGGTCAACTCCATTGTGACATCATAATGTTTTGCGAAAAATGCTTCTCTGGCCATTATTCAATGTCATAACTCAGGGACAGTAGGGAAGACATTTGGTCAGATGCTGACATGGTGATGCTAATCTTGGGTGTTCACTTTGAAACTGCTGACTTTATAGATAGTCAGTGCTGCTGGGGGCGACTGTGTGTGAAGCATCCATGTTTTTATAGACTTGGCGGGTTTGCAGAGGCATACAGCCACAAGGTGGTGATTCTAGTCAATGTCTTAAAAAACTTCTGTGTTGGAGGTTTGACATCCTGACTCCTGGTTGTGTAATTGCTAAGCTGTGCTTTAGGGACACTAATGAAGGCCATGTGCTGAATTTTGCACTTGAATTAAATGCAAAAGTTCCTTGTAAGGAGTCAATCTGAGTTATTTTTCACATTCAGCTCAGAAATAATTGAAATCTGTGATATGAAGCATATCTCAAGGACTTTCAGCTTCTGTTAATAGTGTGTCTTCAAGCTTTGGGTCAGCATGGCATTGCATTCATCTTGACACTCAAGAAACTCTGTGGATTTTTTTTGTGTGTGACTGTGGCTAATAACAGGGAGCAGCCACCATTCAGTGCCAAAGTAAGTTATATTTTCACATGAAAGACACGATTTCTCATGTCCTCAAGTAACTTTCATCAATTGATGATGCTCTCTGATGTTTGAAGTTAAAGATGTGTGTCTGGCTGAAGAGGTGGTAAACTATCACAAACACAGGTGGAGGTTTTAAATTGAGCTGCCTGTCACTAATGAACAGAAGTGCATGCAGGTAAAAGATCACAAGATTATTTCAGACTGCTTTTATTTCATTTTCTGGTTTGTAATTGTATTTTTGAAACAGTGACAGGATCAACAACCCAGGAAAAACCGATGAATGAACCACAACGTGCAGGCTTATTCTGAAAAACTGTGTGTAGACCTTTTTGTTAATTGTCCATTTTCCGATTGAAATACCTTTTAACTGCATTACATTCAAATCATTAGATACAGTTAATGAATTGGTTTAATATTTTCTCAACGGGGCATGATTCTCATTATAGGAACCACCCAGCTGGATCGAAATTGTGTTTATGGGGGTATGTAGAATAAACTACATTTAGTACTTTGAATTAAATAGATTTGGGTGCCTTTTGATAAGAAGGATAGCAATTTGTGTGAATCACACCCAACACATATCTATACTGCTTTGCTCACTTTTTTCCAAGTTCTTTTTTTTTCTGTCTCTTTACTGAGTTGAGTCATCAAGGTGCAGGTGTCAAGATGGCAAAAATAAGTTTATCCTCCATTTTCTGGTTATTGGTGACGTTAAGAGAATCTCAACTCTGACAGACTTTTGCAACAAAATGTCAAGCAACATTTTTTGTGTCTATGTGCGTTGCCTGGCATGAAGTCACATCTTGCTTCAAATGCATGGACTTTGTATGAAATAATGCCTCACGAAAAATTTGCTTTGCGCTTTAGGGGAATGTTAAAATTACTAATGGCTGCAATGATTGTTTTCATCCATTAATCATCCATTTATGTTCTTGATTAATCAGTGAATTGGTTTCCCACAATTCAAGGAGTTGTTTGCATGATATATATCAGACCGATTAATTATCGATTGATAATATAACTTTTTTATATATATACATGTATATATATATATATTGTATTATTCTTGTAATGAAATTATAGCTGATAAATAGTATTGATAATACAAAGCAAGACTGCCTTCACTGACTTAACAAAGGCATCATCAACACATCCCAATACAGTAGGTGGCGCTACACCTTCAAAGTAGTTTTTTGAGTCGCCAATAATTACAGAGAAGAACAACAATAACAAGGGCAGCATGTTGTTGCTGGTGTGAAAGTTTTTTACAGTTTTAGAGGAAGACCACATGACCATTAGATATGAATTTATGACTGATTAAAAGCCACTTTACATTCACATCCTTGTATTTATTATATTAATCTCCAGCGTAGGGTAATATGGAGGCAGGGGTGCTGAGGGTAGGCCGATCAGGGCTATGACATATTGAATAGTTAATATAGTTAATATTTTCTCACTACATCTTAGCCTTTCTTACACTCAGGTGTGCATAAACTACAGATTATACAGTTATATTTTAAAATACGAAAATGTGAAATTTTTGGCGATTGTATCAGTTGTCGTCCACGAGAAGCAGGAAATTATCGATTATCTGTATCAGCTGCCTCAAGTGAGGAAGTTCAAGTATCTCGGGGTCTTGTTCATGAGTAAAGATAGAATGGAGCATGAGATGGATCAGCGGTTTGGTCTGGCTTCTGCAGTGATGCAGGAGCTGATCCGGAAGGCGAAGCTTTCGATTTACTGGTCCATCTACGTCCCAACCCTCACCTGTGGTCATGAGCTCTGGGTAGTGACCGAAAGAGTGAGATCGTGGATACAAGTGGCTGAAATGAGTTTCTTTCATGGCGTGGCTGGGCTCAGCCTTAAAGATGGGGTAAGGAGCTCGAATATCTGGAGGGAGCTCGGAGTAGAGCCGCTGCTCCTTCGCGTCGAAAGGGGTCAGTTGAGGTGGTTCGGGCATCTGACCAAGATGCCTCCTGGGCGCCTCCTGTTAGAGGTATTCCAGGCACGTCCCACTGGTAGGAGGCCCTGGGACAGACCCAGAACATGCTGGAGGGATTACATATCTCATCTGGCCTGGTAACGCCTTGGGGTCCCCCAGGAGGAGCTGGAAAGCTTTGCTGGGGAGAGGGACGTCTGGGGTGCTTTGAGACCTGGCCCTGGATATGTGGATGAAAATGGATGGATGGATGTATTGTCTGAAAAAAATCCACACCTCCCTGAAATCTTCCCATCTGAGAAGTTAGAACCAGTGAATATTTGGCATTTTGCTTGAAAAAGAAAGAAGACGAACATTCGTAAACAAGACTAAAATGATTAATTTATTGTCAAAATGGGTGCTGATTTATTTTCTGACAATGGACTAATCAAGGTGGCTTTAAATCTCTCTGCTAAGATAGATATTGAATGATGTCCCACAATGACTTTGAGCAATTTTTTTTTCTTTTTTGAGTTATTAAAACTTGTCTATTTTTAACTTAAAAGCTGCATATATACACATTTGCTTGGCAGCACCGAAAAGCAGTGAGGATAAAAACAGCAGTACTCTTGATTATGTTGAATCCGGCGTTCTCTGGATGACAGTTTGTACGTCACATGTAAATGTTGATTCATTCAGAGTTGACAACCACTGCCATAACTTTTGGTGCTGGATGGGACGTAAACTTTCTGAAAATCTCTCTGGTGCTACTTAAAGGAAGACGCACCCAAAACTGAAGCATTTTCCGATAAAGTAAAATAGTTGCTCTTTCCACCTCTGGCTCAGATCTGGGTTGCTTTGAGGCCGACTCTATCCTGGCAGGCCTCTTCTCCTTGATTGTCGCAGAGCTGACATTTGGCACAGTGGTGACACCTCACCAGCTGAAAGGACAATTCTCAGACGAGCCTCCTCAATATTTCAAGTCCAGTGACATTTCATTAGATGAAGAGGAGTTTAGATCCTGGCAAATGCTTCTCCTCACATCTTTGGTAGCCAGGTTAGCTGAGCTGACAATCACCTGGGGGAGGGAGGTGCAGGAGCTTCTGGCACACAAGGTGCACATGGACGCAGCAGACATGAGTGGATATGCACTCCCAGACATACAGACACACACACACACACTAGCTGGTGGAAGGAGTAACCTTTTATGAGCTCTATGATGCAAATGTCTCTTCCGCTCTGTGTGTGTGTGTGTGTGTGTGTGTGTGTGTGTGTGTGTGTGTGTGTGTGTGTGTGTGTGTGTGTGATGTTGGAGGGGCTTAATGTCTCCGGTTAAACAGTGTTTTTTTTTTTTTTTTTTTTTTTGTGGTGGTGTTTTTTTTTTTGGTTTTACACTCAAAAACTCCACCAATTCAACTTATCCTCACACAGTGGTTTGCATGATATCTAATGAATTAGCACCCCTACCAGTCAGGTTAGGTTTGGGAGAAGAATCATGGTTGTACAATGTGACACTACATACTTAACATAAACTTAAATACTTGCACTAAATGTTACGTACGTTAGGTTAAGGAAAAGAATCATGGTTGTGCTAGTTACATCACATACTTTATGGAAAGTTAGGTATTTAATGTAAAGTCACATAGGTTTAGTAAAGTAATTCATGTAAGTTAGGTTTGTGAAAAGAATCATGGTCTGGTGTTGTCAGCTTATGTATTTAAGTCAAATTTCTGTTACTAAACATGAATCAAATAGGATTGGTTAAGGAAAGGAAAGTTACCGAGGACAGGTTTAGAAAAAGAAACACGGTTGGGCATTGTCACGTTACACACCTAACATTAAGTTACGTAGGTGAGGTTAAGTAAAGTAAATTATATCGGTTAGGTTTAGGAAAGAGTCATGGTTAGCTGCTATCATGTTATGTGCTTAACACAAATTTATGTACCTAAAGTTAAGTAGGTTAGGTTAAAGAAAGGAAAGTTATGTAGGTTAGCTTTGGGAAAAGAATCATTGTTTGGCGTTGTCACGTGAAGCATTTAACACAAATTTATGTACTTAGCGTAAAGTTACGTAGGTTATATTTTGGAAAAGAATCATTATTGGGTGTTGTCGTGTTATGCACTTAGTGTAAGGTTACCTAGGTTATGTTTAGGGAAGGAAATTATATAGGTTAGGTTAAGGAAAAGAATCATGGTTGTGCATTGTTAGGTTAAATACTTCATGGAAAGTTAAGTATTTAACATAAAGTTACATAGGTTACGTAAAGTAAATCATGTAGGTTAGGTTTAGGAAAAGAATCATGGTTAGGTGGTGTCTTGGCACATAGGCTACTTAATGCAAATATTTGTGATGAACATAGAGTTAAATAGGTTTTGTTAAGGAAAGTAAAGTTGGGCATTGTCATATTACGCACCTAACATTAAGCTATGCAGATGAAGTAAAATAAATTATAGGTTAGGTTTCGCAAAAGAAACGCGATTGGCAGTTGTCATGTTACGTACTTAACACAAATTAATGTACTTAAAGTTAAGTAGGTTAGGTTAAAGAAAGTAAACTTACGTAGATAAGGTTTGGGAAAAGAATCATGGTTGGGCGTTGTCACGTTGAGCATTTAACACAAATGTGTACTTAATGTGAAGTTACGTAGCTTACAGTATGTTAAGGAAAAGAAAGTTGGGTGTAAAGTTACGTATGTGAGGTTTAGTGAAGTAAATTATATAGGTTAGGTTTAGGAAAAGGATCATTGTTGGGTTACATTACGCATTTAATGCCAATATATATACTTGGTGTTAAGTTATGTAGATTAGGTTTAGGAAAAGAAACACGGCTGGACATTGTTACATTTGCTACCTCAAAATAACTTGATTTGATTAACTTGATTTACTTGATTTGAGACGTAAACATCATTCTCCTGGGGGAATGTAATGTGTTTGTTTTATCACAGCCTTCACCATTACATGGGTTTTGTACAAATTCTGGTGCATTACTTTATGTAGGTATACATATAAACAGTGCATGAGAACAGCCTGACCAATTTAACATTTCCTTGCTATAACAGTTTTGGGATCACGCTGGATGGTTCAGGATCAACTAAGGGTGTGCTATATGGACAAAAAATAATATCTCGATATTTTGGGGGATTTTGAAGATAACGATAATTAGACGATATTCTTTTAAATATGTGTTTTTAACAGCCTGAGTTATAGCTCATTAATTGTTTCTCATGGATGATAATGGAAAAATGTTCTTAACATTTCTTGCTGCTTTTTTACCTGCTCTCTCTGTTTGACTCTGGTGACGGCCTTTTGTAGCGTCAATTCCGGGTCCATTTGCAACTGTTCAGATAGGCGTTTGTCCTGCAGACTCACCACAAGCCTGTCCCTCACCATCTCATCATGTAGAGCCCCGTAACCGCAGTGCTCCGCCAGGCAGTGCAGCGCCGTAATGAAACTGTCAGTCGTCTCGCCCATTTCTTGAAGCCACTGATTAAACTTTGTGCTCTCAAAGATCACATTCCTGCGATTCTCTTCTGCTTGCGTCTCCAATCCAGAAGCAGTGCGGAATCTGTCGAAGCATTTAGTCCATTTAGGCCAGTCTTCAGCCTTGAAGGTGAACTTTGCCAGCGGGGAGACTTGAAACTGTGCCATGTTGCCGCCTCGTTTAGCTAACTGTGGCTAGGCTAGGTAGCTCCGTAGACAGTCTTCCGGTACTGCGAACTTTAGCCTGACAGGCTGGGACCTATAACTACAGTTGACCTACATCTTCCAAAGTTACGCACCTCTTGTTCAGTGAATGTGTGGGGTTTCAACCTTTCAACATGTGTTTTCAGTTGTTTTTGTGAAGCCATTTGCATACTCGATAACGTAAATTTGCACATCATTAAAACAACAATGACGATATTATTGTTAACGATATATATCACCCACCCCTAGGATCAACTAAAATCCACTTTTCAGCCAATGAAATGCCAGGTAACTGACTTCAGCCAATGACTGAGCTTCAATTTTCAAAGCAAGCTGCAAATTAAACGATGGATGAATTTTTCATGTTGATAACCGTATCATCCCATGTATTGTCATCTGCCACAGTGGTACACTGCACATGGGACTTCACGTCGCCATGGTGATGTCTGCCTTTGTGTTGACAGGCATTGTGATTATATTAACCAACAGATAAGATGATCTTATTATTTTTTGGAAAGTCTTGCTGCATAAATTAGCAAATTAATGAGAATTCTCCTTTGGAAGTTCTAAACCTCTTTAATGCTTAAGATATGGAGCTACCTGCCAAGTGAGCACAAGTATGCTGACAGAAATATTTGCAAATTAATGCAGCTTCCTCTGCCATTTTTTTTTTTTTAATAAACACACAGACACTGTCTGAGGAGGCAAACAGCAGGCCTTGACCAGACATTTAGTTTCTCTTAAAATGTTTAATTCATCTCCAAAGAGAGGTTGTGGAGCGCCATAAACCCTCGCCTTTCATTCTTTCAGCATTCCCGAGTTAATGAGAAACCACAAAGGAATGGCCAAGCAATCGTGTAGCGCTTTAAAGCGGACCACTGATACCAAAGTGAAGTGCATTAGGTGGTAATAAGACCAAGCTGGGTCTGGATCATGGCTGACACATTTCCCATCCCTGTGAGCTCTAACCATTTAATCGATTTCCATCTGTGTCTCCCATGTCCACTCCACTCCAGCCAAAGCACCCGTGGCTAGCTAGTGATGAGGGAGGGGTGGGTAGACTTTGAAAATGTAGAAGGGGAAAGGGCAGCTTGCACCTGTGCCGTTTGTATTTCCAGTTAAGCTCAGTCATTTAGAGGGGCATCGAAGGAGAACAAATAACTGGGAGTGTTTTGTATCTCATGCTTCCTGGGCGACAGTATTTCTCTCTGATTGCACCAGATTTTAAGGGAAATTTAAAAGGCCTAAATAGATTAAAAAAAAAATTCTTATACAGTAAAACATCCCACATTGCAACATTTATTTTCATGTATGCATTTACTGTGGCAGTGCCAGACACTTCAACTGGTAGTGTTGTCGAAAATATTGATTTGTCAATATTTATCTATTCTGATATTTGAAACGGTTTCAATACTCATTTTTCGCAGTATTGATACATCAGAACTGGCTGCGCTTTCCCACTCCGTCCTATTGTTAACCATAGCCATACTGCTGGTCGCTGCTACTAACCAAGAAAAGTTGTTGTCGTCATGCTATAGCCTTGTTATATTCAACAACTTTTTAATACAGATTTTCAAATTTTATGCTGTCAATACTAATTTTTCTCTGGGTATCAAAAATGTTATGGAATAGCAGTATTTTTCAAGCTATTGTATTAAAATTAGAAATTCCAGAATAGTGAAAACACTACTGGACACTCATGACGTAAACTCTCCAATCATAGCTTTAGGGGCGGGACCAGGCATTAAGTAAAAAGAAAAAAAAAAAAAAAAGTAAAAATGACTTGGGAAAAGCTGCTTAAAAATTATAATAATTCTGTACCATAATTTTAAATGTATAATATTCATAAATATAGCCTTTTCTAGCTTTTTTCCCTATTTTTTTGAAAATAATTTTAGAAATCTCTCTTTTCTTTTTTTTTTTTTTTTTTTTTTGACAAAAAAAAAAAAATAATAAATAAAATTAATTTGCGGGACATTTCTTACCAGGTCGTTCGTTGCCTTTTTTTCTCATGTTTTTGGAAGCAATCACACCAGTTTGATCAGAGTTCAAATACTTGAATATTTGTGAAAGGCATCTGAAAGCAGCACAAAAAAAGTGATGTCACTCCAGGTGTCAGTGGGTTAAACAACCATTTTTCACAGTAAATTCCAACACTGTTTTTGATACGCCAGAAAAATAGTGAGGACTTACAAGTCAGAATTTGTACAAGATAAATTACTCATTCTTGAGAATTGGACAAAACCTTATTTTGGGTTTTTTTTTATTTTTACTCTTCAAATAGGCCGAGAAAATCTACTTTGAAAGATGAAAGTCTCGACTATTAAACTTTTATCGTTTCTTAAATAGCTTACATGATGGATGTCAGAGGTGAGATCTGACAGAGTTGACGTCTTTTGCAGTTGACAGAAAGTTACATATTAAGTTTGTAGCTGTCATAGTGGGTAGCCATTTTCTTTTTCAATGTTTAGAGTCTCCGAATGCTGATCAAAACACAATTTTTTAAATTGTTTTAGTTGAATTCCTGTCTGGGACAAGGATGTTTTCTGGTGTGGGGTAGGTTAAGGAGCTAGAGGTATAAAAGCAGATCAAAATATTTTAAATCATACTTATCTCAGATGAATAAATCCTTTTAAAATAAGGTTTCACCCCAGAAATGGAATAAGTGGGTTGATAAGTTATAATTTTAGGGTTGTTTTACTTGTTTCATTTCTCAAGAAGAGGTGAAATATAACAAGGATCCAATGTGACATCATCAACTTTTCCTTTCTTGGTTTCTTGGTCTTGGTGGAATGGCTGTAGTAAACATGCCATAATAATAATAATAGAAGGTGAGAAAACGTAGCTGTTACTAGCGTATCGATATTGCGGAAAATGAATAAAGAAACAGTTTCAAATCACTCGGAATTGATTAATCAATTTTTGACAACACCAGTACGTACATACAGTAAGACCTGTATTTTAGTTCATTTCTTGGTTAGATTTTTCAGTATGTTATTTTGGCATTTAAAATCTTCCTAAAGGTTTTGCTTTGAAACCTAACTTCACTGGAGACAGATGTTTCATCTTTTCTGAAAGTCTGAAACTGCTCAAATCTCCTTCTCCACATCAGCTTATTTAGAGTCAGACAGTTCCCATAGTCGTTGCACCAGGGGAGCAAAAATAATGCATAATTCATTGTTTACCTGATGGACACAAAGTCTAATTAAATTTCCAAAACATCTCCAGCTGTGATGGATGTCTCTGATTTTTGTGTGTTAAAGTGACAAATGTGCTTGTGGAAAAAAAATCGCAATGCCAAGAAACCAAGCACTGTGTTCGCCCATCAGTCTCATGCCAGTCTGACAATGGTTGGGTGAAAATAAGGCACCTAATATTCTGTCTCTAACCCCATCAAAGACCTTGAAGCATTAACCTCTATCATGGCCTACATCCAAGGCCTATTTGCATTATTATAAATATGTTCCTTCAATATCCTGTAAATCGCCTAAAAGCTGCCCATTTGCGCCACAATTTGCAGCATGTGAACAAAAGATTTAAAGTCTGTTATGGTGTCCACATGGTAGCATATGAGTCACACTTCAATGTAGTTAATTAACACAATAAATGGATGATATGCTCCTCATTTACCAGGGAAAGCAGGTATAAGAGCTGATTATTTCATTATTCTTCAACCAAAATTGAATCAAGAGAGTATTTCTAAAACGCTGTCCTCATTGCTTGCATAAAAGTGTGTGTCTGTGTGTAACTAGCATCCCCTGCCCCCTCCCCTGTTTTGCAGAGTTATTGCTTGGTGTTAGCTGTGTGATTGCCTGGTGGCGATTCATAAGCAGTGAGACCTTTCCCTTTGCCTGGTTCTCATTAAACCTCAGAGGGAAGAGAAGAAGTACCTTTCCTTTCCCAGATCTATTATATTTGATTCAGGGAGCTGAATTCAAATCTGGTACAGTACAGCATGTGCTCACACATACACAAACACACAAGCACCGCATACACACCTACGCAGGAGGTCAATATCTGTCTGATGGGAAAGTCTTTTCATTAAGACTTACATTACTTTTTATGCGCTCATGAAGAGAATATATGAGTTTTTTACCAAGTCCTCTGCACCCCTGATGTCATCTTTTATCTCTGTCCAATGAAATGAGCTCGACTTGTGCTTCTATAACATGTTTGCTAGCTGGGTCTGATAAAAGACACTCTGCAGGGCCTCCCGGTGGAGCTGCTCTCTTCAATTTAAATAATATTTGTTTATCCAAGGAAGATTTGCTGAGCAAATGTGCGTCAGCAATACCCTGCTTTAAATTCATTCAAGTAGATGAACAAACAGCTAGCTGCTCAGTGCAGCTATGGGTCTGCTGGCTATTGAGTATTCTTGCTCAAAGGCACCAGGTTACAAAATGAAGAGAGAAAGAAAGGGAGGGAGGGGGGAGAATTAACTGCTCTGCTACTACTTAAAGCAGCCATAGTTGATATTTTTATAAAACCAGTGTGACAATATGAAAGTGGTGGCTCGTAGTGATGAACCTACAAATAACTATCACCTCAATCTGCAACTTCTCTTGGCTTTATGAGCTTTATGAAAAGTGTAAGCTCGTGGTTTAGCTGTCCAGTCTGTGAATTTATCAGTTATCAACTCACTAGTGAGCATAGTGGAGCAATTAGTAGCAAAAGAGACAGATGCGTCCCGAAGGAGTTGGTAGGGACTACAGACAGAGCTTAAAGAGTGAATATTGGACTTCAATTCATCAGATGGACACAGAGAGGCATTAGATAAATGATAATGTTGCTTGTAATCATTTAACTGCTGAGAATGTTTTGAGCAGTTATGTGTGTTGGTCTGTAGGTTAATTTTGCTGCGCTTCGGTTGTCTGGAGGGAGCTAGCTAGCAACAGCACTCACTTGACAAGGATTACTATCAGTAATGCCATACTGACTCAACAGTGTTGCTATGGAAACAATGTGCCCACCCTCCGGTCTGCCCCCAGGTTTCTCCAATGAGTAAGCAGCTCAATTTTGAGCCACGCACCTCCTTTGGCATTGTTTAATATCAGCTTTGTTAGCACAGTTGGCAGTGTCAGCATGACTAGTGGTGCTAACATAGTTAACAACGCTAAAATTGTTTCACTGTTCAAAATGAAGCCACTTATTCACCGGGGCAACAAGAGAGAAGACCGTAGGGTGGCCACAATGTTTTACAGCAACACTGTCCTGCCTTACCAGTCATAATCTCAAATGAATGGTGGTGCCCAGGTGGTGCACAGCGCAGAGCAGCCAAGGCTAAGGCTAACTATCCAGTGCATATGTGTCCCACATGTTAATGTGGCTAGCCACCTGTCTGTCAGCAAATACACATATTCATCTCCTTGCTGAGAACTGGATGAGGAGATGATGCTGCTAATGTCTGTATGCTATGCAGCTATGTGGCTAACTTAAATTAGCACAAAGACCGGAAAACAGCTAGCCAGGCTCAGCCCAAATGTTTCAAAGTCAGTTCACCAGCACCTCTAAGGCTCACTCATAAACATACTATCTCCACCTCATTTCTTGTTTGTTTAATCCTTTTGAAAACCAAAGTGTAAAAACAAGTTTTACTAGTGTGTCGTTCCAGTCTTTATGCTATGCTATGCTAACCAGTTGCTGGCTCTAGCTTCATACTTATCAGTCCTCTCATCTAACTTTAATACAAGAAAGCAAATGAGCAAACTATTCCTTTAGGTGTCTCTGACTGCATCAAACTCTAGCCTTTCATTACCTCAGTGTCAGTTTTCTTTTCACACGCAGGGTTATGAGTGACGGGGTGTTATGACGCTTACATCAGTAACCTACTGTACAGGTTCAAGCACAGGCAATCGAGGCCTCCTGGTTTCTCTTTGCTGTATAGCATCAAATTAGGCAGCACTCACATCCCATGTGTTTCCAGAAATATTCATCATAGACAAATTTATAAGAATTATAATTAGGTGCTCTGATTCCACTGCTGGACCTGTCGTATCTGCCAGAGGAAAGTCGGTCAAACGATCCAGCTTTTATAGGGCAGTAAACATCACCTGCGTATGAAGGACCACAGTCTCCCAGTAGGTGGGTGACTGCAGCTGATGTCCCTTTCAGCGCTGCAGATGGCTCGCCACAGCTTGTCCTTGGAGTGAGGAGCTGCTGAAATTTACAGATGTGGGTCAAATAGCATTTGCAAATAATTTTAGCCTTTGCTTCTTCCTGCTTGGGAGAAGCAGATGGTGTCTGTCTGCCACATGCGGGATGCAATTTTAGTTATTTAAACACTTCTTGGAGGCAGAGATGGTTTAATTGGTGTAGTTAAACCACATTTTCATTCGACTGAAGCCAAGGGGAAACGACAGAAGAAAGTCCTTACAGTGTGTATTTTTATTACACACAATTTTCTGTCATAATACATTTTTAAACAAGTAATATGGAACATCTAAACTGTATTAGGCCATAAATGTCACACCACTTCTTCTCAGAGACGTACCTCAGTGGAAATCTAAACACACCGACCACATGCACACCAAAAAAGTATCGTCTAAAAACAGAGTTCCATATTCAGACATCCAGCGAGGTTCACCCTCAATAGCTTTTCATCAGTTTGCACCATTAGTTGTGCAGTGCAGGATAACACTTGCCTTCTGTTCCATCGGTGTTATTTTTACCACATCATCTGATATTTAAGGCTGCCACCTCGCTTGCGTGACTTGAGGGTAGACTGGAAACTGACAAGTTGAAGTTAGAACTGTCTCAAAAGTGCGTGCAAAATGTCCGAGAGAGCTTTTCTGATTTTTTTTTTTGTTTGTTTTGTTTTAGGATAGCTTATTTTTCTTTCATTAGCACTAAAAACCAAGGTTTTTTTCATCTTGAACCTCCTTACATTGCATGCACACCTCCTTTTTCATATAAATTAAACTATCATGGTCCAAAGATCAATTCAGTTTTTTTCAATAGTCAAATCAGTTCTATTAATGTAATGAAGAGTGTGGTTCTGATAAACTGAGGCTTCTTTATTTAGCATAAATTCTGTAAAAACGCTCAGAATATTACGGTTTTTATCGACATTATTCAGAATGTGTAAATTCAACTGTGTGCATTGTTGCAGTCATAGTTTAAGGTGGTGCTGTACTGTACTGGACTGCATTATATTTACAGGTGTTTCTAAGTTTTAGTCCTTGTTGTTTGCATACACAAGGTGATAAATAATATTAGAATCACCTCTGAACTACGACCTCAGTGCTAAAATCCTATAAAACTTAGCACAGGCTATTAGTTGCTGAAATCACTGAAATCAACAGGCCTATATATGTGGCAGGCGTCTATATGGGACAGGCCTTTAATTGCTTTCACACAAAAGCGAAGATCGGGAAATATGATCAAATTGTTTATTTAAACCAATATGAATATGACTTGTGCACAAATTAGGCTTCAGATCATATATCAGTTATGAATCGTTCATTTGATCTCGCTCTGACAAACATTTCATCAGACAGAGCGTAAGTTCAGGCACTCGAGGGTTACGGCACCCAGCATACGGACGCAACACCACTTTATCCGGTTAAAACAACACTCACAACTTGGATCAATTTTTATGAAAGACCCTTTAGATTCTTTCGATCGAACCCTTGCAGACTAAAGGAATATGAAAAACTTACAGGGTAATCGAGGAATGGTGGAGTAATTTGAGGTAGCTAACAACCTGCTTTCATACTTCCGACGAACTTATGTGAAAAAATTAACTGCCTATGACAGTGTCACAAAACCCTGAACATTATAGGCCTTTTAAGGTGTGCAGTGCAGGCTATTGGTAGCTAACCAGTGGAGACCGGAGAGTTGATAGTCGGCACTGTGTTTTGTCATGTTGACTTGCCGCGCTGTCTGTCTGTCAGCAAAACCAACAGAAAAACTGGTTAATTACTGGGAAGTGGGTGTTGGTCTATTGAACGCAACTGAAGCTGACACCCCTAACGAAAAGGTGTCTCTTGATTAAGTGCAAATCTACAAATATAATGTTTGGATTGAAAAATAAAACTGAAGGATATGTCTGTCAACCCTCCTGTTTTGTCTACATCCCAATTTAATTGTCTCATGTTTTTCAACCAGCATGAGCCGAAGTGTGCCCTGACATTTAGCTCAAATGTTAAGTAAATAAATTTATTATCTAACAAATCCATTGGATCAGTTTCATTAAAACTTTGTTTAGAGAGCTTCTTATGTAAATCAGTCGAGTCCTTTTAGCTCTGTTTGTGTTTTCTGGCGCTCCTGAGCAGTTTTGACATTTTTCAGTCATCAACAATTTGTGTGTGTGTGTGTGTGTGTGTGTGTGTGCGCGCCTGGGAAATTTACTGCTTTGCCAATGTGTGGTGCAGAGCCATGCAGGCTGAGAACTGCTGGAAAAGACAGCAGAGAGAGGCTTCTTCCCAAGTGGAGCTGCTGCAGTCACATACATAAAGATTAGAAGCCACTGTGCAGCCCCCCTCACCGCGTCTAGACCTATGCCATTTATGAGAACTCTTATTTTGTTGTGTTTCGTAATCAACCAGTTATGTTCTGCACTCTTTTAAAACCCCCATCAGCGCACTTGTGCTGACATGTTTCAATCACTCACTGTAATGCCAAAAGGGATTTTTTGGAACCTCCAAAAAATGTCTGCATGTCCTACTTGTGATTACCACTGACACCAGAGGGCTGACACAAATATTCCTGTTGTCAGCTCGTATTTAACATGACTTCTGTTGTGATGAACGCGGCTGTAAATTACCACAGGCCTGCAGCAGCCTCACAATCACAAACAGAAGTATGGAGCGGTGCATTTTGAAAAGAACAGGCACACAGTGGCCTCTGATATGCGGATCTTCTGATCTGCCATAAAAGTACAGAACTGTTGACTGCAGTTTAAGCTACAAATTTATACCACTGAGTGTGAGCTAAAGGTCAGTTCCTGATTGATGTGCTTGGGCTTCCCACCAGTTCTTTGTTGCATCCTGGCAGAGTTGCATCCAACGAGGCCAAGACAGAGACAACTGACAACTGACATGACTGAAAACTGGTGGGAAGCCAGTGAGGGATCCTGTCACTCTTCTCAGCCATCTGTCTAATTCTCATGAACGCGATTATGTAGCGTCTCGTGGAGTTGATCTCTTTAAATTTGGATTCAAGGATAAACTGGTTAGAATCTGGTGTTCAAAAAGGTCAAAGCCACTGTGACCTCATGAAACATGTTTTTGGCTAATCTCAACAATACATAGGCCAGTTGTGACAAAATCTCACACAATTGTTTTAAAGACCAAAGGTCAACTTCACTGTGACATCATAATGTTCTGCAAAACACTTTTCTGGTGATTATTCAGTGCCAAGGAGAGGGGATCATGGGGCTGGACATAAATGAAACAGTGTGCTGAAAGGGTCCCGACAACGATGCCGAAACAGCTGAATTCTGTCATTACTGTTATGTCGGGTTCACACTACATGACATTTTTGTCCATTCCGATGGTCACTATGTCTGATTATGCGATTGTGGAGTCATAAAATTGTCCCGTGACTTGGCGGACAGACATGACACACCACATGATGGTCCACACCAATTATCCCCGGTCGTCTTTCACGACGTGTGATGTCATCAGGTTATTCCTGTCCTATTTTTATGACTTTTACTATTATTTCAGTCACTGTGTCTATTCATGTGCCAGCTGAAATGTTGTTGTCACCTAAAAAAGTGCCACCAGATGTCAGGAGCTACATTTGAAGTACCGTACGCAAACATGCAAGTCGCTTAATCATCCATAACAATTTCCTGCAAATATTTCACAATAAAAGCCTTTTTAGAAAATGGAGGGATTCTCTCAACCGAAGTTATAAGGGGCTTTTAATTTGAAACAGATACAGGAAGTGTTGAGTTTATGTTGATTTTATCAAGGCAAACGGGAGCAGATAAAAAGTAAAAATATAAAAATACAGAGGGAATAACAAATAACCCATTTATAATGTAGTCTGTTTCAAATGAAGCTGGTGCCCTCTGGAGCTAAAGTGCTTTGCTGTTTCACACCATCATTTTCCCTATTTACTCTTTGTGGTAACATCCCTAGAGGGAATGTTGTCATACAGTTGTCTATGGCTGCAGATCACTCTGTGTTCCTATTGGTCAAAATAATGGCTGTGACAGCAAAAAAAAGAAAAAAAAAAAATCAAACATGCTAGTCTTTCTGTTGGAACGTCGTGAGGCATATGTAGGTTGTCGTTAACTATGATACACTACATAAGATGAAACGATGGATTATTGCGTATGATACTTGTTATCGTTTATGATCTGAGCTGACACGGTACGTCGCTGCGTCAGGCTAGAATTGGGCTGATATCCTTTTGTGTGTACCCGGCATTAATAACTGTTTGATAACTATAGTTATGTGATGGTAACCTTTAGCTATGTCACTGTGTGTGTGTGTGTGTGTGTGTGTGTGTGTGCGGGCGCCATACCCTAAAAACATGGTATTTAACCTGGATGGGTGTAGCTCTGCAGGATGTAGCAATGAAGTCATCTTCTTCTTCTTCAAATGTAAACTGCAACTTAACTGTTTGGTGGAGGTACTTACAGTGGTACATAAAGTATTTACATATGAGGAAATTACAAGTAGTTCTTGTTCATATCTTTTCAGTTCCATGAACCTAACAGCAGAGACAGTATGCTCACCACTGGCCGACTGTAGCCGCAGCAGTAACAGCTTTTCTATGCAAACCCAAAGGCAGTGTGGGCTGTAGGGCTTTTAGACATACTAACACGGGAGCAGGGAGGTCATGCATGACATGATGTGTGATTACTGTGGGTGACATGGGCTGTACCAGTGCAGCGGAGTATGGAGTGATAGATTACAGCGTGTGCAGACTCCACTGCTCTTGTGGATCCATAACGGACTTGAACTGTGTGACCTGTAACTGTGACTGGACTGTGATAACTGAGCAGAGGCTGAAGTCACGTGCAGACTGTTTGTTTCACTGAAATAATCCAATAGAGGAATGTGATCTGACAATTCACTTTGATATATTGGGTCAGTTTTGAATGAATTCAGCAACTTTTTCACCATGTTTTTGACATTAATGTAAGGAAGCATTTGATTCACGCCTCAGGCTGGCTTCTTCTCCATGGCAACAGCAGACGAGGCACATAAATATTGTAATATTTAGAGGCAAACACCATGCCTGACAGAAGACATGGAGCTGAGCCATGTAAAACTGGTATCATAATGAAAACCTATAGGTTATTCGAGGGAGTTTCATATTTCTACGTACAGTTGACATTGAGGATATTGTTCAAAGTGAGTTTATGTTGAAGCTAGGCATGTCAAGAGATCAGAACCTTAGTCGTCGAAACCAGTGGCAGTGAAATTCTGCAATTTTGGCATCGACTTGGCACCAAAGTGTTGGTTCTCATGACATCCCTCTTTTCAACTTTAGTCTATGGGCAGTTACCGTGAACTGATGCCAAAGAATCGGACTCTCGTCTCAACACTTTTCTTGTCAGTGAATTTGGCTTTCTCCCGAGGCAAATAGCTAGAGGGACTGAGGTACTGTAGATGACTTTTGGTAAACAGGACGTGATGTCTTATTTTACAGCACATTGATTTAGAAAGTGACACTGAAGATGTGAGGCTAGCCCTCGGGATAGCACCTGACAGCCCACTGAGGCCTGCTGTACTCCCAGCGCTGTGCTTCTCGGACACAGAACATATGGGAGTTAAATGGTCAGCTGGGATATGTATGTCTGAATACATGTGCGCGTGTGTACCGAGGCTGACAATGTGTAATGCATTTGTCATGCCAGCCAGGCCAAGCAGGCATAAAAGCCCTTCTCTTCTTAATCGAGGCCCACAGGGTGATGTGGTAATACAGATGGGGCCTGTCATGCTTTTTTTTTTTTTTTGAAAAGCAAGATGAGGAGGAGGAGGAGAATGAGCAACATGAAGAGGAGGAGGAAGAATTCATCTAGCCTCTGTGGATCACGGTGTCTCCATTAGACGAGGATAATTGGGTTGATAGATAGATAGGTTGATAGGTAGATGCGTTCTTCCCAAATTGATTAGAAGTTCTTTTCAACTTTATTTTTCTCTTTGAGAGATGAAAGGGAGCCAAACAAGCCCTCACGCACACGTATAAAAAAAATGGGAATAAACAGCACAGAAGAAGGGAAAATCTGTCCTGAATATTCTCTTTTTACAGCACTGTCATCATTACCTATGCACGTCCCACATGAATCTGTCATGTGTTATTTGGACAATATGTCAGGTCGGCTCAGCCTTTGTGATTCTAGTGTTTGCTCAGAGACTCACACTCACCTCCAGAGGGGGGGATAAAAGATTGAAGAGAAGGTGGAAACACTAGATCGTAGTTGCTTCCTTCTGTGTTGCCCTGGTAAATTAATCTAACTGAAGAGGCAGTGATTACTGTAACTCAATCGAGCTGACTAATGTCTGTCTAAAACGTATCTTATGCAGATTCAGAGTGTCATCCTCAACCTTGGTGTAAATTAAGGACAATTCCCTTCAGGTTGTCCCAGTTTCCAAATGCTGCTAAGCTGTAACAGATCAGCTTTCCACCCCATGCTTCCACTTTTAAATTTTCTACATTTCCACTGTAAATGGGTCCCACAGGAGGGACACTGTCACCAAGGTTCCCTGCAGGTGTTTCCGCCTCATAATCCAAAGACATGCAGATGAGCTGGCCTAGTCTGCATTGCCCAAATATTGTTTATCTCTGTCTGAGACTGGCAGTGTGTCTCGGGGTTTCCCGCTGCATGCTAGAATACCAGCCTCTGGTTACCCTGAAGGAACAATGAATGCGTCTGTATTTCTTTATAATTTGTACATTGTTATTTTGTATTGTCCTGTGCGCCTTCAATGCCAGATTTCCCCAAATGGACAATAAAGATTTGATTCTGAGCTTGCTCTGGGGGCTCAATGCCCAGTGATGGTGCCAGATGGTTCTCAAAAGAAGGCTAGAGATGCTAGCCAGTGACCAGAAGGATGCCAAGAGGAAACCCTGTTGTGACTTGAGAATCATTAAAAGTAGAAATCAAGAGAAGTACTCTTCTTCTGGGTGCAGGGGTGATCTCAGAACAAAGTGTTCCCAAATTCCATGACAGTCTTTCCGATTGTTGTTGAGATATTTCACTAAAAATTGTATATGTCAGTAGCTGGGTTTCCAACGAATTGTAGTGCGAATTTTAACTAAAGTTTTGGAAAATTTTGAAAAGAAAATGCAAGTTTATGTGCTTTATTGTCCTCTGCCATTATGCTAATATTGGGAGTTGGTTAATCGGAAAAAAGCAGTAGGTGGCGCTAATTGTCTTGTCAAGGTGCCACTGCAGAAGAGGGCACAAAGAGATGATCTAATTAAAACCGCCAGTCAAACCCATAGACTATACAGGCTATGAAATAGTGGACATAGCCACCATGATGTCACCTATTGGTTTGTGGACTTCTGTTTTGAAGCCTTGAGTTCACCATCTTGGTGTTTTGAAGCCAGAAGTGACCATATTTGGGCGAGAGGGTGGAACTAGCTGCTAGCTTAGTTGGCACGGTGTGTTTTGAGCTACAGTGTGGTAAACTGACAGCGCTAATGCTGATTTTTGCTTGCAAACAAGCTTAAAACCATAAAACTAAATTTACTTACCGGGTAAAATGAACCTCCAACTCCTTCGAGAGTCTTTTAGTATAACCAAACGTTTGATGGTGACCTTTTTAGGCACCAGAACATTACAATTAACTTTCATGAACTCAAACCAAACCACACCAAACTAGCAACAGCTACTGCATCATCTATACTCTGTAAATCCAGGGTTATGCCGTGGTTACTGTACCTCACCAACACTGACACCTTGGTTGTGACTTAAATAATGCAAAGCTTTAAGCCTGAATAACATTTAAACTGGTGAATTCACCTCCTGTACAGTTGTCATAAATGTTGAAATTAGCTATAGAAACAAAACTTTTTTTTTTTTTTTTGCACCAGGCACATGTTTATTTCTGCTGTCGAGTTGGGTATTTTAACATGGGGGTCTGTTGGGATTGACTCGCTCTTGAAGCCAGCACCAAGTGGCCATCAGAGGAGCTGCAGTTGTTGGCACTTGGATGTTGGTTTCATTTTTCAGCCTTGGTGGTCGACACTTGGTCAAATCTCAAATGAATGAAAAAGGTCTGGATGGAAACACGTCTGATCTCAGGGTGGCCCTGGAGGGGAAGTCAGGAGACCATCTGAGTAACTAGGAATCATCCTCTGGGGAACCTGAATTTCTGTGCAAAAGTTGTCTCAATCCATCAAGGAAATGTTGAGATATTTCACTGGATAAGTGGATGTTGGTCTGCTGGTGCCAGGTGAAAGGTCAGGGGATCACCAAAGGGTTTAGAATTCATCCTCTTGGGACCATACATGTCTTTACAAAATTGCATGACAATCATCCAATAGTTGTTGAGATATTTCAGTCTAGTGTTTGACCAACTGACCGACTTTGCCATCCCTCGGGCCATTCTGCTAGCATGGCTGAAATGTTGGGGGGAAAAAATCCTCTGTCAAGCCACAGAAACTCAGGTTCTTCACTGTAACTGCTAAAGGCAACATTTAAAAAAATATTGTGTCATAATATCAGCATCGCACTCTTTGAACTGGATGCTGTGGTTTTTAACGAATGCAGATATCAGCCTACATGGACAAATAATAATAATAATAATAATAATTTCAGCAGTGCATCTGCATTGTTGTCCCTCATTGTCCAGTTGGTGGAGCAGAACATGCTGTTGGAATTGAATCAAAGCCTCCCAGCAGGCCTTCACTAACCAAAACTGATTGCATCAGTGGCCCAGCACAGCAGGTCCCTGGGGACATAACACACAGATGTGCAGACATGAGCACACCCGCGTGCACTTCAATTCTGCTTTTCGTATCAACCCCACAGAATTACATAATTGTGAAGACAATTTACAACGTCTTCAATGTCATTGAACCATAAAGAACCATTAAAATGAATAGAACATGGGTAATGGATTCATTAAGTAGCTCTTTCCCCAACATGTGACAACTAGCATTATTAGATTACACGCAAAGTGCCATCGCTCAGTGCTCTTAATTGGTAGTGCCTCTGTCTGTAGATAACTAAATAGATTCCTATCAAAGGCACCGTGTTCTTTCTCTTTTCTCACCTTTTTATTTGTGCCTGAAGATTTACTGAAGAATATTTGCTCTTCCCCAGCATCAACCTGCTTCACATTCATTCAGGTGCCGACATTCACACCTGGAAGCTGCTCTGTTAAAGAGCACTCTTAATGTTGGATCGCGAGCAGCTTGGCTTTATTTTTCAAGGTTATTTTTTAAGATGTGTCTACTTTTTTATGAAAGTGACAGAGAGACAGGACCTCAAAACTCAAACCTTGGTCTCAGCGGTAAAGACTCAGCCTTAAAGGAACACTTCACCCCAAAAATGCCTATTAGTGTATCAGTTACTCATCTGGTGTTTAGATGTATTTGTTCAGAAAATATATAATGTGTGTGAGAGGGGGAAAGTTCGGGAGTGAGTGATCAGTTAACTGCGAAGGTTACGTCATCTCCACTCATCAGCAGGCTTGTGTGAGATGAACTGCGACTCACCTGGAAAGTGGACGAGAGCAGGTGGCTACAGCAGGAGGCGGTGACAACAACCTGCGGTCAGGTTGGAGACTGAATCCAAATGTCCACACTCTGGACTCTTTGGACTGAGCCCTCGTGGACTTCAGTTGTACGTATTGTGACATATTTACTGTTACCAGATGAAGTCTGCGAGGAAAGAGACTGCAAGTGGCTGATAAACAGCCCTCAAGACTGTTTTACTTGTTGCTGTGGAAACGTTCAACTATTGCTGCTGTCATATTCAGATAATGTCATATAAGTTGATGAACAGTGCGTACTCATCTGTTCTTGCAGATAAAAGATGTAAATCCCATGTACAGCCTTTTTTTGTGACTGAACAAAAATGTAGGCTATTAGTACATCTCTATGTAACATACAGGCTACACACATTCAAAAACATGTTTGCAAATAAGTACAGGACAATAACTCAATAAATTGAGCATTACTTGCAATAGAAGACCTAGTTTTGCTGTTTATTGGCAATTTTTTTAGCCTATACACTGCACAGCCTGATAGGCTGCAATAATAAAACACATTTTCAATCCCTGTACAACCTATACTCATACATATTTCTGTTTCATGATGTGGTTGAATATTATTTCTGGCCCACACAATTCAAGTAGCATTTTAATAGACCTAAATATCAATAACTATTTTACACATTCATATATTTTTGTTTTTCTTTCGGCAGTTGAAAAACCCACAATGTCATGTCCATATTGCAATGAATTTGGTGGTTATTAAATCAGTGAAGTCTGCTGAAGTCCGCACCCCAAGCGGACACTCTGGAAGTCTGCAGAAAGTCTGCTTGAGGCCCCTAGTGGACCGGATGAATTGTAGTTTTGGACAGCCCTGTATAGTGTTAATATACAGTAGTCTACATATAGCTAATTATACAGTTAAAATGGCCAAAAATGTGAATAACTGCGTTCCAGGACGATTAAAGGTCGAACAGACGGCCCTTTTTGACGGGGAACTGAACAGAAAGTGAAACTTACCAATGCTCTCTTCAAAGCCAGACTCCATGGACAAAAACGGTAATCTTACCTCACTGAACACAGGAGCTGCTGGTCTACTTGTTACCACCTATTTACCTAATTTATTTGTGTTATTATGTAACCTGGATGAATCCTAACTTACAATATTGTAGGGATGTCACGATACCAAAAATTCAGTAGTCGGTGCTGATACCAGTAAAATTACACGATTCTCGATACCACAGTCAATACCATGGTAAAAACAAATAATAAATCTTAAGGGGAAATTCGGTTTATTTCAACCTGTCTCCTATCCTCCTAAATTTGTTTCAAGTCACTAGTGACATAGAAATAATAGTTAGCATGTTAGCCGTTAGCCTAGATACAGCCGTAGTGTCAGACCTGTTAAAACTTAATTGAACGGGCATCCTTTCAAGTGAAAAGTTAGTCCACTAAACAAGCTTTTTTTCCACAAAGACCGCCTCATATCGTTAGGATAAATGTCAGAGAACATATAGAAAACGACATGTAAACTTGTTGTCTTACCTTACTGGTGTGGTGCCATGTTTGTTGTTTACCGTTTAGCTAAGGCTGCAACCGGTCCGATTCCTTGCAACAGAGGTATTCCTCTTCTGTGGGCATTGGGGTACAGCATTCACAGGTAACGTTACACCACCGATCTCCAGAGCTAAATCCTTCCAGCAGCCATTCCTCCTCTGTCGTCCTTGGGAACCAAATTTAGGATGATAGGAGACGGGTTGAAATAAACCGAAATTTCCCTTTAAGATCCCGTGAACTTAAACAAGAAATACTTTATTAAAATACTTGCATATAAAATAACATTTCTATCAACAGATTGATTTTACTTATATTTTTCTTTTTTTCTTTTCCTTTTTACCTATTTTTCGTTGTAAAAAACATTGATCAACATCTGCAATATACTATTTAAATATTTACTATTTAAATCACGCTGACAGCGTTTGTGCCAGCCACAAGAATGTGTGGAATTTCGTTGGTTGGTGTATTGTTTGTCCTGTCCCAGTGCAAACGGCATTTTTTGACGTCCATGGTCCAGTTGTGGAAAAATCAAACGTCCCAGTAAAATAAATCAAACGCACCCCAACCGCTGGTTTTTGGAAGTAGACATGTATGCGCAGTCATGTACTGCTGAAAGTGAAATCCCTGATCGTTAGCTCACACGCAGCTTGTTCAAGCTGTTCTCTGTGTTGTTGAAATTAAACAAAATAACATGGAACATATCTGCTTATTATGCTACTGATTTTAATTGGGATATTTTTTGATGAACTGAATGACATTTAAGGGAGTGTTGCACGTCTCGAAGGCTGGGCTCATAGGAGACCACTGGACTCTCTCCCAGGGGAGGGGCTGAGGGAGATGTCCGGATGGTTCAGAAGCAATTCGGAATGAGTTAAAAGCAATTAATAAACAGACAAAGTGGTGTTTAAAACTGCACATATTGCTTGCAGATCTGTTTTCTGGCATGAAGTGCGGCCGTGACTGGTTCTGAATGTGGGCTTTAGCAGGCAGCCGCTCTCTCCTCTTCCTCGTCACCCCCTTGCTCTGAATGTAGGCATGGACTGTAACACTATATGGCGTATACTGCCCCCATCAGTTCCAGAAGAGCCATAGCACAGATTTTTACGCTGGTATCGGTTCTTTAGTTTTTTCAAAAAATGAGTGTTGCCAGGGTTTTTTCATCATGGAATCGAAAGGTATCGCGAGTAACGGTTCTCATGACATCACTACAATATAGTCACACAAAAAATGAACTGATTGAGGCAGCAGTTGATCAGCAACTTCCACGCCCAAGGATTCTTCACAAATTCGTTGTAAGATGGGGTAAGTAATTAATATATAAGAGGTCATTTGTGGGGTGAAGCATTCCTTTAATGGTACTTGCTCTGCTGGGGTGCCCCCAACAAGCAGTTTAACTGAGGGGTCAGGGGTTAAGCACACTGCTCAAAGGCACCTTCTCTGCAGGGAAGATGTATGTCGTACAGTGTTCAATGGATATAATTTTCTGGGTTTATATCTTGTGCAACATTGAGGCAGTGCTGAGTGTAGGACTAAGCACTATATTCCCATTCTTTAAAATTTCACAAAAGTGCTACAAGTGGATCTGTAAAATTCTCATGTACACATAGACACAGCACCCTTGAGTTAACTTATTTTTTGGCTGTTTTTCAAAACTTCCCACAGAGCTTTGACAACACACCACTTGGCTGAACATCTAACCTTTGGCACACAACACGACAGAAAAAGGCGACTCTCCCTCCTCGCTTCACTTGAACACATTTTCCCAGGCAGGCCACAGATTCCAGACACGTCCGATCTGCCGGTGACACTCCTGCGAAAATCAAACAAACGCTTTCTCGCAGGGGTAGACGTAGAAGAGCTCTTACACATGCACTGTGCTTAACCTCAGTCTGTGCATTGTAACCTAAACAGCTTAACCTGCATTTCCACTATTGTCTCAAAGAGGCTCTGCAGTTGTGTTCGATAGCGCTCCAAGGGGAGAAAACTGTTTGTGTGTTTAGTCTGTGTGCCATCACAGAAATGAATAAAGCCTGAGAGAGAGAAATGGTGCATGGGAAGTATTTTCTTTTTTGGACAAATTGAAATTTTGAGAAAACAAAATGTTCCTTGGTCACCACAGTAACTGAAATGCATCATGTAGGGGACATATCTGTGCATGCAGCTAAACATGATCACAGAATGTTGAGGCCCCATGCTAAACCGAACGCCCCCTAACAGGTCTAAGTGTATGTTTGTGCCTGTGTGTGGGTGTGTTACTCAGAGACTTAGAAGAGGTACTGAGAAAATATCTCCCAGCTTTGCTGTGTGGCAATAAAACAAATGTCTTGAGTCAAATTGACCCGGTTAACGCCAGATGAATGACAGCTGTGTCCTTGAATTAGTGTGGCTGACACATAATATTCTGAGAAATCAAGTTGTTTGACGTGTTTTTCCTGGAAATATCCAAGGACATGGTGTTTTATCGTGAAAACCCTACCTTTTGGGTGGGTTTTCTTTTTGTAAAAACACGTAATGGGTGACCACAAACACATAAAACACATGCAGCCAGAATGATGCACCAAATCCATGTTATGAATATTTGATCCACCATTTTCTGTTTCATCCCACTGCATGTCACATGCATTTTGTCTGTTTTTTCCTCTGTTTTAAAGAAATGAAACAAACAAACAGAATTCTTAGCTGCAGCATTTAGGTCTGGTACCATTCCACATTTCTGATGCTCCAATTTTCTCTTCCTAGAACCGGATGTTGTTGCCAAGCAAAATTAGCCAAGATCCTACATACTCACTCGAAATGCTATTAATTGCCATGGTAACACGGTGCCTGCTCCAGGAAGCACGGTGCAGCTCCTCTGCTTTACAGAAGTAAATCTTCCGTCTGTAGGTGGATAGGAAAAAGGAAACAGACTAATTTTATTTGTTCAGAGCAGTGGCGCTCCCACGGGGGGGACCATAGGGGACTGTGGTACAAATCCTGGACTGTGGTTGGAGGCCAACTTTACTGTTTTCATGAAGGTGTGGTGTGCTGATTCTTTTGAAATAGTATGAAGGTAGATGTATCATGTGAAACTAGACAAGCTAAGGTATCCATTCATATCAACCAGGTTGGCATCTCCTGTTGGGAAGGGGGTTAAATAATGCCCTAAATTATGGCAAGGAAACAACTGGCATGGTCTCTTGAAGGCTCACCTCAATTTATCTAAATGAAAATGGGTTCTATTGGTACCTGCGAGTCTCCCCTAAGCTTTAGAAGGTTTGTTTCCAAGAAATATTTAGTTGCTAATGTGCTCCTTCAAATTGCGAGCCGCTTAGTGGGCCACTTTTGGTAAGCAGAACCAGTGCTGCGGAATGAACCGAATGCTGGGTTAAGGCGCCTGATACCGGGGAAGTATATTTGTCTTTTTAAAGGTCCAGTGTGTAAGATTTATGGGGATATAGTGGCATCTAGTCATGAGGATTGCAGATATCGACCAGCTGAAATGTCTCCTGTCTAGAATTCTTTCAGTGTTGATTGTTCAGGGTTTTTTTAGCGGGAGCTGAATTATCTGCAGAAGTGTCAAGTTACATAATGTGTATTTTTCCAACACACTCATTGCAGAGGAGCTGCTAACTATGGTGCCCCATGTGAAAGCTTTTCAGTATGCGATTCCTTAACTAAACAGCATAATAGAATTCCTGAAATCCAGCTATGGCTCCTGATTTTGGTTTTGCCAGCCCATGATTTTCAGTGGTCCCATCTGGACACCCCTATGAAAAAGTTCTGGTGGTGTCACAGGTCCAGGCGACATTGGATGACTGTATCCATTGTTTTAAATTTGAGTTTTGGTCATATGTAACAGCATGCAAACACAGATGAATGACAAATAAAAAAGAATGATCGCATGAATAAATCTCATGTGTCCCACGTACAATATGTGCAACCATCACTCACCCTTCTTCCTTCTGTCTCTTGCAGTGAAACCTACAGTCGTCGATGTGGGCATATATATCAACAGCATCGGGCCTGTGTCATCCATCGACATGGTGAGTTAAAGCCGTCTCTCTCTCTCTCTCTCTCTCTCTCTCCCCCCCCCTGGTGACACACACAGATTCGCCCATTGTCCGACATCAGCATCATCATACATGAATGCTGCCATTACTCATGCTGTATTTGGAGGTCATACGGGCCACAGCTGTTTCTGTGCCGAAGGTAGCCAGGGAAGACAGGTGTGGATGCTTTGTTTGCGTCCCGTGGATCAGCATGGATTAAGCAAATGAGTGAAAAGCCCAGACGTGTGGTTGAAATTCTGCTATGAAAGCTCCTCGCTATCAAGTCTGACAGCAGCTTGTGTCTGTGGAGAGGAGACCTCTCCTTATGCTTGGGCGTAACAAAGTGTTATTTTTTTATGCTTTTTAGATTTATTTAGTAAGTGGATCTTTTGCAACAGCATGGAAATTCTCAAAAGAAAGTTTGACTCGGAGGAAGAAATGGTTTTGGAAGAAGACCAGGACATGGATCGATGCATATTTTATTATGGAAGGCCTGATCAGATGCCATAAAATATATGAAATGCTGAAACTGAAAGCTTGATATGCGGTAATGAGAAAATAGCTACTATTCAGATGACTTAAAGCAGAAGCAGTCTGTTGTTTGGCCTTGAGTTAAGTGCAGTAGATTAAATGGCCTAACGGCCTTTAACGGCCTTTCATTATGTATAATGCCAACAGCCTATTCAACGGCTGTCAATACATTCATATGTGACATTTTTCTGCTTGAAAATTCAGAGCCAAAGCATCATAAATGCATAGCTTTGCGAATATTAACTGAGTTAGACATGATAATGAAAGTGTTTTATCTTTGAACTCACCAGATCAGCAGATGTTGAGTTGTGACTGTTGCCTAGCAACACTGAATATTCCCCGATATAAAAGCATTTTAGCTTTACTGTCAGCACTATCCTGCAACCTATATTATTTAAGACTACATCTGCTCACTCAGAATTAAATACAAAATAATTGTGCATGGACGGATGTGCTACATTGTGTGTCCTCCCTGTACACTGTGTGTCTTTGTCATGTAATGGTGTTATCATTGTTATTTTCAGAAATTAATTATTTTACTCTGTAAAAATGACGCAAGTCGATATCTGCTTGCAAGGAGGCGAGCCTGTTGAACATGTTTTCCAGATAGCGCTTTGGCACAGCGGAATACAGTTGTAAGGAGTTTCTAATTAACCCTAATAATTTATGCCGGAGCATTACTGTGCAGTTGTTTAGCAGAAGACATTTAGGATTCCTTCCAAAGTGCAACTGGGTAAATTCAATTTGGGATGCAGAATGGTGTAGTTGAACATTAAGTTGTTTGTGTACTGTGGACTCTGAGGAGCCAACAGGAGATGCACAGTCACTTTGGAAACTACTGTGAACTTTGTACAAACTAAGGCCTGAGGCTTTTCCCAGTCTTTTCTCTGTTTAAGGGGTATTTGGGGAGTATTTTTCCTGTATCCGTATCAAGGGTCTAAGGACAGAAGGTGCCCTTATACAGACTTTAAAACCCCTTTGAGGCAAATTTGTGATATTAGACTAATTAAATATAATTGACTTGACTTGACTTGACCAAACCTCGTACCAACCATGTTCTCTTCCTGACACTGACAGTTGTAGTCCTTAATGTTTCAGTCCTGGTTGATTTGGGACACCTGCGGTTACCATGGTAACAGCAAGTGCAGTCTAATACTGCAGGTCTCAGAAATGTGGAGGCAGCAAACACTTGTTGAGCAGCTACTTTGTCACAGCGCTAACAGCAGTGACAAATTTGCTGTTTTTTCCTTTGATTTCCTCCGGAAAAAAAAGCCAGTTATACACTTGAAATTTAAAGCAGCAGCATTCACAGGACCTTATTGCTGCTCTGACACAGTTTAAGAGAGTGAGAAGGAAAACATTGAGGTAGTGAGGTGAAATAATTGTCGATCACATGCTAAATAATTTCCTGTAAATCAATTGTACATGTGAAGGCACCTTGAATATGACATGGATATGGCGGGTCCCACCACTGATAAGTTCTTCTATATACAAAAGTAACAGCTGAGTGTAAATACATTGAGCAAGTTTAAGTGTCATGTCATTTGTATAAAAAAGCATGGGATTCTCAGGAAATTCTTGTACCAAGCATAAATTGTATAAAATAATGGATGTAACCACTGGGATGTCACAAATCGGTATGTGGACTCCTGTTTGAAGCCTTGAGTTCGGTATTTTAGCATCGCCATCTTGGACTGTGGGAGCCAGAAGTGACCATATTCGGATGAGAGGGTGGCACTAACCCTAAGGCTAACTACTAGCTTGGGTAGCGCGGTACATTTACAGTAATGGTTAACTGTAATAATGCTAATGCTAATTTTTGCTAGGGACAAACAGGTCTAAACCATTAAAACAAAATATACTTGAAAAACTGAACTTCCGACTCTTTAAGGTCTTTTAGTACAACCTAATGCAGAATAAGATTTTTTTTTAGTGACCAAAACTTTACAATTAACTTTCATGAACTGAAAACACATTGACATAGTGACAGGTACGGCTGCGCCTATAATCTGTGAATCTTGGGTTACGCTGCCTAGCCAGCGTTGCCGCTGTGGTAGCAACTTGTCAGCAGATGGCACACACACGCGCTCACAGCAGCCACGCCATTAATTTTGTAACTTCAAGCGTTTCAATGCACGAGTTCTATAAAATTCCCCCTCAAGTGGCCATTTGAGGAAGTGCAGTTTTTGGCAATTCCTGCGTAAGCTTAATTTTTTAGCTGCAGAGGTTACTTCTCTTTACCAAGGCGCTCTCTATATGCTACTGTAGACACTAAATAGTATCAAGAGTGGGGACAGATTTTATGAAAGTCTTAAGGATTATAAATGAAGTAAATGAGTAAAAAATATATAATACATCCTTAAGAAAGTAACATAATTATGACAAAAGCAATATCAGTTTCAGGGCTATTATACTGGATTGTGTTAAACTGAATAGGTGTTGCTTTTATTGTATCCACCCTCTGTATGTTACGATTCACGCAATAAAAGGATAATGTATAGCAAACTGGTCATTGCTCCAACTGAAGCCCCTGCAGAATGACTCAGCAAGTAAACAGAGGGCTCTTGATAACACTGAAGGGGCTTAGTTTACCACGATGACTTCCTTCCCCCAGGACCCTGCTTATTACATGGCTGCTTACAAATGACATCAATCAGTTGACACTACAGATAAAACTGATGCTTTCATTACAGACTAAAGCTCACAGGACTGTGTGCAGTAAACAGCTTTCTGGTAGATATGGGCTGATATGAATAGAAATCAAAGACACTGACCAGACGCTCATGCCTAAATGGGAAAGAGATGTCTGAGCAGACCTCAGATTACCTCCTCCAGGCCAATCAGAACTGACTGATCAACAAGGCTCTGTAATCATTAAGCAAAGTGGCATAGTGCCACTGTATATTGCACTTGACAGAGGTGCAGCGTGGGAACAAGGACACACGCTCAACCTCAAAAACAGCTGAATCTCAAGTATGTTATTGCTTTTACATAGGCAACCATTTCAGTAGCATTAAATAATTGATTCTAAGCAGCTCCTGACACTTTCCAAGAAAGCAGATTTAGTTATGGATTTAAAGTGCGGCCCTAATGAGAGGCTGGAATCAAAAGTTGCAGACTTCCGAAGTCGCGCAGATGAAGTAGTCATCGTTACACCAACAGAGCTCTTGGTTGTGGCTTCCAAGATCTTGATGCTACAACATAAGAGCTCTCTGTTGGTGTAAAGTTTGAACGTGGGCAGATAAGTGACAGAGGAGGCAGGAAGGAGGAGTGTTCGGTGTGAAGTAAAGATTGTTTAGCAATAAAACTGGATCATCTGTTTAGGATGGTTGGTAAGTTACCGTGTTGTGCTTGTTTGGTTTTCATTCATTCTATGTAACTACTTTTTAAGGAGACACTTTACTAAGAATTACTTCACTTTAACCTTACCAGGAACTCTTCTCTCTAAGTTGACAGCAAATTATGGGACTCAACTGTTCTTCTGAGGTACAGTGTTTGAACTGTGAGAGGTTCCTACTTTGTGGAATGCTTGATAGACCAATGAGGAGTCAATCAAGGCATTTGCATTCATCTCAAATCAGTATTCTGACTGTATTCATTTCACTAAGAGTCAAGTAATTAGTGGCACATAACGTAAAGACAAATGGATAAGCCTTAAAGTCGAGCCCTGTGAATCCATGACCTATGATAATGGGACCTAAAAGAAGCGCGCATCATTAAAAGTAGGGGTCCAAACACTGAGCCATGGGGTATGCCTTAGTTGACACTTGCAGGGGTTGATTTTGAAATACCTTGCTTTTAACACATTGCTCCATTCTGCAGTTAAAGGCATGAGTTTTTTAATTTCTAAACTTAAACTTTAATTGCTTTTTTAGTCATGAATATTCACTGTAATCAACTTCCAGGGGTTTTAAGACTGGAACTAGAACAGGGGCGTTCAATTAAAACCAAAATGCTCAGTTCTGTTGGTGAGGAGGAAGTGAGATCTACAAAATGAATTCATCAGACAAAAAGTTTCTGTACTTAATAACTTTTTTTTCCCTTTGTTGCTAATGCCAAAGGACTTTGAAAGCAATTTCCTTTCCGTATACAAATTTGGGATTAAAATGTTGGAATAAAATGATGAGAGACTTACCTCAGTTGGGGTGTGCTCCCATGATTTTTATCACTTGGTGTAAGGTGGTCTTACAACTCAGTCTCAGTCAGTCTTGACAAAATCAACTGTGTTTGATACAGTTTTAGCAAGTTTTTAGTCTTGGTTCATGCGAATACTAAACTTCAGTGATGTGAGCATTGTCAAAAACCAATAGGTGCTCTCCCTCAAGAAGCAGCAAACCAGGTACACAGTAAGTGTAAGTGATGGGACTTAAGGAAGTCTTGGTTCTCTTTTGCTGTGGAATAGGAGGAGAAACTGGTGGAGTTGTGGAGGGAAAGATTCGGTGTTCAATTGGGCGTGCATCTGATCCACCAGCCAGCACTTATTTTAGTCAGAAATCTTAAGTTTTGAAGCAGTGTACCCCTCCATCGTCTCCTCCCATTAAAATAGCGCAGCAAACCAACAGAGGCTGATAGCGAGTTGAGGCAACAAAATCGAAATCCTGTCAACATCTGATGCTTTTTTAGAGTTCTTTTGTTTTGCTGACACATAAGAAATTGTTAATATGTCATATTTCCTAAGGGGAGTTTGGTGTAATGTTTGCTGCCAGAAACAGGATGGGAAATATTCTCAAAATGAATCTAGCTGTTGTCTTGAAAATGGCGACCCAGCAAAATTTTAGTGTGTGACGAAAAACTCACATTGTCTTTAGATGTGTCAAACTTTACTCTTTTCACAGTCTTTATAAAGTCTTGTATTGTAGGCACAAAAGACACTGCATTAGTTACAAGAACAGAAAACTAGGAGCACTTATGGAACACAACTCTTGTAATTACATGCATTGGGATGAAATGCATCCCTAATTTCAAAGTAGTCCCTATTTCTCAATTCACAGCTTCATTGGCAGAGTTGAGCTGTTTCAGGATGTCCTTGTTTCTATTTATAACTTCAACCAGCTATGCAAATTATGTTTATTCCAGTATTTATTTCAAGTGAGAATATCTCATCATTTCACACTGTACGTTTGTACTGCAAATCTTTAAAAATCATGTAGACTCTTTGTGTATAGTAAAATTGTTGTGAGTGTAACTTCTGCGAAATAGGGCAACGACACACACACACACAAGCAATTGGAGATAATATAGTTGTTGTGAATTAAGAACTCCTGCAGCCTGTAGTGGGTCAGTGAGGCATGGCTGGGCTCAGCTCGCTGTGGGAGCCCAAACTTTGTTTCAGTGGATGCAGGATCCCGCTGTGACATTCCAGTGATTTTCCTCTGTGCACGCACTGATTGGCTTCACCCTGTCAGGATCGGTGGACGCTGGTCAGTGGAATGTGAATCCCTGGCTGCCCCCGGGGTTGACTGGACTGGAATTAGTGCGCAGTCACAACTCTTTTATCTTGGTCTCTGTCCGCCTCTGTGTGTCTTCCCCTTTTATCCACTTCTGTCAGGAAATGTTACAGTGTCAGAGAGAAAACAACTGATTTCTTCAGCGTGGCCTGCCATGGCTTGGCCTGCCCTTGATTTTTTAACTTTCTTTTTTCAAAGCTCCACAACCACACTGCACTGTCCTCTTGCTTGAGTACGAGCCATCACTTGACCTCCATTTAGAGTGTTTCTTCCCTCTGAACCTCGCGGGTGTGTATCTCAGGGTGTGTGTGTGTGACTTCCACATGAAAAACCAGGTCAAATCCCCGGGATGTATCAGATGCATGATCCATATTGATCGCACAACTGTCTCCAGCGCTACGATATAAGTCACTGACCAAACTCCAGGAAGCTTCTCATCTTCCTTTGAATAAAACACATTATCTTTCCTCATTTGCTCTGACGGTAATGGGCACTGGCTGGGATGATGCAATGCCAAATGAAGCTGATAGTAATTTAGGACATACTGTGATGAATGGTTGAGTGATTAAACAGCATTAGCAGCATTAAAGTCAAGCGAAAGTGCTGGGCTTTTATAGCTACTGCTGGGAGAGTCAGATAACACAGGCAGTAAATTAACAGACAAAGATGGACGCACTTTGACATCGACACTATGTTCTTGTCGTCTATGTTCGAGCCAGTGAGTGGGTGGCATCTTGGATTTACCACTCCACTATTGAGTGTGCCAGTGTGTATCAACCAGGCGTGGAAATTATTAGGACCACCTGCTCTGTCCATGAAATAGACTGATTATGTGAAACCAAGTGGAAGCCATGATTCCCTGCTGATACCAGCCGTACTAAACCCACCTGAGAGATTAAATAGAGGAGGAACGCTGCAAGTATGTCTTGGAAAGCAAGAGCACCTCAGTCAAAGTTAGGTAGCTTTATCTCCATAGATGATACATGCTGTTAGAAACTGTAGTGCTGGTGGAGGAACAGCGACCTAACTTTATTATATTATTCTGTTTTTCCTAAATACCAGTTGTGTGTCAGTTGTGTTTTGTTTATTTGTTTTTTACCCAAATACTGTCATATATTGTTTACGCCGGTGAAATGTGAAGAATGTATCCCATCCAAGCTGTGTGCAAGCAATCCTGGCCCAGACTCTGAATCAGAATCCCAGATCTGCTCTGAATGTGGTATATACCACCTTTAAACATCAGTGAAGTCTCCTCACTGCTCACATCTGACTCAAGTGTCAAAGCAGATCATTTTCACCGATGTAGAAGTGTCGGGCTGCTATTTGTGGCTGTGTGAAAGTTGTCACAGCTCAGCTTTCTCTCACACTTCCTGTAAAAACCAACTATTTCTATTTCTAAAGATGTTTTTACTAGAAGTCACGCAAGGCTTGATTGGTTGTTGTCTTATTACAGTGTTTAGTGCTTCACTCCAGCGGCAAATTAAAGGTGGTGTAGAGATGTGCAGTGACCCTCTTCTCGGAGGTGAAACGTGGCTATTGATGACTACAGTTGATGAAGCACATGAGGAGCAGTGTAGGAAAATAGCAGATACAGTATGGGTGGATACACATGACAAAAGGTTATGGTAATGCAGGGAGACAACCACTCTAATTAAGGAGTATGCAGTGTCAAGTCATGCAGTCGATTCACTGGTTAGGTTAGATTGTTTTTAATGCATCGTATAGTTTTGGAATTCACATACTAGTATATGAAGTTTTTAAAATTTATTTTATATTTACTTCGAGTTTGTATGCAGGACTTGCATGCTTGTTAAAATATATAAATCTGCACAGTAGCTAAAGTTATCCAATACATGAAGTGGAGTAAGAAGTGCAATATTTGCCTCAAGAATGTAGTGGAGTAGAAGTATGATGTAACATGAAATGTAAAGTACAAGTACCTTAAAATTGTACTTAAGCACCGTACCTAAGTAACTGTACTTAATTAAACTTCACCACTGCATATAAGCCCCGCTTCCACTTACCTGCAAGCCTTACCCTTAAATGTGGGCGGGGTTGTTGTCACTCACTGCTCCATCCAGCACTCACTGTATTTCCTCATTACCGGTGACACAGATGGAAGTCTGCACCTCGTTTATCGTCCACAGAATGAGGCTGCATGCCGACATTTTTAGAACAAAATAAAACAGGCTGCAGTGAGAGTCTCTCTCCATGGGATATTTAAAAATCTGGGGTTTGTGCATTTAGTCCTTCTCAGGCAAGCTCAGGAGTTTAGTGTCACTGTAGCTCGGTGCTACGCAACCCTTTTTTTTTGAGTGAGGATTAGAATATATGTAGTTCACATAACCTGCTCAAAATTAATACATATAAACGCTCCACTCATTACTGAAAGTGTATATCATATAAAGACTAAAGTCATGGTCAGAGTTGTCATATGGAATGTTTAAGGTGTGTTGATTGAGTCATGTCAGCTTGTGCATTCAGTGACATTACTTGTTAATGTTCACCTTAAAAATCCCGGCAGTTGGCCCAGTGAATTAAGGTATTGTGATTAAGCTGCTGTGAGAGGCAGAAAACATCCTTATATTTTATAGTTACAGGGACTCTTAGCAGAGTGACTGTCCTCTACTGACCAATCGACGGACGGTTAGGGGAACGGTTAGGAATGGTTCCAGTGGTACCATCCTCAACTTTTTACATTGGAAACGGAAAAAAGCATACCAGACTGAACTGTACTGTACCGCACTGCTCGGTGGAAATGGGGCTTTAGTGTGTGCACATAGGATAGATAGTATAAAATAATGGACTACCGTGACGTCACCCATGGGTTTGTGGAGTCCCATTTTGAAGCCTTGAGTTTGGCATTTTTTCCGTTGCCATCTTGGACTTTTGAAGGCAGAAGTGACCGTATTTGGATGAGAGGGTTAGCTCAACATTCGCTGCTAGCTTAGTTACACGGTGCATTTACAGCTGTTGTAACTGTAACCAATGCTAATGGAAATTTTTGCTGGCGACAAAAAGGCTTAAAACTAAAAACAAATGCAAGTACCTGAAAAACTGAAAGCCCAACTCCTCAGAGCATCTTTTACCACAACCAAATGATGAATGAGACTTTTTTTAGGTGACCAGAATGTACATTAGGTTAATGTTTCTATGGTGGAAAAAAAATATAATACAAAAGGATTCTCATTCACCCAAATTCATGTCATTATCTGTACCATATTTCTGGATCCATCAAAAGCACTTTTTTTGTCTTGCTCCACACGTCAGTCTTAGCTCGTCTCTGGTGAGTGTAAAGCGATTGATACATCCAGTACAGGCAGCCGTCTACATTAGTCCAGATAAATGTGTTTACATGAATAATCTTTGAAGAGATGTCAACCCCAGCCAAGAGACAACGTCCCTGTTTGACAGAGGCAATATTTCAAAGCAGCTGTGTGTGTGTGTGTGTGTGTGTGTGTGTGTACAGTGTGTATGTGCGGTCTTACAGTCTGTGTTTGTCTTTCTGTGCACTAAGTCAGAGATGAAGTAGCAGTCTGCACATGCATGCTCCTCTTGTATGTGTATGTGTGTGAACAGTGTTTCTACTGTTTGGACCGATAAATCCACTGAAGTAAAAGTTCAGAGTGATTCCAGACACTTTTTACTGCTTCTTATCCCTCGCCTTTGATCACTTGTGCTTATTGAGATCTTTTATTTCTTCATTTTTTTAGCTCTGCTTTTATTTTGTGCTTTAGCTGGAGGCTTGGCTGATGAAGACAAAAATCTCACTTTCATTTATTCTTTTCACACATCCTGCCTCATCCAGGTTCCATATCAGAGTCGTCCTTTGCAAAGACAAGCTAACCAAATTAGCGGACATATCAACAATGAACACATTCATCATGCCATAACTGCAAGACAAAGAGAGGGACAGAGAGTCAGAGATGGAGAGGACAGATTATTATTGTCATTGGCACACCATCAATCTAGCCCAGCCCTCTGTCTCCTTGGCACAGAGATCCTGCATCTATTAGTCGGCGTGCGCATTTCAAAGATGTTATTACTGACCCAAAACACGAAGCAGGTCACGGCAATACAGCACAGCCGCACTTTTAATTTGCAGCAATCGAGTGCTGTCAATTCACAGTGTATTTTTCCATTTCACGGTGGCCTGTGAGCCAGCAATCAACAATATAATTATGTCTCTTGTGGCTCTTGTGTTTGGGACAACAGCAACATGGCAACTTTCTCATTCATGTTTTTCTGTTTTTTGTAATAATGCTGCAAATTAAGCCTTTTTTTTGCTCTCAGCAATCACCTCTGTGGGCCAGGCTGAAGTATCTCAATAAGTATTGGATGGATTGCCATGAAATTTGGCACAGATATCCATGTTCTCCAGAGGTTAGATTCTAATGGCTTTTGATCCTCTGACAATTCCTATAGCGCCACCATGGGGTTGGCATTTGTAGTATCAAGTGAAGTGGTTCAACAGTTGGATGGACAATTCAATTCAATTCAAATTTGCTTTATTGACATGAAAGTTATAATAACAATATTGTCAAAGCACTTAGAGAATTAATAACATAAAATAAAATAAGTGTAAAAATAGTATAACAACAATAATAGTAATAGTATTAGTAGTAAAAGTAGTAGTAAATAATAGTAATAATAAGTGGACATTGTAGGGAACCTTTCCATGGTTCAAAGTTAAAGTTTTTTTTTTTTTTTTTACACTTACCAAGTCAGGTGAGTGGATCGAAATCTACTTGCTCAAAGTCAGTTTTTATTTGCCCCCTTTACAAACATTCTGTATGGTGACCAATAGGCCTGTCACGATAACAAATTTTGCTGCATGATTAATTGCGTCAGAAATTAGTGCGATAAGCGATAATATTATGTAATATTGTGCTTTTAAGACCATTTTAATTATTGTTGTAATTTTGCTGTTTTTAGACCATTTTTTAAACTTATGATGATAATGATAATAAAGGCATATTGATACACCCTTTTAAAGAGAAATAAACATTTATTTAACAATATTTAGGAATGCAAAAAAGAAAACTAAATACCCGAAATAACATGTAAAAATATCAAAATAAATAGTACAAAAAAATAGACTGTCAGTCTCTCACTCTCAGGTGTGCAGTTAAGTTGGTCATATTCACTCTTTTTGTTTAGATGGTTTTAGAACAAACACGACATATTGGCTTGTCCTAATTTCTGGGCTCCCATCTGTCATTTGGTTTAAATCCAAAACACTCCCACATAGGGGCCGTGGCATTTGGTTTAGGAACAAGTTTCCTGTCTTTCTCTTACACTCGGCTCTCTGTTTTTTCTCCACCTTGTCTCCCCCTCACCAAGATCGCACTGTTTGTGTGTGTGTGTGTGTGTGTGTGTGTGTGTGTGGCCCATAGCCCCGCCTCCCCCACAGAGACAAAGACACTCGATGACAAGAGCTTTCCCTCCGTTCATTACGCTAATGAACCAACTCACCTGGCTGCCAGACAATGCATGGCAGTGAACGCTCTTGTCGTCCAGTCTCTTTGGTGGAGAGAGACGAGGAAAACAAACACGTGTGAATATGGCAATTAATCGCCGCCAGAAAAGTTACTGTCTCCCTTTTAATTTACCGTGCAATTAACCGACTTATCGCATATCGCGACAGGCCTAGTGTCCAATCAGTACTGCATACATTCAACTCAACAGAGATGGAAGTGAGGTGGCTCCTTCCTTCACTACTTTCATCATCAGCTTGTTTGTACTACTTGCCCCATAGGGCACTTGAGTTGCTAGATTTAAATGCCAGACATAGCATTTTACCTGCCTCTGGGCAATTGGGCAATTCTTACTGTTGAGCTTAACCTTCATATTTCATCTAGTGCCATCATCAAGATAAACTTTTTTTGGCTTTTGAACAAAAGACCTGCAAAACTGCAATACTGAAGTCCATCGGCTATTGGTCTAACCACAATCAGCCTCTGGGGGTGGACCAGCTTCAGCCTGATGTAGTCAGTGGACATCCCAGACAAGCCCACCTCTTCTGTGCATGGGTCCTTTCAGCTATTCTCCAAAGCTGTATCAACATAAGAATGCAGATACATTAAAAAACTAATAAAAGCTCACTCGTCGTCAGACATAGGCGATGGGTTCTGAGATTGCATTTCAGCCAATGTGTTCCACCTCTGCACATGGACTGTTTCCCTGCTACTCAAAGGTGATTGGTCAATACTACTTGGACTACAAACAGACTACTTAGGAAACAAGAACACTGCCAATCCCATCACTTACAGATGAGGTCATATGTAGAAATATGCAAATATGTGTTTCAAGCAATTTTGCGAATTTTAGCCCGCTAACATGCTAAAGTAAGGTGATTAAAAAGAAAAACATTGCACCATTGCACCATGTTATTAAGTCTGTTTTCATCCACCTGTTTGGATACGCAAACCGCAAACTTGACTATTGTGATCTGTTTTGCCTGATAGCATAATGACTTAGCTAAGAGTTCTATTGTGCCTAAATGCAATCTCTCAGAGCTGTTAGCATGGCCATTGACTCTTAGCCTTGCTATTTGTTTTATACTTCATTTTTTTTCTTAACCTTTATATCGGCTTCCTGATGTCATGGTTTGGTTTGATTATTTATAACACAAAAGCATAAATTATCACTCAATTCACCATCAACAACTTAATTCCAACTCAGTACCACAAGTCTTAGACTGAATTTTGGACTGTATGTTCAATAGACCACTTGTTTCTGAGTACAATAAGCAGATATTTTTGGATTTTCACAGACTGTTATTTGTCAAATATAAGCCAGGATAACCCCAGGTCAGAATTGAGTAATGTAATTTTATTCACAAATGACAGAAAGCAAGCAAAGAGACAAACAATTTTATTTACAAGAAAAAGTCTGCATTCATTTTCAAAAACTGAGACTTAAGGTTTGACTTTTCAAGACCTTAGTGGTGCAAAAGTCAGTCTTTTTTGCTCTTGGTGTTTCGGAGAAAAACAAACAAATGGTAGAAAGTGTACATTTTAACACAGGTTGTTTATTTGCTTTGATTTGGGTGAAAAGGGACCGACAGGTGAAATTCTAAAAACCTGCTATCTGCCTATTGAAGCAAAAATGCATCACACTGCAAAGTAATGTGATTATAAACACTTTCTTCTTTTCTTGGCCTGAGAACAAAGACGCTGTTTATTAATTTATTCCTAAGCTCCAACTCTTCACCTCCTCTAAATGGAGACGTTTCTTGAATCTAATTTTGGCAGACAGGTTGAATTGCTGGTGTCTCAATCAGCGGTGATGGGCTGCTCTGTATCCTGCAGCTCCCTTTAAGTGATTAAGGTTGATAAAACAGGTGTGTTTTTGCATAAAAGCTCGCTCAATGCTGCCTTAAAGAAGCAGTTGCTTTAAATGCAAAAACATGGCTACCCCTTTAAACCGCGGAGGTCTGAAGACAGAGAGGAAAGGAGCATATGCTGGACCCTTGACTCAGGGATTCTCATGTTTGTTCTTGCTCTGTTCATCCCTGTTATTTAGGTTTCCCTCCAAACTGACTCAACCTGTGCATGCACTTAGACCTTTTCAGAATGAAAGAAAGTATATACTCTCGGTACAACAGCAACAGCAACAGCTACAAGGGACAGACTCACTGAATAATTGAGTCCATAGAGATTGAAGGACATCCTGAACTTCCACTCTGAAAACTTGATGAAGTTATTTTTATAGGACACTTACTTCAAGGTACACAAACAAGATTCACAGATACACACACACTTCTCAACTCCATCTAGTATCTATCTGTGAAGTGTAAATACACATACGTGTGCACACACACACACATGCGGTCTTCATACATCAAAGGCTCTGACCCTCTTCAGAGACTCTTACACTTAAAAGGAACATTGTGTTTCCCTCCCTCTGCCTCTCCTTTCATTTCTGCTCAATACTCACCACTCATTTATGCTGTACGTGCTGTTTATTATGTTTGTGGATCTGTTATGGATTACTGTGCAGTATATTACTGTTACTGAAACACAATGATTCAAGCTTGTAGAAGATAACAAGGCCCTTTGTAGCTGTCAGTAATAGATGCTAGAAATAAATAATGTACATTGTATGTGCAGTTCAGAAAAAGGAAGTTTCTGCCTATTGCACAAAAGAACTGCCACATGTCTGAGTTAATGGAGAAAGTTATTGATTAATAGTAGTGATTCAACAAGTTGGCTGGTGTCTGAAATATGTGGCTTCAAAACTGACTTTCTTGCCAGAACCCTTTGAATTTCAAGACACTGCAGTGCCTCTTAAAGGACACAAGACGACATGTATTATCCTGAAATTGCTAAAAATACAGTGCCCTCCAAAAGTATTGGAACAGTGAGGCCAATTCCTTTATTTTTGTTGTAGACTGAAAATATTTGGGTTTGACATCAAAAGTTGAATATGGGACAAGAGATCAACATTTCAGCTTTTATTTCCAGGTATTTACATCTGGATCTGATACGCAACTTAGAAGATAGCACCTTTTGTTTGAACCCACCCATTTTTCATGAGAGCAAAAGTATTGGAACATGTCACTGACAGGTGTGTTTTATTGCCCAGGTGTCTCCCAATTACATTGATTATTCAAACAATAAATAGCACTGCATGTCTGAGCTCAGTTTCAGATTGGTAGATTTTGCCTGTGCAGACTGCATTTAGAGGTGGAACCAACATGAAAACCAGAGAGCTGTCTATGGGTGAAAAAGAAGCAATTGTGAATCTGAGAGAAGATGGACAATCAATCAGAGCCATTGCACAAACATTGGCCATAGCCAGTACAACCATTTGGAATGTCCTGAAGAAGAAAGAAACCACTGGTGTACTAAGCAACAGACGTTGAACAGGTAGACCAAGGAAAACATCAGCAGTTGATGACAGAAACATTGTGAGAGCTGTAAAGAAAGACCCTAAAACGACTGTTAGTGACATCAGCAACAACCTCCAGAGGGCAGGAGTGAAGGTATCACAATCTACTGTTCGCAGAAGACTTCATGTACAGAGGCTACACCAGAAGATGCAAACCACTCATTAGCAAGAAGAATAGGAACGCCAGGCTGGAATTTGCCAAAAGGTACAGAGATGAGCCTCAAAAATTCTGGGAAAAAGTTTTATGGACTGATGAGACAAAGATTAACTTTTTCCAAAGTGATGGAAAGGCGAAAGTTTGGAGAAAGAAAGGATCTGCTCATGATCCCAAACATACAAGCTCATCTGTGAAACACGGTGGAGGTAATGTCATGGCTTGGGCTTGCATGGCTTCTTCTGGGACGGGCTCTTTCATCTTCATTGATGATGTAACACATGATGGCAGCAGCAAAATGAACTCAGAAGTCTACAGAAACATTTTGTCTGCTAATTTAAAGAAAGATGCAACCAAATTGATTGGGAGATCCTTCATCATGCAGCAAGATAATGACCCAAAACACACTGCCAAAACAACAAAGGAGTTCATCAGGGGCAAGAAGTGGAAGGTTTTAGACTGGCCAAGTCAGTCTCCAGACTTAAACCCAATAGAGCATGCATTTTACCTGCTGAAGAGGAGACTGAAGGGAGTAACCCCCCAAAACAAACAACAACTGAAAGAGGCTGCGGTGAAAGCCTGGAAAAGCATCACAAAAGAAGAATGCAAAAGTTTGGTGATGTCAATGGGTCACAGGCTTGATGCAGTTATTGAAAGCAAAGGATTTGCAACTAAATATTAAGTCTCATTTACTTTAATCTATTTTAAGTTTATATGTTCCAATACTTTTGCTCACCTAAAAATTTTGTGTTCCATTACAAATAATGCTATCTTCTAAGTTGTGTATCAGATCCAGATGTAAATACCTGGAAATAAAAGCTGAAATGTTGATCTCTTGTCTCATATTCATCTTTTGATGTCAAACCCAAATGTTTTCAGTCTACAACAAAAGTAAACGAATTGGACTCACTGTTCCAATACTTTTGGAGGGCACTGTATATATCTCAATTTGTACTAATGGACAGGATCTCGAGGCGCAGCTAGACGGAGGAAGGGGTCTGGTTTGGGGATCTCAGAATTGCATCTCTGCTTTTCGCAGATGATGTGGTTCTGTTGGCTTCATCACACTGTGACCTCCAGCATGCACTGGGGCGGTTTGCAACCAAGTGTGAAGCGGTCAGGATGAGAGTCAGCTCCTCTAAATCTGAGGCCATGGTGCTGTGCCGAAAACTGGTGGATTGCCCTCTTCGGGTTGGGGGAGAGTTACTGCCTCGAGCAAGGGTGTTCAAGTATCTCGGGGTCTCTTTCACAAGTGATGGTAGAATGGAGTGTGAAATGCATCGGCGGTTTGTTGCGGCCACTGCAGTGATGAAGGCGCTGCGCTGGTCCGCCGGGGTGAAGAGAGAGCTGAGCCAGAAGGCAAAGCTTTCAATTTACTGGTCCATCTACGTTCCAACCCCTCACCTATAGTCATGAGCTCTGGGTAGTGACCGAAAGAAATAGATCGCGTATAGAAGCGACAGAAATGAGTTTCCTCCGTGGGATGGCTGGGCTCAGCCTTAAAGAAAGGATGTGGGGCTCAGACATCTGGAGGGAGCTTGGAGTAGAGCTGCTGCTTCTTTGCGTCGAAAGGGGTCAGTTGAGGTACTTCGGGCATCTGATCAGGATGCCTCCTGGGCGCCTCCCGCTGGAGGTGTTCCGGGCATGTCCCACTGGGGGCTGGGGCCTTAGGGGGTCCCCAGTGGCTGGAAAGTGTTGCTTGGGAGAGGGATGTCTGGGGTGCTTTGCTTTGGCTGCTGGCCCCGTGACCTGGCCCTGGATATGTGGATGAAAATGGATGGATGGACTTTGCGCTATATTAGGTATTTTTGATAGTTGCTTAAGTACAGTAATATATTTGTGTCATAATCACTCTTACATTTGAGTGTTTTGGCATATTTCAGCAATTTGTTTTGGTTTCACAGTACACAACTTAACTGTGGTGGTTCATTTTCACTGCTTTCATTTCCTTTTTGGCCACAGCATGAAGCTGTTTTCAACCAGGAAAAGCTTTAAAAAAGGCACTGTATGCTACTTGCCCAGCAGCACCAACACAGATAAGCTAACAGCTAAAGAGACGGCTATTTTCCTCAAGAGTTGGAGAAGACGAAAACAGCTAAAAGAGTGAATATTGGACTTTAAAATCATCACATGGTCAGAAAAACGGCACCAGATAAATGCTGATGTTGCTCTCTGTGCTGAACGTTTTTGCTATATCAACTTCTTAAAATAATCTGAAGGGAATGCTTCACCCCCAATGGACAATTTGTATTTCAGTTACTCACCCTATGATTCGCTGAATTTGTGAAGCAAACTTTGTTTTTCTCGCATGCCTCCACGGTGAATGAAGAAACCACAAACAGAGAATATGATTAATTTGCAGAATAATCCAAGTCTCATTTATCAGGTTATATGCTCAGCCCTTTCTGACGGGTAATTGAATGGAAAGTGAAACAGTAAGTGAAACTTACCTATGCTCTTTTCAAAGCTAGACTCCATTGACAAAAGCAGTAATTTTACCTCGCTGAACACAGGAGCTACTGATCTACCGCTGCCTTAATCAGTTAGTTTGCTCAGTTAGTTATTATGTGACTTTGGTTAACCAAAACTAACCCTTTAAAAACCGCCAAAGTCACAAACAAGCAAACCAAATAAGTGAAGCAGCGGTAGACCATCAGCTCCCATGTGTAAAAATACAGGTTTTGTCAGTGGAGTCTGGCTTTGAGTAGAGCATAGGTAAGTTTCACTTTCTGTTTCCGTCAGAAAGGGCTGTCTGTTTGTCAAGTACTGAGCACAGGACTGGTAGATAAATGAGACTTGGATTATACTACACGAGTTGTCTGAGAGTTTATATACAGATGTTTTGAATATAATTCTACTGTTATTAAATGGGGAACCCTATGACTTCAATTCATGAAGAATTTTCTCCTTTTTTAAATTCTTCGCTCACTGTTGAGGTGTGAGAGAAATATAATGTATTCTTCACAACTTCAGTGTCACAAGGGGTGAATTATTGATATACAAATGGTCATTTGGAGGGTAAGGTATTTCTACAAGAAGTCCTTGAACATAATGAGGCTGAGGTCTGGTAGACGGGGTAGATCCAGGTTCGCATAGACTACTTAGTACCTCATTTTACCATAAATGCTCATTCTGATTTAATCAAAAGCTGTGTGCCACGTGGGAAACATCACTTCAACTAGGGCCAGCTCTGAACAAGCTAAACAAAGTACAAAGTACCGGCTGAATAACACTTTGTTATTCAGCCGGCACGTGATCATCTGAACATCACAAAGAGTCTAAATCAATTCAGGACACGAAACACATCTCGGGTTTCATGATGGGTATGATTATTTGTTTGATGACACTCCACACCCTCTAGAACTATAATAAGATGCACTTGGAGCTCACTTGTTCGTTGAATACAGTCCCTGTGAGGGTCCTTTAATTATTTTTGCTCTGTAGTATTTTAGGATCTAACTGAGAAAATAAAGAGCTCAGAAGATTTTTAACTTAAATTAGAATGATGCGGTATAAATACTGGTGTTACACACCAGTCACACTAGCAAAGACAATGGCTGTCATGCTGACTATGTTCAGTTTTGACTGGCTTTAACAGCAGACAAGGTGTCCACAGCCTGAGCAGTGTTAAGCTTGGCGTTGATACGACTCAGAGGAACATAGTTACTCAGACTGAGACTTCGATGTCCTCTTGTATAGCAGAGAGTTTGTACTTTTTCCAGATGTCAAACGTCACTTTAAAGTGCCTTTTAATGTAGCCTGGGTGCATGGGTGTGCATTTTGAAAGTGTGTGTGGGCCGGTGTGTGTTTTTTGTAACTTTTCCATGCTTGACCTTCAATGATGTGACTCATTTAGGTGCTGGGAGAGTGGGGCTGAAAATTCATAAGAAAAGGTTATCTGATTGCAGTGCAGAAGGTCACTGTTCATCGCCTTTTACACCACGACAGCATTAGGACAGCTTCATGAGTTAATTCAGAAAATTAAATGGCATTCCCTGTGTTATTGCATTTTCAGAGGTTGATGAGAAACCTAGTAATAAAATTTAAAAATGTTTTTTCTCATAACTGTCATATATGATCTTTTTAAAAGGATAACACCTAAGGGAAACCAGAGGAAATAGTTGAATCTTAGAAACGAAAATCTAATCTAAACTAATAACATATGACAGGATTCTCCATGAGCACCGGCTGTCGGTTGACTACTTTCTTACTGTTTCAAGTCACTTCACTGTCACTTTATGGATCTTGGTTGTTTTTAAGTATATCTTTTAATGGCAGGATTTCAGTCATTGCGCATCTGGATCTTAAGTTATCAGAGAAACAAGCTTAGTTAAAGGTAGCAGCAGCTTGGCTCACAGTATCCCTTGAACCCCTTAGTCAACAGAATAGAGAGATGAAACTGCTTCATTCAGTGTTTTTACCAGCAGTTGAGGGTATGTGTTCTTTTGCTTGTGAGATTAAATTGACTGGAAAGTCCTCCATTTGAGTAACAAAATGAGGTATAGTAGTCTAAGGTTTGATTTATATTTGATTGACAAAACAGGCGTTCTAACTATGAATGCTTGTGATTAAGTAGCACACTATGCCGGCAACTCAACTCGAACCATTTGGAAAGGCACTCTGAATTATCAGTGCACTGTGAAGTCTGTCATTTGCTTTACCGATGAAAATGTCAAGTAAATAAAACTTTATTGCCATTTACAGTATCTAAATAGGGATGTGATGTCATATTAAGACTTTTCCAACTTGCCTAAGTGGATGATGATCGCCAAAGCTATCCAATCAAGTAGTTTCCATCAGTGTGCATTACTTCCTGTTTACAGCTCGTAGGTCAATTGTAAGAAGCAGGTGTAAACACAAACCAGACAGAAAGTAAAAGAATGTTTGTATTTTTTCTTGTCCTTTCTTTAATCTTAACCAAAGTGTAGTTGCCATACGCAGATATGATAAAAAAGCGTGAATCCAAGGTTTTGCAGAATTATCCACTATCAAAATTCTTGTCTGCTGATGCGTTTGTGGAGTAGGTGCACCCTTGAGGATGCTCCCCAATAAATCCAAGCAGGAGTGTGCTGTGAAAGCAATAAAACCCTCCAGGGCTACACAGAACAGAGCTCATAAAGACACACAATGCAACAATGCAAGAGATGCCATTATCCAGGTATGGAAATAAGTAAGTAGAACAGATGGAGCCAGGTAGATATCAATCATCATTGTCAGTATACAGCTTGCCGTAGGTGAAACAACGCAAAACCAGCAGCTGCAGCGTTATGTAAGATGTGACTTCTTCGAATAGGATTTGGAAAGTCAGGTGATATTGATTGACTGACATGGCGGTAACAACAGGATCACTAATCGTGCCTTGTATCTACTTTTTCTTCTTTCCTCTCCAGCATCTTTCCTCTTAAATCTTTCAGTTCTCATTATTGCTCCTCATCACTTTCTTTGTCCTTGTTAGATCCCATTACCTTCTGCTGTTTCCTCTCTTAACTTATCCCTCTTCTTTTGCCTTCTCCTCCTGCACTTGTTTTTCCCTCAGAATCAATGTACACAGAAATTTAGTGTTTGAAGTGAAACTCGGCATATAAATTAATAATGAGCACTTTGAGTTTGAAGGGCTACTCCTAAAGCCCTGGAAAACGATCACCTGTTCAAAGACAGAGGCAAAAAGCATGAGGTATGAAAATATCTTTAAGGAGATAAACAAGAGAAGATGCATCATGTGGCGTTGTGCATTAAAGTAAAGGACTTTAAAATGTTGCTGTTAATACTAGTATAAGTGTAGGTTTGAATCATAGACAGTATAAAAATTAATGGATGTAGCCATCGCCCATCACCCATTTGTTTGTGGACTCCTGTTTTAAACATGGATAAGGCGGGACCTTAATCGTCTCTTTGGAAGATGCTCATTGGCGCATGAAGCCAAAAAAGTTTGACTTCACCAGGGTAAGATTATCCAGATCTTTTGCATCACAGGACCCATAGAGCAAGCACATCAAAGACTTTTGCTGGCCGAGCGGGCTGCTTCTGGTTTAGCTCCCCACTAACCTGAATGGAGATGAAATGATTTATCGTGCAGCTTTCATTGTGAAAAGAGTCATTTCGCAGGGGTTGTGACGCTCTCTTTCACAACATAAGTCTTTGGGAAATAGTCTTTTGGGGCCCGATGGATCTTGTGACGGACCTGGAAGTTATAATAATGCGGTTTGGCCACGATGTCAAGTCTGGTGCTCATTCAGGGGGCCTGGTTTTGCTGCCCAGAGTTTGGCATTTTTGCCATCGCCATCTTGTTTTCTTGGAGTCAGCAGTGATCACATTTGGACGTGAAGGTAGAACTTGCCCGAACGCTTGCTGCTAGCTTTGTTATCACAGTGCATTTACAGCTGTTGTTAAGATAATATTAATGCTAACTGTCTCTAGCAAAAAACAGCAGCTGGAAGAAATTTTCCCTTGAGGGCTTTCTCCCAGAAAGGGATCTCTTGGTTAAGGTGAGGAAAAGTCATGGTTTGAAAATGAATAGATATCTGTCAGAAAGAAAGGACATGGACCAAACTGTTTTTAGTTTGGTCCATGCCCCATCAACTAAGGAAAACTTCTCCCATGTTCTTAAAACCAATAAACAAAATGTACTTACTGAAAAAAACTGAACATCTGACTCCTCAGAGGGTCTTTTAATACAAGCGATTAATGACTTTTTCAGGCGCCCGAAATGTTACAGTTGATGACAATAGCAACAGGTATAGCTAGGCTTATACTCTGTGAATCTGGGGCATAGACCATATAAAGATGGACAACGCGTTTCCACTAACCCTCACTGTACAAAAATGAAGCCAAAATATCCTCGGTTGCTGCACAACAGTTTTTGGTACCTCTGCATTGGTGTAATTTTTCAGCCCATGCCGATTCTGCTTGGTTTTAATATTGTATTCTATTTTATTAAGGTTAATATGAGGCTATGATAATAATCAAACTGTAAATGTGGCAGATTTCAAAATCAATGTCACAAGAAAAATAACCTCACCTGAGAGTCTTTAGCTCTGTCATGGTCATGGTCATTCTTTAATTCTCTATCAAAGCAATTTGACCATGCTCAACTCTATGTCGCTTCTATCTTTTTTATTACTAGCACGACTTCTTTTGATACTCCTGCTGCGTCATTAGTACCAGCACAACTGGCAGATAAATGCACATTACTGCTGCCTCTACTACGTCTTCTACCTCTATTACCAGTATGAACAAAATGAAATCATTTATCGTAGAGTTAGACAAAGAACACAGGTGTTGATTGTACCCGAGGCCAGATGCTCAGTGAAACACAGCCGACAGTTTGTGTCATTCCTCATTCTGTGTTTCTCCCATCCTCACAGACTTCAATTAAACAGCCAGGTATGCAAATCATTCCCTTTTGTTTCTTTCAAAGGTCTTTCTATTTGATTCTTAGGGACGAACAAGACAAAAGCATGTTTGTGAAATTAGCTCCACAAACACACACACACACACACACACACACACAAAAGCAATCTTTCAAATGCCATTCATATCCGCAGGTAACACACAGTTTTGTTTATTACACATGTGACAGAAGTTCATCACCACCCTTAAGCAGTGGTTGAATGGTCGTGTTTACCGTTATTTCTGCCCGTCACACACAAGGATCATCACTGTGAAGCTGGCTGCGGGACAAAGCAATGCATCCTGGGTGAATGTATTCATTTGGGAGTGGGTATGAGGGCTCTGAGAATAAGACTGCATATTTTAAATATCGTTCAGGATCATGATGATGAAGTACTATAAGAACCAGCGCAGAAATGGACACATGACTCAGAGAAATCATGTGTGTCTTTTTTCTTCTTCTTCTTCTTGAGGGATTAAAAATGTAGCCCAGTGACCAATTTTCCAAGGTCTGGGAGATATAAATATTTCACTTATAAATATTTATACCAATTATGCGGCATCAGTTGTGCCTGAAGAAATGCATTAGTCAGTGATCTGTGCATAAGTTTGAGATTTCCTTCACTGCAAAGAATAATATAATTAAGTGCAAGACATTATTTTAGAGCAAACTGGATTCCACTTGATCAGCAATGAAGTAAGTGAGTAGAGTAATAGTAATGTAATGTTGTAATATTTATGTCAGATTGAACTTTTTTGGTAAGTTAATTAAGAAAACCAGCATTGAGAAGAGAGCATAACATCAGTGGTGAAAGAAGAACTTAGATCCTTTACCTTAAGATATGCTATGCAGGATTTTCCTGTCTGTGTTCCTATTGGTCAAAGTCAAAGTGGAGAGGGAGCACCAAAAAATATTTGTATAATCATCTCTCTGTTGAGACATTTTGAGGCGTTCAAGATGCAGCGTCGGTTGACATATGAAACCATTTAAATATTGAAAATGTTACCAGGACGGCCTGTCATTACCAACCCAGACACTTTTTTATTGAAAGTTTGCAAAAACATTCAGGCGAGAACAACATTTCTGGCTCAGTGAGTGTGAAGTTTTCAATCAAGCTCCCACTAAACACAAAGTTATGAAGATATAAAGTATTAAGCATATCTACCCTCTTGGGAAACGTTTTGGTACATGGATGCGGAAAATGTGGCTGAGCGACGTCTGTAATTGGTAAGGAGCGATCCGCCTCCATGCAAAAATGATGAGGCTGGATAAGGAGGAAGCTATTTGTTCTGACACTGTTCAAGTCAAGCTAATTAATTTCAGTCAGACGTACTTTGCTGTCAACATCCTTTGGCTTTAATAATGGATTTCATATTATCAGATTCTCAGCAGCATTGCATTCCCAAAGAGAAGGGGGCCAAATTTGTTGATCTTTATCCACCTTTGTAACATCAAGTTAACGTGCAGATATCCAGTGTCCGCTGAAAGCCCAGCTGCCAGAGTACAATGTTTGCATTGTACAAAATCTGCAAACCAGGATTATGTTTCATTTGTATTCATTTCATTCAAATCATATCAACATTTCTGCATAGTTCAGATTACATATATATGAGCTTCATCGGGACAAGGAGAGGATGGTGGATGGCATTACAACTCGGCGAGACGGCTGCTTTAACAGCAGATAGAAGCAGACCACTGTTCAAGACCAACAAACAACCAAAGTGGGCATTTCTAACAAGATGTCGGGACATGTCTAGCTGTGTGTGTGGAGACATAACTGGGTAGTTTTTTATGAGATGTTTGCGACATTTCCAGCCACGTACACAGGGGCATAGCCGAGTATTTTTTAACAAAAGGTCAGGACATTTCCAGCCGTGTTTGTAGGGACATAACCAGGTATTTTTTCACAAGAAGTTGGGATATTTTCAGCCAATTTGTAGGGACATAACCAGGTATTTTTTCACAAGAAGTTGGGATATTTTCAGCCAATTTGTAGGGTCATAACCAGGTATTTTTTCACAAGAAGTTGGGATATTTTCAGCCAATTTGTAGGGACATAACCAGGTATTTTTTCACAAGAAGTTGGGGTATTTTCAGCCAATTTGTAGGGTCATAACCAGGTATTTTTTACCGAGAGGTCGGGCCATTTCCAGCCGTGTTCATACAGGTGGGTATTTTTAACAAGATGTTGTGGTATTTCCAGCCGTGTTTGAAGGGACATAAAGGGGTGTTTTTTAAGAGGTCAGGAGTTTCCAGCTGTGTTTGTAGCAACCAAGCAGGATATTTTTTAACAAGAGTTTGGGACATTTCTAGTCATGGTTGTACAGACAAGATCAAGTATTTTTTAACAAGAGGTCAGGACATTTCCAGCAGTGTTTGTAGCGCCCAAACCGAGTATTTTTTAATGAGAGGTTGAGACATTTCTAAATGTGTTTGTAGCGACCAAACTGGGTAATTTTTAACCAAAGGTCAGGACATTTCCAGCTGGATTTGTAGTGACAAGATCCAGTATTTTTTAATGAGAGGTTGGTGCATCTCCAGCTGTGACAACCAAACCAGGCATTTTTTTTTGCAAGAGGTCAGGACATGTACAGCCATGTTTATAGCAACCAAAGTGGGCATTTTTTGTTGCCACAAACACGGAAATTTATATCCGTGTTTGTAGCAACAAAACCAGGTATTTTTTAATGAGAGGTTGAGACATTTCCAGCCGTGTTGGTAGGGGCTAAACTGGGTATTTTTTCACAAAAAGTCAGGGTCTTTCCATCTGTGTTTGTGGCAAAAAAAGAGATATTTTTAATAAAATACTAGGAAATTTCCAGCTGTGTTTGTCCCAGCCAAACTGGGTATTTTTTAACGAAAGGTCAGGACATTTCCAGCTTTGTTTGTAGGGACAAGATCCAGTATTTTTAAGGAGAGGTTGGTGCATCTCCAGATGTAACGACCAAACTAGGTATTTTTTAAGAAAAGATCGGGACATTTTCAGCCATGGTTGAAGGATAAAAACAGGGTTTTTTTTTTTGGTTTTTTTTGGGGTTTGTTTTTTTTTTGCAAGAGGTTGGGACATTTTCAGCCATGTTTATTTCATAAGGAAAAGTTCGGCAATTTACAGCAATGTTTATAATAACTAGGGATGCACCAAATATATTTGGCCGAATATTGCAAAAATACACACATTCGGTATTCGGTGGAATAAGTGAAAAGCAAGGCCGAATAATAGCGGCGTGTTTTGATAACGCAATCAAACAGCGTGCAGTGATGGACGGAGTAACATGTCAGCAGTGTGGCGATATTTTACTCCGTCCGTCACTGCACTCGCATTTGCGAATAAAAATAGTTTTGTTCGAGCAAAATAAATCATTCAGCACACTGTGCGACTACAGATTTCAACCACCGTCAGAAACAAAAGGCAAATCCCACCGGTTGTGGGTTGAACGGGGGTCACAGACACAGACAGGAATGTATTCCTCTCAAATACGGCAGCCATAGGCTTACCAGCGACAGAGAAGTCCAGCTCCAATAATGTCCTCTTCTTGGCGTCATGACTTCCCAAAAGTACCTGGACAGCCGAGCCGTGGCGGCACACAGGTATGTGACGTGTCAGATGAGAAACGAGCTGTTCCCATTTCTCTCTTTGTGACAGGTAATGCTCCACAAACCTCACCGCACTTTAGGGACTGTTCTTTACTTGTCAGGGGAGGAGGGTGGCTGGTTGATTTTTATTTCATTTATTTATTTTATTTTGATCCTCCCTATGTTAATCACTTATTGATGCTGTTTTTGAAGTATGAATAAGTCAATAAGTAATTTATTCCACTGAAATATCATTGATGTATTATAGAAAAGTGATTTATCTTTTTATAAATGACAAAAGGCACATCTGCCTCATTTTCGCTGTGGTGTTGTGATACTACTCAGAACCATGATATTTTCACTGGTATCGTACCGTGGGTCCCAGTTTTGGTACCGTGACAACACTAATCCGGAGGGGGTTCATCTGCAAAAACTAATGAAAAACTAAACAACGGTATTCGGTGTTCGGTACTCGGTATTCGGCCAAGCGTTTAATTTTATTCAGCTTTGGCTTCGGCCACAAATTTTCATTTCGGTGCATCCCTAATAATAACCAAGCCAGTTTCAACATGTCCTCTACTTATGAAATGTACGACTGTGACATATCTGTGGTTTGCAGAAACATACAATGCCAACATTTATTAATAAAATAATAATAATATGCAGAAGTTTTAAATTATATGCATCGAAGATTTATACCTGTACCTTTAGCTTTTTTCATGAATCTGATCCATTATCCATCCATTATCATGTGAGGGCTTCCTAACACTTCCTATACCTATCTTCTGTTGTGTAAAACTTAGTCTAGGACAGGAGGGAAATAGTTTATCACATTCTGAATATTTCAAGACCTAAAATAAAATATTTATACCCTAAATAATGAACTCACAACACTCACTGTCTCTGACTTTATATGTTGGACTTTCCCAGCAGAGAATATACAACACAAGCCACCCTTGATTATCTCACCTGCAGGTCTGTGCTTCATTGTTTTCAGTCACTAGCGGTGAGTAATGGACTCCCTTAACGCCTCTGTTTTCTGACTTTGAAATAGATCCCCAGGAGAATAATGCAAGCCTCCGTAGTTAATTTCAGTCAGATATCTCCCAACACTCGCCGTCATTGTTTTGCATAATGTCCATGAATAATGGACCTGCTTCAGTGCCTTGTCTTGTAGGTGTAGTCCCCAAAAGGACCCAGTGGAAGCAGAAATTCCCAGTCTGAGAGTTCATCCGCGTCAGGCGTAACATGTAACACTTTTCAGTTTGCTGTCTGAATTAACAACGCGTGTCACCTTATCATTATCCTCCAAAGGTCATGCAGGCCGACTGTAACAATGGGGATTCTGGCCACAGATGTATTGGGAAGGTCAGGTCTCGTCTGTCTGTATTTGGAAAAGGTCAGAAAAGTCAGACAGTGAGTGACACTTTGTACAAAATTGTGATGTTTTGGGTGGGTTTGTGCACTTACTCTACTTCACACATGTACAGAGTGTGATAAATCTTTAGTTGGGTCACTTTTGCTGAAGAGTAACATGACAAAAGTTTAAAACTCTGTCCTCTGGAGAAAATCCTTCAGTAATCGCACATTTTTCCCTTAAGCTCAGATCAGCTTTTCGACAAACATGATCATTCAGAGATTGTCTCACATAACAGACCCTGGAATGACATTTTTCTTTTCCTCCCTTTCATATCAGCTGAGGGTGGTGAATAGTTTCCAATGAGTCCTCACTGTGTGACCTTATCATTGAGATATCAGTCCACCTTGTTTACATTCTATAGAGGGCTTCCAGCTGATGTACTGACCTTCTGCCAGCTATGTTGGAGGTCCTCAACTCCTGAGCACTGTGAAGCTGTGACTAATCCCAGCTGATTTAAGGGTATTAACATGTGTTTAATCGCTGGGCTGTCACAGATTGATCTGTATTCACTATACAATCTTTATCTTGAAATAGTATCTTTCTTTTCAAATAATAAATGGTTTTCTGTAATACGTTTTTAATTTATGTAGTTTTAATACATTTTATGTTCAGCGTTAGATTTCAAATCAGTACTTGACTTAATAAATGTTATATTTTCTTAGCAATTAAATGTGGTGTCTACAATATTAGAGATAGGGTGATAAACAGCATTGTTGAAGCAGCTCACTGCAATCACTCAGCTTTTTTTAGAGTTTCTATTTGTCAAAACTGTTGTGAGGTTACAGGCAGTGTGGCTTTAGAGTTAGTCACAAGTTTAAGTTATTTTTCAGTACAGTTTTTTACTGTTGGTGTTCTCAGTTTAATGTTTGTTGGTTTGGAGTGGTGTCAAATACAGGGTTGTTTGTGTTCTTAGCCCCTCTGTCTTGTTTTTGAAGATATTCCAACCTGGTTTCCATGTGTTTACAGTAACCATGGCAAGAGTCAAGATTTTAACATGCAACTGCAACCACATCACTTTCATGTGAAGCACAAAATTTCATTGTGCTATTACAACAACAGTAGAATGCTATTTAGAGTGTATGCTGGGTTGTGGGTGAGTGAGGACAGCTGTGCAGCCAGCTGTCAGCTGAATCCACATCTTTCCAAATGTGAGATAAAGATAGTAAAGATCAACGAAGGACACTATTTGTCAGCCAAATCTTGCCAGGTTATATTTAGCCATTATTTGGACGCAAGTTCTCCAGAGGAACGAGCAATTCTCTGAGACAAGTGGTTATATTAGTAACTTGTCACTCAACCAGCTGTAACCGGATAAACCAAGTTACATATATTTTCACTTTAACATCTTCCAAGGATTAAAAGGGATAGTTGAGTTTTTTTGAAGTTGGTTTGTGGGATACTAATCTATAGTCAGTGTTTTACAGACAGTAGATGTCAGTTGTATTCCCCCCGTTTGGAAAAAGCAGGCAGGAGTACTGCTATGGAGCTTAGCGATGTACTGCTGTGGATGGGGGCAACAGTAAAATGTATTTTAGCCATCTAAAAAATCAGTATCAGTTGTTGTGTAGTGTATACACCAACCAGCCAAAACATTAAAACCACTGACAGAAGAAGTGAATAACATTGATCCTCTTGTTACAATTCAATGTTCTGCTTGGAAACCTTTGGTCCTGGCATTCATGTGGATGCTCCCTGACATGGTCCACCCATCTGAACACTGTTACCCCCTCATGGCAACAGCTTTTGTCGATGGCAGTGGCCCCCCAGCAGGACAATGCACCGTGCCACACCACAAAAACTGCTCAGGAATGACCCCAGGAACAGGACAAAGAACTCAAGGCATTAACTTGGCCTCCAAATACCCCAGATCCCAACCTGGCCTCCAAATACCCCAGATCCCAACCTGATCCAACATTTGAGGGACATGCTGGTACCCCGATCCACGGTGGGTGCTCCTTGGACTGGACTTGGCTCTGACCTGTCAAGGCATGGGCACAGGACCTCTGGGGGGTGTCCTATAGTGTTTGGCACCAGGGCGTTGGCTTCAGATATTTTGAGTACCGTGAGTCTGAGGTGGGATAGCAGCACGTCCCACAGATGTTTGATCCGATTGGGATCTGGGCAATTTGGAGGCCAGCGCAACACCTTGAGCTCTTTCTCATGTTCCTTGGGCCAGTTCCTTGGGCGCACTGTCCTGCTGGGGGCCATAGCTACTGGGGAGTGCAGCTGCCACAAGGGGGTGTACCTGGTCTGCACTGGGTGGAGAGTGTCAGGTGGCATCCACACGAATGTCAGAACCCAAAAGTTTCCCAACATAACATTGCATTGTAGCAAGATGATCAATGTTGTTCATGTCACTTGTCAGTGGTTTTAATGTTTTGGCTAATGGATGTATATAGAATATTTTACCTATCCCGTCAGACAGCCCTTTTCGATGGGAAGTGAAGCAGATTAATTCATCTACGCTCTCTTTAAAGCCGCCTGACTCCTTGACAAAAACAATTTTACCTCGCAAAACACAGGAGTTGCTTGTCCACTGCTGCCTCTGTCAGTAAGTTTGTTTGTTAATGTGAGACTTTTGTGAAAACTAAAACACCAGAGTCACACATAACACAAGCAAACAATTTGATCAATGCAGTGGTGGACCAGCAGCTCCTGTGTTATGCTAGGTAAAATAACTGTTTTTGTCAAAGGAGTCTGGTAGCTTTGAAGGGAAGCACAGATGGATATTTTGGCTTCCGTTCCTTGTTGGAAAGGGCTGTCTAAAGCTGAGGTAAAGCTGTGAAAATATTCTATATATAGTGTGACTTATATGGATTTTTTTTTTTTTTTTTGCTGGCTAAAGAACATGTTGTTGCCCCTGTCCGTACATTGCTCAGCTTCAGTGACAGTACTCCTGCCTGCTTCATCTACTGTAGGTAAAACACTGACTATGGATAAGCACCTCTGACAACTTCACTTCAAAAATCCAAACTTTCCTTTAACATATAGTGTAAAGACGAGAAGGAAACACAATGCAAAGTAGACAAATACTGAAACTTACTTTACATGCTAAGTAAGGAAATCCTGATCCAGTGTTCTTGTGCTAGAACTTCTCACAATTAGAGAAGGGGTCAATGCTGAGGTTCAAGAAAAAAGTGCTGAGGTAAACAGTTTGTGAGATGGTGTAATTTAATTTCCATATCAAAAGCATAATGTGCATTTGAGTGTTTTTTTTCCAGCGAGTGCTGCGCTGCTTTAGTATTTCCTTTGATGTGGACACATTTGTGTTCAAACAAACACATTATCAGCTCCTCCAGAAGGAGTGGACCGAGACTGCTCAGCAAACACTCTTCATCAATCTCTTCTGTCTTTACGCTGCTTTAAAAAGGTTTGTCAGATCAGTATATTGAGTCCACTTTTCTCTCCCCAGGAGTACCAGATCGATATTATCTTCGCCCAGACCTGGGTGGACACCCGTCTGCGGTATAACAGCAGCAGCAGCATGCGGCTAACCCTCAACAGGTATGCTGGATTTACTGCGGATATACAGCTTTTTCTCCAAATATGTCAACTTTGCGGCTGTAGCATTGATACCATTGAGAATTATAGTATTGTATATTTAGATATATTTTTAAATGAACTCCAAGACGCTGCTGTGACTCTTTGTTTCCACTGTGGCAGCTATTGCACTTCAACATTTTCATACTGTGAATATCTCATTCAAGAACAATATTCTTCCGTCTCTTGGGAAGAGGCCTGTAATTAATGGAACAAATTGATTGATGTGCTTTGTTTTCCCGGTGTCGCTCGGGTATTTTATTATCCTCTTATTGGAAGGAGAGCTGCTTCATGCATTTCAGAGAAATCTGGAGGAATTCAGCAGCAATCATTTCTCACCTTCTGCCCCTCTTTCTCATTTCTTTCTCTCTGTGTCTTTCTCTGCCTCTTATTCATCCAGCAATATGGTCGGCTTGATCTGGCTGCCTGACACCATCTTTAGGAATTCCAAGAACGCAGACTCTCACTGGATAACGACGCCCAATCAGCTGCTTCGAATCTGGAACAATGGAAAAGTCCTCTACACACTGAGGTAAAAGACATAAAAACACGGAACAGTATGATACAAGACACAAAAGACTGTCTGGAGATCCAACAAAGAAGCATCCGCAGTGAATCCTGTTTAATGTACAAAAGTGTTGTAGACTACTACAGATGCTTGAAATTTATAAACAAAAAAATATGGACAAGGCATCTGTTACATCATCCCAGATTTCAAACTATTTGAAGCACCGTCTTTCTTCTAACATCCATATTTGGGCAGAAGGAAGCCTGAGTGGTGCAAGCAGCAACGTACAAACCTGTCTGGCTCATTAATAGGCAATTATTGGTGCATTTTTCAGATTAATTCAAGCTGCAGTCATCTTAAATTCATGTCTGTTGCAGTAGTTTCCAATAAATGCTCTGTGTGTTCCCATCAGGCTGCTATGTAGGTACACAAGTCAGTTTGTGCAGGTCACCTCCTCTCTATAAAGCCCCTGAAAACATGGGTTTACATCTTAAAGGAATACTTCACCCCCAAAATGATCATTTCTTTATCAGTTTGTCTTTAAAAATGCATTTGTCCCAGTGTATCATTCTTTGTCCCTTGTCTTTGCGGGTCAGTGGACACAGTGCAGGTAGTGCTCTCCATGAGTTCCTTTTTTTTTTGCTCAGCATCACTTTGTGCGTCGCAGGGTGGGTAATTGATCTGTTGATCCATTCAGAGTTGATCAGATCAGATTAAACGAGAGGAGCAGCTGCTGCAGAGGCGGGTTAGACCCTGTTTACACCCAGTAGAATACACTGCATGCCAAATTATTATGCAAGTGATCTTTTCTTGAAAATCTGGAAGGCTGCTGTTCTGGAAAAAATAGTGTTTTAGTATGATTTATTTAAGGCCTTGTGCTTTAACAAAACCCTTTTTGTTTTAATCTAAAATGCTTTCCAGTATCCTTGATCACAGACCACGTGTGCCACATTATTATGCAAGTCCTATTCAATTTTAACCATGGGCTAGAAAACCGACCTGACCAAAAACAAAGAGAGTCAAATTGTCAAAACTCTGAGCAAGGGGGAATCTACAAATGATATAGCCAAGAAATGTAGCATGACCACCAAACCATAAAAAAGATTCGTCCAAAATAGTCAGGATGGGAGAAAACCCAGAGTAGAAAAAGCTTGTCGGACATTATCAAGCCGAGAACTGTCAAGAATCAAATGAGAGGTTGCTAAAAGACCCTTAGCTACCAGTAAGGCCCTTTTTGAAGCTGTGGGGCTCAATGATGTACCCAGGTCCACTCGATGTAGGACGCTAAGGCAAATGGCAAAGGTCTAAGGCAAAAACAAGATCTCCACTGAAGAAAATACATTGGGAAAAACGACTAGAATGGGCAAAACAATACATGAAAGCTGACCTGTCCAAAGTTATATTCACGGAGATGAGTGCTGGGCAACCTAGATTGACCAGATGGGTGGGCATCTGGTTGGATTTCAAGTGGCCATGCCGCTCCAACTCGACTGTGACGTCACTAAGGCGGTGGTGGTGTCGTGTTCTGGGCTGCTATTGTTGATGATAAACTTGCTGTTCCTTTCCGGATGGTGTAAAAGTGAGTCCTGCACTTTCCTCAAGACAAATTTCCTCCCATGGTGGAAAAGACAATCAGATAGACCAAGACTGGTTGGCATTGCGCCTCATGAACTGGCCTAGCTGTTCACCGGATCTCAACCCAATTGAGAACTTGTGGTCAATAATAAAGAAGATGATTTACAGTGATGGCAAGCAATACAGCTCAACAGACCAGCTTTTGAAAGCCATACAAGTGCATCTGATGCTCTGTGCTCTGACAGTGTGATGCTATAAATAAGCAAAGTTAGATGTATTTCAACAGCACTCCTAACAAACAGCTCAGCTCCAAAAATTGAAAATCTCTTTGTGGCGGCAGATGTTTTGATCGTGGTGGGCTGCCACAAAGAAATGAATGTGTGAGAAACCCTGCAGTTACTCACACAGTGTTAAGTTGGATTTGTATGCTGCTTTGTATGATTTTGTATGCCTCCACAGTGAATGAATAATACAACAACTGAGAAAATTGAAGTCATAGGGAGACGTAACTAACAACAGCAAAACTATATCAAAACATCCATTTACAAACAAGCATACTCACTTATCCAGTTGTATGCTCTGTACTTCCCAAACACATGCATTCCTATTTTAAACACTTCTGCATTAACATTCTTACGCATGGAGAAGTAGCACACCTGGGTAAGCATGTGCACTCTATTGCATTCTATTTAAATCCCGTCTCCCAGCTTGTTTATTAGCCAGGAGTTGTGTTCTCAATCACCGACAACTGTCACTTCCTGTCAAGTAGAGTTCAAGCTGTTGTTATAGTGCAATGTTCTGTTGGGAAACCTTTGGGTTCTGACATTCATGTGGAGGCCACCTAACACGCTCCACCCACCTGAACACCAGTGCAGACCAGGTACCCCTCCTTATGGCAGCAGCACTCCCCAGTAGCAGGGACCCCCCAGCAGGACAGTGCACGATGACACACCACAAACACTGCTCAGGAGTGGCCCAAGGAACATGACAGAGACCTCAAAGTGTCAACCTGCTCTCCAAATTCCCCAGATCCCAATCTGATCAATCATCTGTGGCACATGCTGGTACCCCACCTCACAACCCACAGGATTCAAAAGATCTGAAGCCAACGCCCTGATGCCAGATACCAAAGGACACCCCCAGAGATCCTGTGTCCATGCCTTGACAGGTCAGAGCCAAGTCCGGTCCAAGGAGGCCCCACCATGGATCAGGGGTGCCTCTCGGGTACCACCATGTCCCTCAAATGTTTGCTCAGATTGGGATCTGGGGTATTTGAAGGTCAGGTCAACACCTTGAGCTCTTTGTCCTGTTCCTCGGGTCATTCCTGAGCAGTTTCTGTGGTATGGCATGGTGCATTGTCCTGCCGGGGGGCCACTGCCAACGACCAGTGCCATTGCCAAGAGGAGGTTTACTTGGTATGCAACGGTGTTTGGGTGGGTGGAACATGTCAAGTAGCATCCACATGAATGCCAAGAGCAAAGGTTTCCCAAGAGAACATTGAATTGTAACAAGATGATCAATGTTATTCACTTCACTTGTCAGTGGTTTTAATGTTTTGGCTGATGGGTGTACCTCTGCTGTTGTTCAGCGCACTCCTCCTTTTACTCTGGTTCATCAAGAATTTTCTTAATTTTTGGATTCTTTGTTTACCATGGAGGCATGCAAGAAATTCACAAAATATAACAAACAAGCCAGGTTAGCCCTCTGAGCTAATGCATGCTAACTATATATCAAACAAAAGCCACAGACTGTATCGTATGAAGTTGTTGTGAGCAGAAGATAGTGTTATCTCAGAGCATGGCAGGGCAAAGCCTCTCTTCCTCTGGGCAGCTGCCTCCATCCCACTCAGACTCATCCTGGGTCTGGGTCCACAGCTGTGTGTACTGGAGAGCAGCGTAACAGCAAGGAGCACTTAGTCTGCTAATTCTGGGGACTGAAACGTCCCCAGAAGGACACTGCACACTGACTGAAAAAAACTGATGATTTAAATCTTTGACTTTCAGAGTGCAGCCCTTGATTATTTTTAGCGTTGTGCACATACTAATGTCATATAGATTCTTGTTGACATGTGATATGTTAATACAGGTGCTTTTTCTAACAAAAAAAAAGCTTTTTTTTCTGCTCAAATTAAATTGTCTGCTTGGACTAGAAAGTTCAGTTTGACTGACTCACCCCTCCCTAACCGACCCCAAAGTATATTATCACATGAGTAAGAGATTAGAAAAAGCTGATACGCATCATTTCACCTTTACCTTGATAGAAACAGTCGAGATACAGACAGGAAATGCAGAGAGAGAGGGGTATGACATGCAATAAATCAAATCAGGGACGCTGTGGTAAGTTGTGTCTTAACCACTCAGCCACCTGCACACACACAGCAACTCTCCAATAGAATTCTTCTTCTGGTGGCTTGACTTATTTTAGCTTCTGCTTCAGTGTAATTAATTATGTTTCCTCTCTGCATGTTTTTCAGTATTGAAATTAGAGTGTCTTTGCTTTTGCTACGAAGCCTTGCTTTACTCGACTCGAAAAACACAAACTCCTCTCACAACATGTCAGCATGTCATGTGTTACTGCTCGTTTAGTTGTGCTCTCTCTGACAGCTTCTCAGTGCCAGAGAAATGACACACAGGGGAGGGTTGTGTGTGTGTGTGCATGGCCTTACGACAAAATAACCCTCGCCGTGTCAGTGGCGAGAAAAAAAAAACTCCACTCAGGATTCAAGTGGACAGGTTCTTTTTAAATTTGAATGGCATCTGGGTTTATGAACCCTCAAGCTCTGACATGAGCTTTTTCTGTCCTGAGGATCCAATTTCACCCGCGTATTCAGGATTTCAAGCTAGACCCTGGTCAAACAGCAAATACCAGCATGAGTGTTTGTTTTCAAGCCTTTGGAGGAACAGACGCAGAGCTGCTGCTGCATCGGGATGGCACAGAGAGTTGAATCAATCCAATAAAGGTGTAACAATATGACTGTAAGGAGAGATGAAAAGAAAGGCTTTACTTCAAACCATTCTAATAATTACCTAAAATCTAACTCATAATTGAAGAGGAATGATTTTGGGTGTTTCAGAGGTTAATACCACTGTCATCATTAGCTCTCAACAAAATTTAAAGAAATACTTAACTCACAGAATAACCATTTTTACATCAGTTCCTTACCTTGTGAAGAAAACCTATTTTTTCTCACATGCGTCCACGGAGCACAGAGGATCCAAAAAGGGAAACATTCTTCATTACGCGTTTAGAAACCTTAAAACTGTATTCGACAAAATCTCACCATACACTGTATAAAATAATGTATCTAGCTACTGTGACATAACTCATTGGTTTGTGGACTTCTGCTTTGAAGCCTCGTCATGTTGGATTTTTTTGACCAGAAGTGACCATTCTTGGATGAGAAAGTGGAGCTAGACCCCTAGCTCCTAGCTTAGTTAGCATGGTGCCTCTACAACTATGGTTAACGTTGATAATATCAAGGCTAATGCTAACTTTTGCTCGTGAAAAAAATGTATTTACCAGTAAAGCTGAACATCCGACTCCTTAGAGGGTCTTTTAGTACAACTTAATGCTAAACAAAACCTGTTTCAGTGAACAAAATGTATCACTAGACTCTGCAACACCCACTGTACACTACCTGCCCTATTCTTAGCATCTAGCTGGTGAGCATAGTGGAGCATTTCACAGCTAAAGAGACATGTATTTTTCTAATAAAATGAGAGATAATATTGCAATCACATGCATCAGATGGTTAGAAACACATCTCCAACATAAAAAGCTGAGGTGGTTTACACAGTGTGTGCATGCTAACGTGTTTTCCACAACAACTTTATAAGGTGATAATATGCCACTGTTGTTTTCAGCCTCCCAGGTGGCCAACAAAGCAATTAACGCAGCTTAAACAAGCTACAGACTGCAGATGGGATACATTTCCATCAGATATTTTATTTATAAACAATCTGATTTCTTGATTACTGGGTTTGATGACCACACATAAATAAAACTGTTTATATAAACGCATCCTTCGCTCTGTTAAATGTCTTGCAACACATAAATGTATTTTATGTGTGACTTTAGTTTGATCAAGCAAAGAACAGAGTGTCTGTAGCTCCTTTGAAAGTCTAAAAATGTCTTGAATTCCATTTTATCATGATTAGGCCTTCAAAGTCATTTAATAGTCTTAAATTATTTTGTGTGGTTGTCAATTGCCACAAATATTTTTTAGTTTAGTTTCGTTTATCCATCTTTTAATTTCCTTTTGTCAAAATGTGTGAAGCTCTTCTGTGTGGACATCCACATTTCTGATGTTACAAACCGACTTGCATCAATCTGTTGCCAAGATTCAGATTAACCTAACTCACTCTAATAACCATGTTACTACATTAAGCCTACGTCTGCATGGGACCAAGTATAAACCACTTATCTTTCTACTTACCAACAATGTTTGAGTGAGAAAAAGATGTTTTTTTTTTTTCCAAATTCAGTCTTAAATTTGACTGAAATTATCTTCAGGAGGTCTTTGGAGGCATGAACTGTACATGTCTGATATTTAGACACCCTGAATAGGCCTGCACCAGACAAAAACAAAGCAGTTTTCTTTTGTTAGAACCAATCAGCAGCAGTCTTAGTGCTAACGGAGCTTTAAAGACCTCTACATGTTGACACCTAAAAATACGCAGATGGAAAAACACATTCTGTCTTGAAATTCCCTCTCACAACTGCAAACTTCCCACGAAATGTTTGGCTTTTAATAGCTAATTCCACTCCTGCTAATGTGCGTCTCCATGATGAATCTGAAAATCATTGTTTCATTAAAAGGATATTAAGTCTCAAAGAGGCGTTTGTTTGGGGGCGTATTTGCATTGAGTGATACATCTCTCACACTCACATCTCTGCAGTGTTCGCCACCGCTGCTTGATCCCCTCACCTTGGCTCGCCAGTCTTGCCCAAATGTATGCAAATTGGGACTGTACAGCTCAGTCATCTGCACTTTGTTCACCTACAAACAAGACGAGCAAGGCAGCGCTCTTCCTGCTTTGAATGAGGCTCTTCTTTTGTGCTCTAAGTCAGTCAGTTTTAATGAGAAACTGTAGCGGGGACAAAGACGCAACAACACACAGCAAATCAAAAGAAAAAGCTCATTTTCATGATGGTCTCGTTTTTACAGCCATTATCGCATCCAGTGAAAATTAATTTTAGGATGATATATTGAAGTAACACGCGGAGAATATAAATTAAGCAGGCTTTATATTTTGGATGTAAAACTAATCCTCTGTGTCTTTGTTATCGCCGGTTCTTCTCCAAAACATCTGGTGTATTGACTTGTCCAGTGATCAGAGCTAAGTACTGCTGTTTTTAGACGCTGACACGCCTCTGGGCCCTGACCTCTAAGTTAATGCCGTCTTCCCCACAAACATGTCCGACGCTGATGATTAAACAGTTCTGTCATTTTGAGGGATTTCACACATCAACCAAGCAACCAAGTGTGATCCTGCACCATCTGGTTCAAAGCTGGCGCTTCGTGTAGTGTAGCGCAAAAAGTGCATGATGTGATATAAGCAGAGATGATAGCTGTGCATTCACAAAATGTGCTACATGGACCATGATCCAATGTCTTTATCTAAGTCTTTCTCTCTCCCTCCTCAGGATGACCATCAACGCAGAATGCCAGCTGCAACTCCATAATTTCCCAATGGACGAACACTCCTGTCCTCTTGTCTTCTCCAGCTGTGAGTGTTGGCAGTAGCATAACACACAATATGCACATATTCTCGCCAAGCAGTGCCTACACACACAACACCTGCTGAAGCAGAACTTTAAAATCAGAGATAGGGCTTCATGAACACAAAAAAGATCCAAATAACAACAACAAAAAACTCTTTTTTGCTTTGGAGTAAGAGGCGGTCTCAGCAGGTGGTAATGAAGGCACGATTTTATGCCGAAACGCGCACCAGAACTGAGCTGTGCCACCTGATGAGCGTAAACAACCTCAGCTGCGAACCCAGCTCAACATGAGCAGGTTGTTTTTATGGCCTGTGACAGTTTGTCAGCAGATCCTCAGCAAGTCTTAAATTCATTTCTGTAAATATTAGGCCTTAAAAATCATGAATTAGTCTTGCATTTGCATCTGTAAAGGTTTTAATTACCTCAGATATTTGATCTAATTTCAGTGATTTGCCCTTTAATTTGCCTGCGAGTGGAGCTCTACATAGTAAAAGTCCATACTTCTGACGTTACAAATGTTTAAACCTTTACATAACATATATACTGAATTTTACCTGCAATGTTTGAATTAAAAACAGATTATTTGTCTAAAAGTTGGTGTCCAATTTGGTTAAAATCTTAACGTCTTAAAAAGCATTAACTATAAGTGACTGACACCTATAGACACCCTGTTGATCCAGACATTTGAAAGGCCCTAAATTGAAGTGTTCCAGTTTCAGAAGGAGTCATTGACTGGGGATCAGCTGCATTTATAGGGGCAATGTTGCTGAAGTCTGTCAACAAAATTTAGCCTTGACTTAGTGACATATTTACTAAGACGACGTAGATAAATCATCCCAGCTGTAATTCACTTGAAGAGAAGACATGTTTGGGACTAGGCCTGTGTTTATCTCATAAGAGGAAGGCTGTATGTGAGGAAATGCTCATTGAACAGCTTGAAGTTGTCAGCTCAGCAAAAAGAGGAGTGATTGAATGAGTTATGAGAAATCAAAGGGAGATTTTGGGAAAATCCTTTAAATTTCCTTTGACTATATTGCATCTGTATACAGATATTACTTAACAACTAGTGTCGGGCTGTACCATCATTTTTTATATTCAAAGATTCTGTTGAGGCTTTCATGACATCGTCACCCTAAAAAATATTAGATTATAAAAGATAAACTCAATTTCAGGGAAGTGATTAATTGGATTGAATGAGCTAGTATTTTTCTTTAACCTATCAACTTTACTTAGTGAATAAATGTAATTTATGGTACTGTTGTATTGCTGCCCTGTTAATGAAGGTGTGCCCCAAGCGTAAGAGCAAACAGATTTTTGACAGCAGCGACGCTAATAAACATGGATTAAAGCTGAATATGTTATTAGATATAAACATGTTGTGAAATTTTGGAGGTGATGACATCTGTCTCTTTTTAATAAGTTTTGAATTTTGGACTTGACAGTGCTCTGGATTCACTGGAAATCTTTGAATCACACAAGCTGGGAACTATCTTACACAGCTACAACTGAAATAATTATTCAAATAGTGTATGGAACTGTGCAGAAATACAGATGTGCAAAAAAAAAAAAGCTGTGCAGCATTTGAATGTTGATTTACTCGGTACAGTATTACTGGCTCCTTCAGTCATATCACAGTGGACTGGAGCTGCTACAGTCCATTATAAGTCGAGGATAATAGGCAGGCGGGACCTGTGGGTAAAATCATGTGACTTGTACATCTGGTGCTGAACTGAGAGCTCCTATAATGTAACTTGTAATAGTCTTTTAATTTGCGTTTCTCTCTCCCTCTTCCTCTTTAGTTTATAGTCTCTCAATCTATGGCGTGCCCCATAAAACCATGCTGCAGATTTATACCTACATTTCCCACACATTAAATTTCAGACACAGTTCAAGCGGCTGCTGTGTTGGGTCTGTGGGGATAAATCAGTTTGCAGCAGCTGTTTTATATTAGTGTCCTTTCCATCCTCTCATATTTTGCAGCCTGATTATAGTTCTGCCTCCCAATGGCTCATCAGATTCAGATGAGGGATCAAATGAGCAGGATGGAGAGGATGAACCTAATGCATTGAGCCACAGTGAGGACCTCAGCAGCAGGAGAGCAACTACTGACGCTAATGATGAGGCTTATCGTAGAGTGTTTCTGTGATTTATGGCCACACACGCTCTTTAGTTAGAATGGTTTATTGGTAAGTGAGTGAGAAAGAGATCAGATGTCACAAAGTGCTTCACAATGAAGACAAAAGATGTAAAATGGAGACATATCATAGAAATAAAAGTCAGTGGAAAGAGCCCAGGATTGGTGTTGCATGATGTCTCTTTGAAGACCGGGTCAGAAGCTCAGCAGCAACATTTTGGATTCCATCCATCTCGCTACGAGTGAAGAGGGAGTTATGATAGTCAGGACAGGATGAAATATAAAGCATGAATAATTATTTCCATCTCAGCTTGAGACACAATAGGTTTTACACAATATTTCTCAAAACAGGAATGAATCAAACACTTCCCACGCGAGTCAGTGTCCTTAGTTTCTGACAGAGAGTTTAACAGATGAAGAGATGGAACCAAGGACAAGAGCCGCAGGGGTGTTAACAAGGGTCTGTATCTTATTAGTATTAGCTGTATAAAATGAGTATCTGTCAAGTTTTAATAGCATTTAGGTAGATTAATTTTCTATGATAACAAATCTACATTTTTCTTACCTTTATAAAATCAGCTGTATACCCCAAATTGGCAGTGTGTCCTGGTCCCTCCCACCAGACAACAACATATGCAAACACTTCATACAGTAAACTTGTGTTTCCTTTATGTTGATGTATTTAAACTTATTTAATCGTAGAGTTGCCTGCAGCTCATTCACTCAGCCATTGGGCAGCAGCCTAGGAGCTAGAGCTTTGGTCGCAAGCTTTAGCGGCTCCAATTCAACCAGCACTGGGTGTCACAGCGAGCTGGTTGCCAGTGGCAGCACCACGTTTAACCTGTGTAACAGCAGCAACAGAAAGTTTGCTAAGGTGGCGGGGAGTCGGGGCTGCCCAGTTGTGCTGACTGGATTCAGGTTGCTGTGGCTTTGGACTGGTGGTCCATCTCCGGAGCTGCTGCCAGCTTTTCTCATGGTGAGATGGTTGTTAGCAGCAGAGAGTGATTCGTAGGACACACTGTGATTTGAGACGCTAGCTAAGGTTAGCCACAGAAACATGATCATGAGGCTGCGGCTCAGTTTAGCAGAAGGCTAAATGATGAGCAACATTTTCTTTCCATCTCTGAATCACTTCGCTGATATGAACGTGTTTTATTTTGTTTATTGTCAGACTCTTTTAGACTCTGTTTTTAAAGTCTGTCTTCCTTTTTTCGGGTTGTATTGCAGTGTTGGCAGTTGTTGCCAATGCTGGAGTTGCAACTTTCTCTGCAGGATTCTCCACCATTCAGTTGGGCTTTCACCAAAGGGAAGGGCATCTCCATTAGTAGAACAGCCTAAAAGAACATTGTCTCCCTGAAATGATCTGTGATTGGCCAGAGTCTCTTGTCACAAGCTAGGTTTTCGAAAGCCTGAAAACAGAACCAATAGGAGGTGCAGAAGTCTAGTTTTGTCTCAGATCACTCGAATTATAATATGCTCCAAGTTTATTATGGGTTTTTCGTCCAGTGACGCTAAAAATAAATCTGCCTGCCGCAGCTTTAATGTGTTGAAAAACAATTGTATTAACTATGTCTATGTTCTTGTTAGGGGTGTAACGGTACACAAAAATCACGGTTCGGTACGTACCTCGGTACACAAGTCACGGTTCGTTCTTTTTCAGTACAGTAATGAAAAAAATAGACAACTATTAACTAATCTTTTACTTATTGGTAACCTTATTAAAACATACCACCACAGCAGTTAAGTCTTTTTACACAATTTTTGAATGAAACAAATACATATAAAATCCTAATTTTTCACATTGTTTGAATGAAAATAGAAATATAAAAGTGAAAAATAAAATCCTGCCTTTTTTTTAACACATTTTTTGAATGAAAAATATAAATATACATTTCTGCTTTAACAGTTTTACTCAATTAAAATAAAAAGTATAGTGCAGCTGGTCAGCTTAGAAGCCTGCTCAGATTCAGTTTTACTAGGAACTTACTTAGCTTTCCCACTTTGTTAAAGTGCAGTAAACAAAACATGCTTATATCTAAAGTGCAGCTTAAACAATTTTACTCAACTCCAATGGCATTGGTTATTTCTTTAGCGCGATGGTCAGGGAAACACTCTTTCTTTTTAAATGACGACGATATCGTAGTTTGCACCAGATTGCTTTTTTTAGTCGTGCCGGTTAACGTTCAAACTCGGGTGGTGTCGCTTTAGATGCGTTAGCATGTTAGACGTGTTTCCAAGTACATACCCGACCGCTGTTCTGCAGTGTCGGCACACTGCTTTTGTCTTGTCAACTTGTTTATTTCCATCTTCGTATTTTACCCTGAAACCAAAGTGTTCCCAAACGGAGGACTTAAGGTTTGCGGGTGGGTCTTCAGGTTCGTCAGGCTCACTTGCCATGTTGTCAAAATGCGAGAATGCACTGCACAAAGAGATAGCGGAGATTTACGGTCGGACTCGGTCAGTCACTCAATTATGTCCGTCGGGGAACTAGATATTTTAAATGGTTCGGCTCGCAAAAACGGAATTAAAATAAAACAAAATAAAATAATATCCTGCGCCCAATAATTCGGTACAGGGTCGTGCCGAACCGAAAGTCGTGTACTGAACAGTTCGACACAGATACATGTACTGTTACGGCCCTAGTTCTTGTGCATTTTAGTGGTTCAGAGCCAGAAACTATGGCATGATGACCGCATTAGCACCACCACTGACTTGATGCTGGCGTGAAATTAGAGCCTTCAAAGCATTTATCGTCCCATTAACCAGTGCCTTTATTAAGTTGCCCATCACCTAAAAAGCACCAAAATCCCATTTAGTCTTGTATGATGGGTCATTGTGTTGGACCAGACATGTTCCACACTGCTGGAGATGATTTAATTTAGGTAGTAATCATTACCTGATGCACCTACAGATGGCAGTATTTGTCACAGGCCATTATTGAACCTCCTCTCAGCATTGATAATCAATTGACTATTTATGTTCACAGTGTGATGAGGCCGGATGTCACAGTACTGTAGGTACTGAAAGAACTATTGACCGCAAATGGGCTTCCATTATGTCTCTGCTCTCAGTGAAAGGATTTCCTGTAATAACCCTTTTTTCCCAGACTGTGTGAATGGACATTTTTTTCAGTCTCTGGCTGCAACGGATGATCAGCTAAGGTCTTCAATAACACTGAATTAAAACCTTGAAGTTTCATATTTGCTGAAGCTGAAGACTGCCATGTTGATAGTTAATTACCCTAACGTATTTTAATAAAAAACTACTGCATCATTTCACGGTGTATGTTTTAGATTTAGACTCTCAGCAAAAGTGATGATAGTAGTCATTAGTAATGAATACAAATGTAAGCTCTGATAGCAGCAAATATCTGCGTTAACACTAAATCCCCTCCGCTTAAAACTGTGCTTTATTCAGGATTTTCTGATCAGAGCAGGATAATTAAGGAACAGCGTAAATCATATTTGGGGACGTTCCTAAAAGCAAGTTCATAGTGGCCAGTTTTCCCAAGTTTAAGAGGTTTAATTACCTCTCAGAGCGGAACAGAGGCTTCTAGATGAAAATAACTAAAACTTGTATAACTTCTGGTTTGAAACGTCCTGATCTTTTCACTCTGTATCTTTGGACTTGTTATTTTTGGAGACAGCAGCACAGACATCTATATCAGCACATATGAGTCAACTCTTGCTCTCCAGATTCTCATCCAACTCTGACAAGCTAAAGAAACAATTTCCATCAATCTATCACAACATGACGTGACCTTGCTTTTTAAAAAGCACTTCAGTAAGTGTTTGGACAGGTCATCTCAGTCTGTTTTGCATAAACATGTCGCCAGCCCGCAAATGACACGTCCTGTGGCAGACGGATATGAAGGAGACGAGGTGATTTCATCGGGGTGACACCTGATAATGAAGCGACACACAAAAAGCCCTCACTTTTTTCTCCATCGTCCAAACACATAATCTTTTCTTACACTGCTATCAACCAGCCTAATGCACATACCTGTTGTCTCTTCATCAATCTGTTAATTTATTGAGATACAACACTGTAAATATGATGAATGCCTTTAAGACCTCACTAATCTCTCTCATTAATTCCAAATATTGTCTGATAGCAGATGTATCCCTGACACCTTGAAAACATGCTTTGAATTTATGGCTTTTAAGCTCTGTGGTTTTAGTCTATTCATTGTATAATAAAAAAAGAAAACTTCTCTGACGTCTGGAGAGCTCAGTGTGAAAGCCGTGAAAAGCCTTAACTATGATTACAAGGACCCATGCAGTCATCCACACCACATGCAGCAATCACTTCCTAAAGAACACCCTCTGTGGCATGACATTAGCAGGGTATTTACATTTTTACTGCACATACCATTACATATGAGTAATAGTTATTTGTGTCACAAAATGCTGGTCGTGATTGAGGGCTTGATGGTAGTTTGCTGTGTGAAAGAAGTGGCAAAACATGTGACATTTTCAGTACATTTCTTTTTAGGGATGCACCGAAATGAAAATTTGTTTAAATTAAACGCTTGGAGTACCGAGTACTGAATACCGTTGTTTAGTATTTTATTAGTTTTTGCAGATGAACACCCTCCAGATTAGTGTTGTCATGGTACCAAAATTGGGACCCATGGTATGATACCAGTGAAAGTATCATGGTTCTGAGTAGTATCAGGATACCACAGCAAAAATGGGGCAGATTTGCCTTTTGTCATTTATAAAACAATAAATCACTTTTCTATAATACAGCAATGATATTTCAATGGAATAAATTACTTATTGACTTATTCATACTTCAAAAACAGCATCAATAAGTGATTAACAGAGCGGGAATCGAAATAGAATAAATAAATACAACAAAAATCAACCAGCCACCCTCCTCCCCTGACAAGTAAAGAACAGTCCCTTAAGTGCGGCAAGGTTTGTGGAGCATTACCTGCCACAAAGAGAGAAATGTGAACAGCTCGTTTCTCCTCTGACACGTCACATACCTGTGTGCCGCCACGGCTCGGTTGTCCAGGTACTTTTGGGCAGTCATGACACTAAGAAGAGGAAAACAAACCACTGCAGCGGCATTTTGAGTGCGAGGTGGCCAACGTGCGCTGTTATTGGACGGCGTACCCTCTTGCGATTGGACTTTGAACTTATCCCACAGTAGTGGTACCTGAGGTACTGTAATACTATGTTACTCCAACATTATGGTATCATATGTACGGTGGTGTTTTAGTACCGCGGTCTACCACTGGTACCAGTATACCCTGCAACACTACTCTAGATAGTTCAGTATTACATTCTTTGCAAACCGCTTTTCTTCTATCACTCTCCAACACTTTGAAATATCGCCACACTGCCGACATTTTACTCTGTTTGCGTTATCAAAACACACCTCTATTATTCGGCCTTGCTTTTCACTTATTGCCCCAAATACCGAATGTGTGTTTTTTTGCAATATTCGGCTGAATATATTCGGTGCATCCCTATTTCTTTTTGCTGTTTGTCAATCATGTGACAGCGACAGAAAGCCTTTAATTTGTCAGAGCAGTAATCTCACAAACTCCATGTTATAGCACGGCTTTGTTCACTGGACGGATATGGATTACAGACTCAGAGTCTACAGTCAACACATCAAAGGCCCTGTTTATTCCTGGTATTAAGGTGCATCTTGAGTGATCTGATCACAAGTGGGTTGCGCTAAGCAACCAAGAAGGCACATTATGATCCAATCACTCAAACCACTCACCGAGGTGGTGTTGTACATACTTGGCCACATATGTTTTGTAGTGCAAACACCAGTGCGTCTTGATGTATCCCCGACAGGACTACATCATCAGTGCCGGACCTGGTGGTTGTTTTGGTGACAGTGTGCTAATGCTATATAAGCTGTCCATTTTAGGACGACTTGGACAAAGTGTTGCATGACCATCCATCATTGTGCCTTATGAAAGGAGATGTGCTGAATTCTGCTAACATTGATATCTCCAGCACAACTGCTAACGTGATTAGCAAGCATGCTAGTGAGCAGCTAGCGAGAATTTAGGTGTAATAACCTTCCAGCCTAAGTGGCGTAGGCAGTGACGAAATATGAACAGAAGTGGTCAGCTGTAGACGCATATTAGACACAGGTGTCTTGGCTGTTCACTTGTGATTGGATCACTGAGACACATGATAATACCAGGTGTAAACAAGTGTAGTGTGTGTTAGCATGCTAACTTCTCCTTAGCTTTACCACGAACTACAGCTAAAGCTGATGGGAATGTCATTAGTTTTGCAGGTATATATTTATTCTCTAGAATGATGTTCATGTGTAAATAGTAATGTAATGAGGTCACAAATGCACAAATTATAATGTGATGTAATCTAGCAGATATCATGACAATCCATCTGATAGGTTTTGAGACGTTTCACTCAAGGACAACCACAAATAGGAAAAGTCAGGGGATCACCAAAGTCTATAGAGTCCTGTCTTTACTGTGGTTAAAAGTCTTAAAATACAAGCAACGTACAGTAGATTAATAAAGACTTATTTAAGACCTATTGCACATGGTATGTGGGCTAAAACCATTCAGATATAAAAAGAAAAATTGTAGCAGACCTAATATTACTATTTTTTACTATCTTAATTTAAACTCTGCCTGGCTCAGTTAAACCAGTAGCAAAGGGAACAGTTTTCAGCACAACATGCACAATTAACCCCGTCTCAGTGCTGTTGAAACAGGTGAGTCATACATTTAAAGATGTAATCAGCAGTTCTCAGTCTCCCCTGCTCAACAAAGTCCTCCATCATAACTGCCACAGAGCTCATTACGTTATTTGAAACCCCTCCACGGGGGTTCTTGAATGGTCAATCATCTGCAGTTGTCACTCTGATTTTGTGTTTTTCACAACTTTTCATTTTGAAAATCTAATCTCAAACTGGACCTGTTGGATGTCGGTGTACAGAACAAGGGACAGAATCCTGAATGCTCACAGTTTAAACATACCCCCAAAGCAGCTGACGCTGGAAAAAAACTGTTACTGACCTTTCATTCAGGTACGGCTATCGAAAAGAGTTGCTGCTCCACAGTAGGTGGAAAAATTGTGCCTAGACTCGGCTGTTTTCTCCCCCCCCCCATGATATGATAAGTTATCTTTACCAAGCACACTGTAGTGTATTTCAGACAATGAAAGGAGCTGTCAGTTTGAAGTCCTCTTACAACCATATGCATACATACTCTAATTAGATAAGCACTGTTTCCACCTTAAAGACAATAAAATGAGCTTTAGAGAGTTTGGAAAATCACAAAACTTTTCAAATCAGAATGATTTGGATGAGGTAAACTGTAGTCTGGGAAGCCCTGAAATGCAACCCCTTTAATATATACAAACATATACATATATTTTTATACTACCCTAGCTATATCCCCATCTTTCCATAATGTGGGATGACCATAACACTTGCAGGAGCTGTCAAATTACATGGAAATCAGTGCTAACAGATAGACTAACAAGCCTGAGTGCAAGCTAATTAGCCGGAGAGTATTTCTGATGCCAATACGTACACCAGTACCAATAAGTATCGGATATGTTTCCAATGCTGCTGGATCCTGTATCTGCAAGTATGCTAGTCTAAGCATCGATCCGATACCACATAATTACTAAGAAACTTAAAATAAATGAGCAGTTTTTCTCAGAAATCAGTTCCTCTCTGCCACCTACACAAGTTGCACTGTGCAGCCGCTGGTTTTTCTACTGTTTTAGAGTGGCAGTGGCATAGATTTCCAGTAACAGGTTAACTTTAGCCATTAGCAAAAATGTTGGCAGTATTGGTGGTATTTTACACTGAGAAGTCCCACCTGTGAAAAGGAAACACATACGATATGTTTTAATGCAATAGTATTGGATCGGTACTTGGTTTTGACAGATTTGTAGTGTCAGAAATTGGAATTGGTATCACTATGACATTTGTTTTAAATGGCTAACAGTACAAAATGTGGGCTTGTTTAAAAAGGGGGATCTTATATCACTTTTCATATTATGGAAAAAATGCACAATAGCTGCTGTGTCATTAATGTAGATATTTTCTTACACAACATACAAGGAGAACTCATTCAATCTGACTGCAATTACCTTGCTAACACTTTACTTGACGGTATCTACATAAGGGTGGCATGACACTGTCATACCACGGTCATGCACCTGTCATGAACATTATGTACATGTCATAAACGTTTATGACTGCTGTCATTAAGTGTCATTTGGTTTTTGTAATGACAAGTTGACATTGTTTGGGTTGTCTTGATTATGACAACTTGACATTAATCAAAGTGACATTACCAGAAGTTGTCTTTGTCATGACAAGTTGACATTAAATTTGTTTGGGATGTCCTTGTAATGACAAGTTGACATTAATCAAAATGACATTACCAGAAGTTGTCTTTGTCATGACAAGTTGACATTAAATTTGTTTGGGATGTCCTTGTAATGACAACTTGACATTAATCAAAATGACATTACCAGAAGTTGTCTTTGTCATGACAAGTTGACATTAAATTTGTTTGGGATGTCCTTGTAATGACAAGTTGACATTAATCAAAATGACATTACCAGAAGATGTCTTTGTTGTGACAAGTTGTCATTGACAAGAAATGCACCTCTTTTTGTGTTTATTACAAGTTGACATAATGATTATTTTTGTTATGACAGAAACATCTTCTGGTAATGTAATGTCATGTCTAGGTATCATAATAAGGACATCCCAGACAAATTTAATGTCAACTTGTCATGACAAAGACAACTTCTGGTAATGTCACATTAATTAATGTCAAATTGTCATAATCAAGACAACCCAGGCAATGTCAACTTGTAATTGCAAAACCAAATGACACTTAATGACAGCAGTCATAAATGTTCATGACAGGTTCATGACCGTGTCATGTCATAGTTACGACAGTGTCATGTCACCCTTACTTTAGATACCTTCAAGTAAAGTGTTACCAATACCTCTTATCTCTACTCACATGATATGTTTTCACTGGCAGATAACCTCTCATAAAGCTGGATTTGTTTACAGCAATATGGCAGCAGTGGACATCCCTCATCTTATTTGCTTGCAGGATAGACGGGAAGAATATTAGAGCCAAAGCAACAGAAGAGTGTAGTTTATATCATTGTGGAAGAACATGTTGCATCAGGGGGCTTTTAAAGTCATGAAATATGACTAACATTTCATAGCTATGAAGATACAGTGGTAACATAATGGTAATACTGTTTGCACTAAAGATAATTGTACAAACACACCAAGAGAAATATGATGGCAATAATGTTTGCCATCTATATTAGTTTGTGAAAAAACACCTCTTGCATGATGGTGATTGGTCTTCTTGGTTATAGACTGCTATCCTCTAAATGACACTATTTACATAATTAGTCTGGTTTCCACTACAGGGCACAACGAGGCTGGCTCATTATTGCTGTCACTCATTTTTCGATGTAAAATTGCTTCAACTTGTCAAATGAGCCCAGCTTCTTTTTTTACACTGTTATTAATATATTAGCTTTCATAGAAATTATTGCATGCTGTTTTTGCGGCTGTGTTAAACTGCCTCACCCAGTGAGGCTCTGCATGTGAAAATCTGATGATCTCACACTACAGAAATGACCTTTTCATATTAAAAAAGTTGAGCCATTTTGTTTTTCCTTAAAGCAGCTTTACCTTTCCCTTCCTACGATCTCACTACCTTGCATTAGAGGCTGCTCAATTTTTCCATTAAAATATAATTAGATTCAAGAGCATCCTTGAGACCAATTGACTTCAAACAGGTGAAATTATTCCACGGAAATTAAGATTTTAAGACCAGATTAAGTTACATGGGAGAGTGGATATTTGTTCACCGTGGGTGCACTACAGCAGATCCCAAGCAAACAAGTTCACAATAATTGCTCAGTTGGTCTGCAGTCCACTGAATTGCCAATAAAAAAACACACTGTATAAAATTGTATAAATCAGGGTTATGCATAGACTGTTTATAAAATAATGAATGTAGCCACCCTGACGTCACCCATTAGTTTTGAAGCCTTGAGTCTGGCACCAGCTTGTATTTTTTGGAGGCAGAAGTGACCATATTTGGACAAGAGGGTGGAGTTGAGGAGTAGTGAGGGATGGATATGACTCTGTTGTTACTTTGAGTGGTCTGCCCTTAATTGTGCATAACTTGAAGCCTTAATTAAACTTAAACAGGTGAGATATATAACAATTCAAACCCCTGTACAGCTGTCATGTATGGGTAAATTAGCTATAGTGACTAAAACTGTCTTTTGTACCAGGCTGTAAACATGGGCATTTTAACATGGGGGTCTATGGGGATTGACTCGCTCTTGGAGCCAGCCTCAAGTGGCCATTGGAGGAAATGCAGTTTTTGTTTTTAGACCCAGACCTTGCCACTGGACTTTGAAGTCAATTTGACATAGTGGCCAAACCTTTTAGCTGTAATTTCTGGGTCTGTGATGCCATTGGGCCCAAAAAGACTTTTTTAAAGTTGTTATTTAAAAAATGATAGACAGAATCGCACATACAAATATCAGAGGAGGACTGGACAGAGATATGTGAGACACAGGCAACTACTGCAAACTCAAGGTCCCTCAGGGAGTTTGGTTGGCAAAACCTTGTGCGATTCTTTATCACCTCCAGACAAATAGCACTGTGGATAGGCCCACAGAGACAGGGCTTTTGTTGGATACAATGTGAACCTCACTGGCCAATCATTATCATGTTTTCAGGGCCCAAAAATACCACCATATTGGCAAGAGATTGCAGCTGAGATTCTCAAGATTATTGGGATGGATTTAGTCTATTCATTTGTCTTGTTATACTTAGGAAAAATACCTGAAACCGCCCCAAACAAAGATAAGTATTTATTAAAGATACTTTTGGCAAGTAGCAGGAAAGCCATAACTCACAAATGGTTGCAAGTTGATCTCCCAACATTTGCCCAATGGCTGGGGATTATAAACGAAATATACTGTATGGAAAGACTTACTTTTATTTTAAGACTTGAGGTGGAAAAATGTACAAAATAGTGGGAGAAATAGATTGTCTACCAACGCCATTGAAAAAGTGTGACACCATTATTAAATTACAAGATTATTCTTATTTAGTTCTGATTCAGAAAGGTTGTGGACTTGACCTGTCATGGTTAAGACACACCCAATAGCTTTGTTATTTAATGAATTTATCAAAAAGTAGAAAGCGTACCAGTACTTGAGCAGCATTGGAATATAGCTAGCTTCTTTTATGCCTGACTAAATCATAGTTTTGTAGAAATCTGACGGAGTTGACAATAAGCCATGGTACATCTTTAAATGGCCAACATTTTCACACCAAAAAAAACAAAAAAACATTTAAAACAAAGATGATAATAGCAGTACATTTTACACTGATGTTATTTGTATGTACTGTTAGTGTTAGATTTTGAAGGCTTTTAAATTGTTTGACGTTCTGAATTCTTTTCTGGGACAAAGCTGTTTTCTTGTTCAGGGCAAGTTTAAAAGATAAATGAAAGCAGATCAAAATATGTCAGCAGAATATATCATCGATATTAAAAAGACAAATAAATCTGATTGACAAAGAGCTGTGACACTGCTGACATATTAATGACATTCAAGTCCAGAAGAGCTGCATTATTAAACCATTTTATTCCTGTTCAGGTTAGAGGAGGGCAACACCAGATGTCAGCCACTTGGACGGCAAAGTCTCTAGTGCGCCTGCTCTATCGACCCAATGATAGTGAAGATCTGGGTCAATTTACACCCAGGAAGTCAAACTATTTGGCCTCATGTACCACTGAGCAACTTTCATAGGAAACAACAGGGCTCTGCCTCCAATGCTGTATCCAGTTCTCTTTATACAACATGGGTGTGAATCATGCACACAATAAAAGCCATACATTGCTGCATTAATCTTTCCTGCGTTCTTCCCCTTCAATTTTTATCTCTTTCCTTTACACTTCTAACCCACTCTCTGTGTGGTTTCCAGATGGCTACCCACGAGATGAGATTGTGTACAAGTGGAACCGCAACTCAGTGGAGACTTCAGACCAAAAATACTGGAGGCTTTACCAGTTTGATTTCATGGGGCTCCGAAACACCACAGATGTGCTCAAGACGACAGCAGGTAAGAAAGACGTCAACAAAAGGTTGAGAAAAGGTCAATAACTCTGGCACAGGAGTCACAAAACAGTTTTATTTCATTGCATTATAACTGATGATGATTTAAAACTTTATTAATCCATGCTAGGAAGCTCTTTGTTCACGTCAACCCTACTTTTCATGGAGATCAAAGGTCAGTTTCAGCTGTAGAGTAGCAGCTGGAACTGGATTGCTGTTCAGCTGCCTTCAAAATAAACCTCTGGAGCCGTTTGACTACCTCGGTGCCCCGAGGTGTGCACAGGTTAACATTAGCACCGTGCCCATAAATGTAATCATATAACTACAAGCTCAAAGCTCATAAGTATTCCCCTCGGGTGGAAGGGCAAATAGGTTTCTCCACTGACATTAATCACCAAGATTAAAGATTAAAAAGGAAGTTTAATTATTCACTCCTTTTCCTTCTCTCTTCCAAAGCTTTCAGTGCACTTATTAGGCCTTGTTTTCTTTCATGATTTAATTTAAGTTTGTTTGGGAGGCAGAGAGAAATATTGTTGCTCCAACAGGTGCCCGTAATTATACCCGCAACTGGCATGGGATGGACAACTTCCTAATCCATTTTCAGTGCTTCCACGTGGCAGATTTATAAGTCAAGCATTATAAATGAGAGAGATAGAGAAAGAGTGTGATGCAGAGATTGTTAACCCCTCTTAACCTTGTTTATGAGTTGCATATATTGCTCCTAGTTTGTGCCATATGGTCTTTTGTCTCCGGTGCTCGCGTCTGCATAATGTGACCTAATTCAGCTTTCTAAGAGCTGAACCTCTGTTCATGAATATTCGAGGAACAGGAGTACTCGGCGTGATTAGGAGAGAGATAACAAGAAGTGGCATCAAATTATTAAGGAGCTCAGTGGAAATTAGTTGTACAGCTTCATTTTGCAAAAGCGTGGTAGAGTTTGTGGCGGTACTCAAACATGACATAGCTAAATCAAATGTATCCTTTTTAACTGAAGACATTAACAAATGTCTGTTTAAGTATATCGCCCATTGGGAACACTCATCAAGCATCCTGTTTGTATCTGATGAGAAACTCTTTCTTTGTGTTTCTGATCACACAAAAAGAAGGTGACTGATGAGCATCCCGAGACACATTGATGGCCTTAAAAATTATATGTTTTCCCAGACTCCCGCTGCATCGTCAAAACACAGCCAAACTAATTTTCTGCTGAGATGCTCCAAAGCAATGGCAAACCTACACATCTACCTCATGCTGTTCAAGAAAATTAGCCGTTTTCTCATTTATTACCTCGTTTCTTTTTCCTGTTTCACTTGCCGGAGCTCCTTCTCCGCACGCATGATGATTAGATCCCCGGCTAAAAATACCTATCATTAATTTACATCATGACAAACTTCGAAAGTGCTGCGTTTCACCCCCCCCCCCCCTCTCTCTCTCTCTCTCCTAACTCTCCAGCTTTATCCTTCATCCCTCATAAACACATGAGGTATGGGGCTGTTTTAATGAGGACAGAGTGGACAGATCCCCGGCCACAGCGCCACTGGGGACCTCCGCTGCAAATCCACCATCGTTATCAATTCAGCAGCGTCCTCTTCAAAAGGCCCCAATGCGGAATCCCAAACACTTCAGTGCTTTGTTCTACTATCCCATGGCAAATTCCCCAAAAGATCCCATTATGCCCTTTCCTGCGGTTACATTGCTGAAATGCTGATGTTCTTCCTTTTTCTTTCTTTACATGTCCACCGTGGAAATTCTTCAAATGCCTTTAGTAAAGAATCTTTTGTGAAACTGCTGAGAATCCTGCGGCATGATCTCTGATTGCGTCATGGATCACAATACTGATATTCCATTTGATATTTCTTTTCTGCTTGATGTGATTGATCCGTCCTACATCCTTTGACTGTGCTCACTAGTCTGATCACAAAGAAAATCACAGGTGGATGAGACGTGTCCAAGGATATAGACATTTAAAAAGAAAGGTGACCAATCATAGTTAAGTAACTGGGGCACGGCACAGCAGGCTTGTCTGGCTTTGGATTTCTTTGTATGTTGAAGTAGTGCGCATGGGGCTGCGGTTAGACAAACAATCAGCATTTATAGAGTTTGAAGGGCCACATCCTTTTTTCCCCCTTTTTTTTAAGCCTTTCCAAAAACAACCAAAAACAGGCATAGTGGGCTGACTAACGCATCAACAGTTCTGGGATGCTATCAGAGTTTTAGATAATGTCAGTGGCCGTTGTGTCCTGCAAGATTCTGTTACTGTAGTGCCTATTTCTCTCCAAAAATGTTCTCTTGAAACATATATTAGTGTCTTGTTTAGCTGTAATAGCAAGAGTTTGTGAACGGGAAGTGTGTGCCATACTGTTCCCTGCATTCTGAAAACGGAGGCTAACAAAAACTGAGATCAAACGGTAAAATTAAGCGGCGCTTAATTAATTTTTTGCATATTTCTCACCTCAGATGTTTTCAGAAACATATTTTAGCTGACCATTTAACTGTATTACAAGATTGTTTGTTACCAAATGGCTGCCATTGTGTAAATGGATGAGCTCTCATGACTTCACCCACCAGCGAGAGCATTTATTGGTTGGGTGCGGTGTTGTGCGTTCTGGTAGTTGTAGGTTTTCTACCTCTTGAGCAAAAGCGAATGCCACAGTCCTTTTTCTCTGTGTTTTCTGGTGATGTTGCACCAACATCAAAAGTATTTATATCTTTATATTGCATAAACAGCCCAGTTTATAATAGGACTATCTTTCCTGTGGTGCAGTCAGTGTTACTTGAGATAGCATTACATTTTTCCTTAACATACAGTACAGGCCAAAAGTTTGGACACACCTTCTCATTCAATACGTTTTCTTTATTTTCATGACTATTTACATTGTAGATTCTCACTGAAGGCATCAAAACTATGAATGAACACATGTGGAGTTATGTACTTAACAAAAAAAGGTCAAATAACTGAAAACATGTTTTATATTCTAGTTTCTTCAAAATAGCCACCCTTTGCTCTGATTACTGCTTTGCACACTCTTGGCATTCTCTCCATGAGCTTCAAGAGGTAGTCACCTGAAATGGTTTTCCAACAGTCTTGAAGGAGTTCCCAGAGGTGTTCAGCACTTGTTGGCCCCTTTGCCTTCACTCTGCGGTCCAGCTCACCCCAAACCATCTCGACTGGGTTCAGGTCCGGTGACTGTGGAGGCCAGGTCATCTGCCGCAGCACTCCATCACTCTCCTTCTTGGTCAAATAGCCCTTACACAGCCTGGAGGTGTGTTTGGAGTCATTGTCCTGTTGAAAAATAAATGATCGTCCAACTAAACGCAAACCGGATGGGATGGCATGTCGCTGCAGGATGCTGTGGTAGCCATGCTGGTTCAGTGTGCCTTCAATTTTGAATAAATCCCCAACAGTGTCACCAGCAAAACACCCCCACACCATCACACCTCCTCCTCCATGCTTCACAGTGGGAACCAGGCATGTGGAATCCATCCGTCACCTTTTCTGCGTCTCACAAAGACACGGCGGTTGGAACCAAAGATCTCAAATTTGGACTCATCAGACCAAAGCACAGATTTCCACTGGTCTAATGTCCATTCCTTGTGTTTCTTGGCCCAAACAAATCTCTTCTGCTTGTTGCCTTTCCTTAGCAGTGGTTTCCTAGCAGCTATTTGACCATGAAGGCCTGATTTGCGCAGTCTCCTCTTAACAGTTGTTCTAGAGATGGGTCTGCTGCTAGAACTCTGTGTGGCATTCATCTGGTCTCTGATCTGAGCTGCTGTTAACTTGCGATTTCTGAGGCTGGTGACTCGGATGAACTTATCCTCAGAAGCAGAGGTGACTCTTGGTCTTCCTTTCCTGGTCGGTCCTCATGTGTGCCAGTTTAGTTGTAGCGCTTGATGGTTTTATGCGACTCCACTTGGGGACACATTTAAAGTTTTGCAATTTTCGGACTGACTGACCTTCATTTCTTAAAGTAATGATGGCCACTCGTTTTCTTTAGTTAGCTGATTGGTTCTTGCCATAATATGAATTTTAACAGTTGTCCAATAGGGCTGTCGGCTGTGTATTAACCTGACTTCTGCACAACACAACTGATGGTCCCAACCCCATTGATAAAGCAAGAAATTCCACTAATTAACCCTGATAAGGCACACCTGTGAAGTGGAAACCATTTCAGGTGACTACCTCTTGAAGCTCATGGAGAGAATGCTAAGAGTGTGCAAAGCAGTAATCAGAGCAAAGGGTGGCTATTTTGAAGAAACTAGAATATAAAACATGTTTTCAGTTATTTCACCTTTTTTTGTTAAGTACATAACTCCACATGTGTTCATTCATAGTTTTGATGCCTTCAGTGAGAATCTACAATGTAAATAGTCATGAAAATAAAGAAAACGCATTGAATGAAAAGGTGTGTCCAAACTTTTGGCCTGTACTGTACTTGAAAGACTACTGTAGGACTAACTAGCTCTACACTGCAGTACAAGAACTTGCCTTTTCATGTCTTCTCCATAGATTAGCAGCTGCTGAAGATGCTGGCATGATACCATGTTTGTAGTCACAATGTACATATTTAGAGCCTTTTCAGGGTTCAATGCTAAGGTTTTTTTTCCACTTGCCCGGTCGGGCAAGTTGGTCAGAGATCTACTTGCCTGAAGTCAGTTTTTACTTGCCCTATAAAAAATGTTTAATTTAAGCGGCTATCAATTAACAAAGACTGCAGTTATTTTCATGTTATGTAATCTTTATTCACACTGTATTTATTAATTAAAACAACATATGTCATGTATTGTAGCTTAATTCCTACACAAAAATGACAGTGTCAGGGCTTAAAGTGAAAAATGTGTCAGTCATTCTCCGTCTGTAATTTTGCACCCATGCCCACCTCTATTTATTTTTCACCCCTCTCTCCAGTTCTGCTGTATTAACACCGGGTTTAATATATTTTGCTTCCATCTCTCTGCCCTGCTCTACTCTACTTCAACGCTACTTAGCTCTCTCTCTACTCTACCAGTAGACTACCACATCCACCTGTTGCACAAAACGCACACAGCAGTGTTTCCCCTAGGATGGAGTTGTAGCAGCGGAGGTGAAGCACACGCATGAAAAATAATTTTCACATGCGTGAAACTTTTTTGTATGCTTGCAAAGCACAGCCTGCTGGGATGTTTCTATGTATCTACTGGCACCAGAAGGGCTCCTTAGGACTAAGTACATAAGTACATACAGTACATGTGTGCACAGTATGAGCAGGTGAAATGTCTGTCTAGCTTACATATGAGGTGTCACAAGATTTAGGAACATACAATTGTATTGAATATAATAAAAGTAAAAAGTCACTTGACATGCTGCTGTTTTTTGCTATGACCTATTTAAGTGCTGGAAGTTGTTATTTACGTGACCACGCCTGAACGCAACACAAGCTCAGCACCAAGAGTGCAGCGCTGCTGTGCGAGCAACTGTTTGTCTGTGCGTTTGTTGCTGGTTATTTACACAGTGTCCATAATAATAACTTTGTCAGCTGACAAACCGCACCGGGCTTGGGGTCAGGTTTGGTCAGGAAAATGCGGCCGAGCCGCTCTAGCGTGCTCACCTGTGTGTGTGGCAGAACTCCGCCGTGCGCGATACAGAGAGAGGAGGAGAATTGTTAACGCGTGACCATGTAGAGACAGAAATGACACGATGACATAACACCATAAATAGTATGTTGTTATGTTATTATATGAAGCATTCGTCGCGCAAAATAATATCAATGGGGGCTGTGGGCAGGACATTGTTACACAGCTGTGCCTGTGACTTCAGGCAGAGAGACCGCTGTGTCAGAGCAGAAGAGCACGTTTTAAAATACATTTATTTTATCAATTAGTTATTAACTTTTACTATTTTTGGCAACTTGCCCGATGGGCAAGTGAGTTGTTAGTTTACATGCCCGACCTTGAGTTTTACTTGCCCCGGGCAATCCTTATTGTTGAGCTCTGCTTTTACTTAAAATGAGTAGCTGTAAGCATAACACAAAGCTTAAGAAGCTACAGTTGATACAATAATTTGAAAAGTTACTAGAGTAACTAGTTGGGTATAGCCGATGAAATAATTGGGAACCGCTTAATTATCTACATTACAGCTATTATAATCATTGAAAATATTTGTTTAATTAGCTAGCTAGGTACAGCTGATAAAATAATTGGAAGCGTATAGTTGTTTTCGCCACAAAATCAACGGTCCCTAGCTAAAAATGAAGAATCTGCATCTAACTTTGAAACCATTGAATTATTGTTTTGTACCTACCAGTACCATTGTACCATTGTTTCAAAAAATAGGCCAAGAATGTTGTGTGGTAAATCTCCTGCTGTTACCATTGTAAATTGCATGTGCCTTGCAAGAAAAAAAAAAAAAAAACTTGACAGGTGTAGCAAGAGTAAAAATGTGGGGGGCAGGGCTTAGCGAATAGACTTTATTGAGTTGTGCAGGGATGCCCTTTTTATGTTGGCTAACCCAAAAGTTAGCATTGCTCTGGTTCCCTTAACAAAGGTCAATGGATTTTTTCCCATTGGATTTTGAATTATAGCAAAAAATACTCTGTGGCAAACAAAAGTTTATGATACCTTAACATTTTGCTCATCAAGATAAAATTTACACCACTTTTATGATTTGTGAAGCGTGGATGTTATCTCCAGAAGTAAAATGCTAACGTTAGGCTAAAAACAAACTGGAATGCAGGAGCATTACTTACCATCACAACCAAGCTGTAAGGCTGTGTTCAGCTCATTTTGGCTCTCATTGTTACTAATTGCTTTTTTAAAGACATATAAAATCTTCAAAATTTACATGTGGGGCATTTACTGACATATTTTATGTCATAGAACAAAACCTAAACATCTCTTAAGCTTGTGTTAACCGCAGACCCTGCGTCAGGCATCTAGCGAAATACCAATTTAAAAAAAAAGACCCACTGACTTTGAGACGAGGGAACCGCAAGTGCAAAAATGTGAATCATTTCAGGGTTTTAGGACTCATTACTGTACCACTCTGTTTCCTCAGAGTGTAACAGATCAAAAACCATACCACAGTGATGAATTAGGTTACAGTAATTATAGATACAAAATTCTGGAGACATTACCAAAGTTAGTGTAGGAAAATAAATGCACTCATACATGTTGTTTTCTTGGCATCACTGCCGTCATGTGTCAGTGTAGCAAAGACAGAGGCTGTCACAATAAGAACATCTCAGCTCAGTTGTCTCGAGCTCATTAATGAAAACAGTTTTCGGAAGAATTTCCCTCGCAGCTTCCAAACAGACAGTAGCCCCGACCGTATGGCATGACAGAGTCTGTCGACGAGTGTAGAGCAGGCAACTCAGGCTAATAAGTATTCTGCAGGAGTGTGTAAACAGAGGGGTTGTTACTGTCCTAACAGAATGTAAACAGAGGGGTTGTTTGCTACGGCACACAGTTGGAGCACAGAAGTCACCACACTGCTCGTGTATGCACACGGCTATAGTTAGTCCATCTGGGAACGAACGTTTTTGCAGCCTCAATATAATTATTAATGCAAGCTAAACAGTATTATCCTGCAACATATGCAAGAACAACTTATCTTCTGGCACTGAACTGTCAAATTAGACGTTGTGTGAACCGTCTGTCTTGGTCTGCTTCTACAACTGTGCAGTGTTGTACTGAGAGGGAGGAAAAGGAGAATAATTCAAGCTGCAATGAATTGTTTTATTTACCCCAGTATCCTATTCATTTATTTATTTATTTATTATCTAACCAGCATTATGAACTCTAATCCTCACCCTTTTTGGATTGCCTTAAAAGAACACACACTCCATCTCAAACATAAATGGGAACACAACATAAAACTAGACGGTTTTATTTTGGTGAAACGGCAAAATACTCCAATTTTATGTTGTGCCGACTGTGTTGTGATTAAGAATTCCTTTGTTGTAACATTAACCAGGTAATTTGTAGTCGTCTTTGTGATGTACAGTCAACTAATTCTTTTTAGTACAAGATCTGATTACATGCATCCTTCCTTAATGGGCTATAAAATTCCCTTTCTTAATAGCACTTTTGTATCGGCAACCATGGGATTTACAGAATCGATTCTATATGAATAAAAGGTAATTAAATGTGCCTTACTTATTAATCTTCATTTTCCACTTAAACACATTTTCATTACCCAATTTGCTTTAGCAGTAATTCTTCAAAACGAGCCCATAGACATGTTGTTGCCACTGGACAAAAACATGAAAAGAACCTCTCAAAATATGCTAATTTTAGTGCAGATTTTGTGATCATCATCAACACAAAGACTGTTGATTAGCACCTTCACTTGCACACAAGTGTCTGTTAACATTCTCATCCAGGTTTTGATCATGTTCAAGAGCTGTACTGAGGTGCTGTTATCATTAGTGTTAGGTTTCCGCTCATTGTGCCTTCATTATACACACTTACAACAGACCTGCAGTTACACTAGACAACTTTTAGCTCAGTATTAAGATAACATAATGTGCCTCACAGCTTTCCTTGGTGCCTTAGTGTCATACAGAGACAGAGCACAATCATGTCCCACCCATACTGGAGGGGAAACAATTCATCACTCGCCACTGACTGTCTTACATGAAGGTGCCTTTTTGTTACTTCCTCTAAAAGCTGACGTGTGGTAGGATGCACTACCAACAAGGTAAAGAACCCAAAACTACGCTATGCGTGCTTCAAAATTTTTTTCTAATTTGTCCAGACTATAGAGGTTAAAGGTAGCGAAGCTATGTCGGAGATATGGGATAGCATCACTTAACCAAGGAAAACCAAACTTATTAGAAATATGACACTTGAGCACAGCAACAGAGCTACCTAAAATAACAAAAACAATCTTTGAGGAAAATGTATTTGATGCACATTGTTTGTTGGCCAATGACCTGTACTGCAGCCAGCCACCAGGGGGCTGTCAAGATGTTTTGGTTTCACTTTTAGGGAGCTGTTATGTCGTCCATCTTACATACGGTATATGGGTTAAATTATTATCTTACATGGTGATTCAATCAAATAATTGTATATTAAAATCATTCACTTTTGGCCTTGAAGTGGAAACATTTCTCCTAGATGAGCACTCTTCGGAAAATGGACACTGAGATAGACTCACAATATTGAGGTTGTCAATTTAATTCCTTTCTGGTGGACATGCTGAAATCTAATGTTTTCAGCTAGCTAAAGGCATGTTGTCAGTGTTTCAGCCTGTGGTTGCATTTTGTGATTGCTGTCCCCTCCAGTGAGCGAGGTTTTCAGAGGATGAAGTGTCGTGCTCTGTCTCTACAGTCAGTGGTGGGATGTAACTGAGTACATTAACTTAACTCCAGTGCTGAAGGGAAGTCCAATTTTGATGTACTGGTGTATTTCCGTTGTATGATACTTAATACTTATACTCCACGACAGTTTAGATGCCAGTATTGTACTTTTTACTTCACTACATTTATTTGACAACCTTAGTTACCTGTCACATTGCAGAGTGAGCTTATCAATACAAAGTATAAATTAAGTCATTGATTATGTTATGTTGTATTATTAAGGATCAAGCCACCCGGCTGTGTATGAAGCATAGACTGTATAAATAATAGATGTAGCTACTGTGCCCTCACCCATTGGTTCAATTTTGAAGCCTCTAGGTCGGCATTCAACCCGTCGCCATCTTGGTTTTTTTGGAACCAGAAGTGATCATCATCGGTTGAGAGGCTGGAAATGGGGATTAGTGAGAGGTGGATTTGACAGAGAAGCCAAGGACAACTTTGGGCCTTGATAAAACGTAAAAGGACGAGTTATATAAAAATTTACCTCCATGCACTTGTCATGAATGAATACATCAGCTATAGAAACCAGAATCATTTTATGTACCAGGCTGTAAACTTGTTTATTTCTGCTATGAAGTCTTCGGGGATTGATCTGTTTTGGAACCAGCTTCATGTGGCTATTCAGTGAAGTGCAGTATTTGGCACATGGTGTAAAGTAGTTGAAATTAGCTCCACCTTCATTAGCTGCAACATCAATGATGTTACATTAGTGATGTTTGCACATCAGTGTCTCACTAATCATAATCCAGTGCTAAGAGATTTTTGCATGACTTGAACAGTATTTTTACACAGTGGTATTGCTTTCTGAGTACTCCTTTTATCCCTGTTTGTAGTATTTGAGAAAAGTGTGGACCTTTTGTGTAAGTAAGGTTTGGACATTATTTAGATAGACTCTCTTGAACTTGAACCAACAGCATCACTGTTTATTCATTCACTGGTTCATCTACAAAACGTCTCTGAAACCCAAATTGGGGCCCTTTTGTTACTGTTGTCATTCCTGGAACAAACAGCAAGGTTTATAGTTGATCACCGCTGTCAAAAGCTGCCTGGATTAGTCCCAGTCTGGATCCTGTAGATCCGCTTTGGAAATCATTATTTCTCAATATATCCTTTGTTTAACTAATGCTAGATGATGAGTGACTGAACTGCTAGCAAAAATAAGCAGTAACCAGCAGTTCCAATTAACAACATGACAGTGAATGTCAGCTCCCATTAGAGTGTGTAATGCAAATTACCTGCAGATACTTCTCAGCGTCAGGTGTTTAGCGTGGTGTGAGTTTGTCTAACACAGAACGGCTGCATTAGATGTTAGTGTGACGGATTGTAGAAGTAAAAAGGGTGTTTGACATTAATTAAAACTACCTGAACATTTATGTAAACAATGTGCTAGAAACAGCTGTGGACATCACCAAAAAACAAAAGCTGAGGTAGTGTGCAGATAACTGTTACATGCTCGTATTTGCAAGTGATAAACACTTCTCTCCAACAGGGTCACCATGCCATGGTGCTCCTTTCATTGCACCTGGCGATTAAAATGATTATTCCAATTCTATGTTGAGCCCGAGTGTGATGTGAGATTCAGCTGCGGGGCCGAGGACAAAGGGTCTTCTTCTACAGATGTTTTATTCAATCCGACATCCTTTTCATGGAAGTGCCTGAGTGGCGGCAGATTATCAAACGGCATTCTTCAGTCATATTTAAAGTAATGCTCTTGTGATGCGTAGAACTTTGTCAAGGTTACAGAACAATGGCTTTTGTTCAGCAAGTGCTGTAGCTCAGTGTCTCCCTGCTGCTGTCAATTAGTGCTCACAATAACAAGCATCCTACTGCAGTCGGACCAGTAAAAAGGCAGCAGAATAAACTCTGTCACTCTCCTCGTTTTTCTTCCCCTCACACTGACTGCCGCATTGTGCAGTTGCTCAAGTTGGAGAGAAGATTGTTCCTCTGTTTTCTGGGCTCTATTAAGGTTTTTGTCTCCTCTTTTTTTCTTTTCCTGCCCTCTGCTCTCTGTAAATCTTTTCCACCTATTTTTTCTAGCTTTCCTGTCTCCGTCTGTCCTCTGTCGGTCTCACTCTCCATTTGATCCAAATTATCTCACTTAAAGCAATTATAGACCTCATTCCATACTATCAGAGATGAACTGAACATCTTTCTGATGTCTTGTATGACCAATAATAACAACTCTGACAAATTTCACTGAAGTTTATCAGCCCTTCACTGCACAGACACTGTCGTAATTAAAGTTACTGAGGACCTCAGATCTTAATAATGCTTCAGACACTTGTGATGATCTCATTAGAAAAAAAGTCTGTCTGAAAAAGTTGAATTTCACTGATATAAAATGGCTCGTTTTTTGTGTGGTGTTCCCCAGGGGTCATTCTTCGGCCCCTGGCTGTTTTGTAAGGCTACACATAAATTCTCTCAGAAGATTTTGTAAGAAGGCAGACTTGTGTATTGTTTGGGACTAACTAATCTGCTGACTAGCTTGCAGAATAATGTGACGATCTCACAGTAAAATGTAGTTCTCTGGCCTCTGTTGTGATGACCAAGAAGAGCACAGCAGGATGTAGCCTCCAGCTACATATCAGACCTTTTAATGACTCATGAGCCAGTGTGCTGCTTCACCCTCAGGGTTTATGGTCTGTAGTTTATGGTGGATAAAAAAGTCTAACTTACAAGGTCACCTTGCAATGTGCACCTTAATACAGCTGTCCAGAGTTCTGACATGCAACACTAAGAGCTCTGTGGGGCTTTATTAATGTACTATGCTGAGGTGCTTTGAGCTAAATGCTAATGTCGTCTCAGTCCCACAAAGTCTTGTCTTGGTCTCAATACACTGTGGTCTTGGTCATGATTTGGTGTCAGTTTAGGTGTTCTTGACTACAACACTCGTGAGCATGCTATTCATAAGATGAGATATGATCAACCTTTATTGATACCAAGATGGGAAATTCAGATGTTGCAGTAACACAAGGGCAGAAAAAAAGTATAGATACACAGAGAAAGGTATAGAGTAACTCTGAAAATGAAACTATGAGGGAGCAATAACCAGAGCTATACTTGAACTAATAAAGCAATCCCATCATAGTAGCACCAAAGTCAGGCAAGTATAGTATGTAAAGTAATATGATGTCATCACTTACAACAATGTACACCAGAAAAGTATATAATATAGCATAGATAATGTGGGATATAGAGAGTAATGTAGTGATATCATGTAACATAATGAACAGTTAAGTTCAGCAGTAGAGCACAGAATTTAAGAAAGTATAGTAAGAACACAGGAAAGTTTTATTTAATAATATTAATCTTAAAATAAAATATAAAATATAGTATAATTAATTCTATATGTATTTGATGCAGTGGTGTGTTCAATATTTGCAAATCAGGTCCAATAGAGACAATGGAGAGGGTGCCAGACACTGTGGGAGTTGTGCGTATGTGTGTGTCTTTGTCATTTTGGCTGGCTGCTCAGAGTGAATGGGACATGGGTCTGTGGCTCCACTGCTGGTGTACAGTCTGATACAAATTAGTGCCTGAAGCGCTCTGTTTTGCACCTGGGTGGGACGATCCTGTGGCTGAGTGAATCATCCTGATTCCTGATTGACTCTGTAGGGAGCATGAGTGTCAGTACAAAATTACAAGGCTGTCTATCCAATAGTCATTGAGATATTTCAGTCGCAAGCATGGTGAAGTGAAAATTCCAGGACATCACCATGAACGTCACTGATGACATCAGTGAACTCAGAGTCTGTGGTGGATTTAATCTGTGAAATTACAGAAGCAACTCAACCAGAAGCTATAGTTTAATCATTCCACAATCGGACAGGAAGGACAGTTATAAGTAGCCAGTTGTGTAAGAAGAGCAGTAAACAAGGTTATAAGGGACTACAGGAAGAAAGTGGAAATACAATTCCAGAAAGGCAATCCGAGACTCATGTGGCAAGGTCTAAGGAATATGACGGATTACAAGACCACACAACAATACAACAATATACAACTGGTCACTGGTTCAGTCTGTCATACCCAAGTCTGTGCCCAAGAAAACAAAACCGACCTTCATGAATAACTACCGCCCAGAGGCACTCACCACTGTAGTGATAAAGTGCTTTTAATGGCAAAGGATTACATCTGCTCCTCACTAACCAGCACACTGGACCCACTACTGTCCCAGCTGATCTACAGAAGACGCCATAGCACACATCCTCCACACCACCGTATCTCACCTGGAAAAGAAAGGGAGCTATGTGAGTTCCTTCTAGGCTCATCATGAAGCTCAAGGAGCTGGAATTAAACACCTCACTGTGCATGTGGATCCTTGACTTCCTGACAAACACACCCCAGGTGGTGAGAGTGGGCAGACACACCTCTGCCACCCTCATCCTTAACACAGGAGCACCTCAGGGCTGTGTTTTGGGTCCCCAGCTAGACTCCCTGTACACACCTGACTCTGTAGCCACTTCAGATTCCAACACCGTCATTAAGTTTGCTGACGACACAGGCGAGTTGGGTCTGATCACAGATAACAATGAAACAATCTACTCCTGAATGTCAGCAAAACTGTGGAGATGATAGTGGACTCTGGGAAGAAGCAGTGAAGGAACTACGTCTCCCTGAAGGGGATGAATGGCTTCAAGTACTTTGTTGTCCACATCACAGTGGGCCTGACCTGAGCGCTGCATCCTGACTCAGTGGTCAGAAAGGCAAGGTAGAGAATGTTTCACCTTCAACTATTTGCATCCCCTCAAATACTGAGCATCGTCGACTGCAACACTGAGAGTGTCCTGACAGGGAACATCACTGCCTGGTACAGACACAGCACTGAACAGGCCAGCAAGGAGCAAAGAGTGGTTCATTCAGCTGAACACTGTAGGTGCTGCTCTACCCTGCATAAAGGATGTTTACACCAGATGCTGCCAAAAAACAGCAAGAAAAATCATAAGGGATTTCAACCACTCAGATAACTGCTTTGTCTCCCTATTGAAGTAGGGAAGAATGTACTGGATACACCAGGCCAGTACTGAGAGGCTCAGAAAGAGCTTCTACCCTCAAACCATAAGGACACTGAATGAAGACCCTGCCTTATCCTAAACACTGACAGTTATTTATTATTACTACACAATTTTGAATACACAGATTGACAGAACTGACAACTACATTTCACTGAAATCATATTTAATGATATCATGTGATTAAAAAAAGTAATTGATTGATAGAATTGACAGTTTTTATGCTCCGTTTTCTCTCTCCTAACAGGTGACTATGTGGTTATGACCGTGTACTTCGACCTCAGCAGGAGGATGGGCTACTTCACCATCCAGACCTACATCCCCTGCATCCTGACAGTGGTCCTCTCCTGGGTCTCCTTCTGGATCAAGAGTGATGCCACGCCTGCAAGAACAGCCCTAGGTAGTGTGAGGAACTTTTCTTCATTTCAAAAGGGCTTGTATAACTTAATCATCTTTGGGAGCAGTAATGTGTTGCAATACATTTTCTCTTACACCCACCAAATTGGCAGATAACCCGATGATCAGCAGGAGGGAATAGTGTTGATGTCCAACATTTTGTCACCCATTTGCTTTAATTGAAGTGATGGGAATACTTTTCACCAGTTAATATAAAGCTCCCTGCCCACTGCATATTCAGACTGTAGCTGAGTCTAATATGAGGATAATGAATCGGAAGTTGGCAGCAGGATTTAAAGCTTTTTTGATAATTCCCATTCAATCTGAGATTTAGACAGCTTGATAGCAAAAGCAATAATCTCCTTTTTGACTGGTAACTGCAATAATATAACTCAGCCTTTGCTAAAGTAGTTTACTGGCAAAAGCAATCATATTACTGGAACACTTGCACATCACTCAACATTGTTGTGGGGTGAGAGAACAAACTAAGAAAAGCTGTTGTGTATCTTTGTGTCATACTACATATCAGTCATTGACAAAGGAATATGCATGATTCACGTTCAGCTGCTCATTAAGCCATCTTTAAAATGTATATCCCATCAGTGTTTCTTGTTTCCGTTTCATCCTTTATTGTTAGAGTTAATTTTATCTTTCTTTGCATGAGTTGACAGCTATTTTGGATTATTTTCCTCCCCCACTGCATGCCTACCATTAGCTCATTTGCTTTCCTGTGGATGATGATGTTGTGCTGATGGTGCCTATTTAAGGTGGAATGAAAGGTAAGTGTCTGATGAGTTCATGTCCATGACAATATACTGTATAGAGTAAATATATATTTGTAGACTGTATATCCAATTTTCAAATGAAAATATGACCAAATTTGTCAGTCTGAATTTAGAAAAAACATCTACAGTATTTAATTTTGGAATGCATAGGGTTTAGATATTTCCATCAGTGTAAAAAGATCAGATAAGAAACATCTTTATTAACCCCCTTTATATTCTATTATTTATATTTTAGAAATACATTAAAAAAAGAATAAAAGGTAGATTTAAAAATAGGACAGGAATATGAAATAGAAACATCAACATTCACCTTATTATACACTCACCAACACCACAGCAATGAACAGTGCTCTGACTAGCACCGTATAGACAGGGCAGAAGGTCTTCAGGAGCCTTTCATACACACACTATGTTCCATCCCATCTTGAAGAGGGCACTGGTTATATGAGACCAGTTTTTTGTTGATTTGGACCCAAAGTCACCTTTTCTCTCCCTGGGTGATAACCAGGACAAGGGCCCTCCTAGTCCTCTGGTAGTCCAACACCAACTCTTTGGCCTTGCTAATATTGAGTTTCAGCTGATTGTTGTTGCACCATGTGATGAAACTCCTTTTGGCTGTAATTATTGATGCATTAAACAGTGAAGGAACAATTTAAGAGGTGGCACCAGCATAAAGGACATTTGAGGTGTAGAGAGCAAAGAGGAATGGCACCAGTACAGTTCCTTGAGGTGCATGGGTGTTGCTCGTCCCAATCTCAAATGCAAAGCCATCCGCACTAGTGTGCTGTGGCCAGCCAGTGAGGTAGTCTGTGGTCCATGTTGTGGTGTCAGGATGCCTTTGCATCGCCAGAAGCTTTTCCCTAGAAGGCGGGGCTAGATGTGTTGGAGATATTGGAGAAGAACATAACTCTGGTCAGAATGATTATGGTATCCCCTACTATGATGTTTGGTTGGGATACAAACTGTAGCAGGTCAAGGAAAGCAATTAGCAGGGTCTTCAGGTGGTGCAGAAGCAGCCTCTCAGAGGTCTTTATGACATGTGACGAAAGTGCAACAAGTGTGTAGTCACCGAAAGCGCTGGGACGTCCATTCTTTGGCACTGGAACAATGCAGGAGGTCTTCCAATTTTTGGGCACCTTCCTCAACCTCAAGGAAAGGTCAAAGAGGTGCTAGATGGCTGCTGCAAGCTCCTAAGCACACGTTTTATGTACCGTACATAGCTTTGTTTGGTCAGAGTGTGGAGAGCTCCCTCTCCACCCTGCTGGGAATGAGGGTGGGATTGACACTGCAGTCTTTAAAGCCGTATGTGTATTTTCTTCTGCCAGTGTTGCACACTTCAGAAGAACAAGCTCAAAGCTCAGTCCACACAGATTAAAATCGACCAAACTTTGTAACTAATGTGGCTGAAGTTAACCAGCTGTTGTTTCCTGTAGCATCCCCCTCTATGGTTAGGGTTAGGGATAAGCTTTGGTTCAGATTGAGGTAGGGGGAAACTCATCTCGACAGGGAACAGTTGTCAACACAACACCTGTTAACAATACTGACATGCTGGTAGCTGATAGCATGCGTTCATTAGCTGGAAATGCGTATGTTCAAATCACCAATCACCAAAAACATGAGCACCTTCATGCAGAACACTGTGACCTGTGATCTCCTACCTTGGTTCATCATCACTGAGCTGACCTTGCAATTAGCACCAAACACAAAGCACAGCTGAGGCCTTTAGTTTTAGACCAAATTAAATTCTGACCTGATGATGACACTAGATGAAAAGCTACATGATTATTTGTACAAAGTTTAATAGCAATCCATTCAACAGTAGATGAGACATTTCGGTCTGGACACAACAGACTGACACTGCCGTCCCCAAAGCCATGCTGCTGGCTAAAATTAGATTCAAACAGAAGTGAAACAAAAGCTTGCAAACTTGACAGCAGGTTATAAACACACATAGAACACAAAGGAGCTGACCTTCATCCAAGAAAATTGTGATCAGTGCTGAATGGTTAAAGACAACCTGCTGTCATTTAAAATATAATGATAAAAAATGAACTTCCTTGACAAATAAAAGTTTCCCAGTTTCTTCATTTAAAATGTAATCTTTCCCAATACGCAAATAGGCCCTACGTCATTTTATCACTTGCTTTAATCCTTTATAAATTTACTGGCTACTTATTCCATAGCTGGTTTACCTTAATTTAATCTACAGATTTGAGAAATACTAGCCAATTCAAAATGAAACAACTGACTTATGTCCATTTACTCTACTAGTACTTAATAGTTATCAATGCACTGCCCACTGGGGCCATTCATTGGGAGCACTTTTATTTATATAATATGTTTGGTTATCCAATGCTCGGTCTAAAAATTTGCATTCACTCACCTCTGCAGCAGCTGCTCCTCTCGACCATCAATCTTACCTGATCAGCTCTGATTGGCTCTACCGATCAGTTGTGACTCAAACTCCACAAACTGCTGCTGAGGTAAAGAACAACTCATGAAGAGTTCTGCCAGCGCTGCGTTCACGGACTCGCAAAAATCTCTTTATTCAGAGAGACAACACACTCAATAAACAAAACCTAGGAAGTTTGCTGCCCTCTATCGTCAGCTACCCCACACATAGTTTCTAATTCTGTGGGAAGCTCTGTATATATCTGTCATATTAGTGTCTCATTGACTTTATTTCCCAGTTTGCTGTGAAAATTCCACAGGTTCAAAAGGTCAGGTCAATGAAGGACTACCAATTTAGCGAGGGGTTGCTCGTTTATCCCCCTGGCGTAGACTTGGTTTCAACTTAACAGTGTAAATTAGAGAAGAAATTAGAACGTAAAACTTCCCCTCCCTTCCATGAACAGACCGGTGCCTTGCTTTCTGCCGCTGTGGTAAAAATATGTTGACAGAGGTTAGACTTGAACTAATTAACTCACTTAACCTGAGTGCTCAATCTGATCCGACCTTTCCAACCCCCAGCCACCTTCACTTCCTGATGCTACTTGCCAAAGCGGTGGCACTCACAACTCTGAAGTACTTTAATTCCACTCGGTCCCTCCCGCCCTCCATCAGCCTGCCAGTCAGCCAATATCACAGAAGGTCATCTGGAACGCCTCAGTGGTAATAAAGAAGTTATATTGGAGTTCCGTCCGTCCCTATTCTTCATCAAGCCCAAAGAAAAAAGTTCACTGATAGCTGAACAATAAAGTCGTCTCATGTTGCATCAAATTCAATAATAAGCTGGCGTTATGACTGAAGCATGCTCCTAGCCAAATGGAGCGCTTCTTCTCTTGGTCCGTTAATGAAAGCTGATCATAATAAGAGATTGTGTTTGGCATTCTGCTCAGCTTACTTTGGATGTTAGGTTGATGAGAGTTGACACGGTGACAGTTGAACATCAAAACAGTGTGAAGAGAGAGACAGCAAGGCAAAGGTTTATTTTCAGAGTGGTCTGCAGATATGTGCTGATGTCTTGCTCTTTTCCAAAAGCTGATTAATTAGATTTTATAGTCTCATAAGATGTAATTGGAGAGGTTTTACTTCATATTAATTTGGCTAAGCTGTGCAGGAAAAATGTAGGGTCACTGCATCACAGTTACAGCAGCTTGCCACTGCAGCTGTCTCCATCACTCTGTCAACCTGTCTGTCTGTCTGCATAGACTACAACCAACTGCCGTCAAGGCTTACAGTACATGGGTGGTGGTGTGATATCAAAGGCAGTGAAAGGCCTGTGATCTCCCTCAAACAACAGGTAGCAGAGAAGCAAGCTGTCCCAGTCCTGATAAACATCCACATTCAGCTCAAGGACAGAAAGTCATTTAGCCTTTCTTCTGTACTACATTGGCCCCGTTTTCAGGTCGGTCTGAGACCTGATCCCAAGGCTGAAAGAGGGAGAGGAGAGATAAGAGTAGGAAAGGATGGGCTCAACAGAGGGACAATAAGAGAGTGTAAAATGCATTGAAGGCCTCTCGCATGTAGCAGCAGGGAGAAATGTCAGGAGGAGGGAGGAGGTTCGCCGAGAGGTTGAAGTGCAAGAAAAAGGCAGGTGATGCCGCTGCCCCCACCCAACCCCTCAAGGCATCGTCCCTTGACAAGCTGCTAACATGTTCCAGGTGGTTTTTCCAAAGAGCTGTCACTCGGCTGCTGCTTCTTCGGCAGCAGGATGTGTGGATAGCAGCAAGGTGGAAGGAAGAGAGCTGCGGTTGATTCCCATTAGACCTCAATCTGTGCAGCTCAGATGGATCTTGACAGAGATACAGGAAGGGGGGTTGTTGGTGGGAAATAAACCCACCTCAGGGCACAAGCTGAGAATGTAGAGCTGTGGAGAGTAAAAGAGAATTGGAGTTGATTAAAGTGGGTGAAGAGTTCACTTCACTTAAAGGAGCAGTTCACCACAGTCAGAAAAAAGGATTGTCCGAAATCTAGCAATTCTGAGATTTTGGGGTTTTGTTAGAAAGCTAGAGGCAAATCACAGTTTTCATTGGAACTATTTTAAACCAAAAAACTGCTCCAATACCCCAGCAACACCCAGTTTGTTTAGTATTTATCCATCCTAAATATTGGGCCCTGGCTAGCAGCAAGCACTGGCAACAAAAGAAGCTTATTCCTCCTGATGTGGGTGTGGCGGTGAAAAACATTTAAAAACCCAAGGTTTCCCTGCGAGAGCCGTCATTCACACAAATGCCTGTCAATGGTGATAAGTCAGCTCGGGTGTACGAGCTGACAGTGTTCCTTATGGGAACTCCACCAAGAAGGCAGTGAGGTAAAGATAGGTGGAAGTACTTCAGTCCCTCAAACTGTGCTGTGACGAAATGGGAGAATATAAATCAGATGCTCCTTTCACCACAGGGACAAACCTGCTATATGATGGGCCATGTTTTTCTAGGGTTTAATGGTAGTAGTCACTAATTCCAACAAAATACAATTAAGTTAACCAATAAGATGCTCATATACTGGAATTAAAGCATCTACTCAAGGAAGTTCTCTGCCTTTAAAGGGGACCTGTTTTGCTTTTACATATTTTGTCTGTTATATATATTGTTCATATTAAACATGGCCAAAGTTTAAATAATGAGGTAAACACAAATAAAAGTAATCCCTGTGAACAGAAACTTCAGATATCCCACCGTTCAGTTCAGTACAGTATGAGGTCATAGTGTGAGTGTGGTCATCTGCTCCAGGCACACGTAGCCTACACTGCCTACACATGTAGCTACACAAATGTAGCTACATGCTAACTTTAGAGAAACATGTAAACTTGGCTGCAGTTGTGAATTTCTCCCAACATGTCCGTGTGTGGTGATTTGTCACACTAGAAAGTGCAACTATTCTCTGTTACTGTCATTCCCCAGCTGCAGTGACAGTGCAGCGACACAGAGATACGGAAGACCTGGAAACAATGACCAATCAGAGCAGACTGGAGCACAGAAAGTAGAGAAATACAAAGTGTTTTTTGATCATTTAAGCATGTAAACATGTTCTAGAAACTTTAAATACAAGTATGAAGCTGATAATAAGCATAACAGATCTCCTTTAAAGTCTCCTCATCTATCATGGCCCACAGAAGACAGGCTGACTGAGTAAATAAATTCTAGAGGTGTGGACTTACTCCAGTTTGTTTAGTCCCAAGTGCCTCCTCGGTCAAAGGGCGCTCATGTAGGGCCATCTGACTGATTACATGCATGGAGGATGCGGCTTAAAGTCAAGGCGCCCGTGAAACACCTTTAATCAGATTAGATTGAAGTTGCCATGTGAAGCATTTTAACCTCAATCACCAGCACATTAATTTGAAAACATCAACATAATTACCACAAACAAACAAGCTCTCGCCGAGGAGACTGTCAGCTCCGATGTACGCTGCATTTTACTTTGTGTCGACGTGATGGAAGATGGGCTTCACAGCTCTAAACAGGAACTTTTATTCCAGTTCAACTGTTCTAACTGCATAATTTCAACTTCCCATTAACCTACTTTGTCAGAACACATACAGTATATCCACTGTTATTTTGGGCTGCTGTGATCTCTAAGCTTTCTTCTCGCTATTCAAAACAAACACACTGATACAAACAATAGTGACACCCACCCTGTTGTGAGGCAAATCAGACGACTGACAAAATGAGGCAATACAAACAGAGAAAGTTAGAAACTGCAGCCTTAATCTATCGACAAATTCGATGTCCCAGTTTTTTTTTTCTATAATAAAAATCGAAAAACCGTTGTTCTCAGAACAGATTAAGTCTGTAGCCGTAATAAAACCCATGCAGTCTTGTGACCTGGTCACTGATCCCTGACTGGTACTCCCTCAGCACTATTTATAGACGCTCCATGAACACAAGCTGTGGTCTGTTCCACCTGGTTTACCCCCGGACAGATAACAAAGGTCAGCGTCTGATATTTGTTAGCATATTGTGGCAACAAATATCACATCTTTGAAATCTTATTTTGCAAATGCATGTAAAAAAGAAAAAAAGAAATCTGTTCCGTCTTATTGCTGTGATCACACCATCAATATTATTCAGCACTCTGCAGCATATTTGCTTTGCACAGGCATATGCACCGGAGCTTTTCTCACTTCGAAGTGATGGCCCTTGTTTTCTGTCTGTAGCTGTGAGGCGTCGTGTTGTTCAGATCGCCTGCACCGACAGGAATCACCCGGTTGCTATGGCATCATGTAGTGACAATTTCGACAGAATGAATTAAACTGTACAAAGAAAACTGGTGGCCTTGGTTTGGAATAGCAGCCCAAACTGTGAGCAGCCGGTGGGGTAGCTTCGGTGGGTAGGTCGAGATAAAGAAACTAAAAGAAGAAATAGTGGTGGATGCATTTGCTGTTTTCTTGAGATCACACAGTTTACAGTACAATAGGATTTGAAGAGATAGTCAGGTATTAGGAGCAGAGAGTTGTCCATTTACCTAGTTTGGCACTTAAATCTAATGAGCGGATGAAAAAACACAAAGTCTAGACGAGCACTAGACCAGAGGAGGTAGCTTGAAATAGATGGGAGCAACTCGTCTCTATGGAAACCACAGGCGAAAACAGTGGCACACTCTGCCATGAAAGACATGTGGGAGATGAGGATGAAAGAGACGGAGGAGAGAGGGAGAGAGAAAGGGACGGAGAGGGGGAGGAGGGGGTGAGGCGCAGCATGGAGAGGATGAGAGGGAAAGATGGTGAGCTTACGAGAATGATGCGTGTGTCACAGCGGTAGATATCGATGCCCCCAGTGGGCATTAGTGTCACTAGGTTCATCTCTCTTTTAAAGAATTGATTTCATTTCACCAAGTGAACACAATATTCTCCTTCAAGACACCATGGGGAGTCATTTCTCAAACAATGGCACTGATGACACAACAACTTATTTACCTGTGTGACAGGTAATTATTGATATTCATAACAGCCACTTTCACAATTTAACATCTATTTTAGAAAAGGTTAGTTGTCTCCTGAAGAGACTCAGCCATCGCAGTGATCAGAATCAAGCAGCTGATTGGTGATTGGCAGTATTTTGCACATTACACATTTTCAATTCATTGTGAGTTTTCACCATCATGGTCAAGCTAATACAAGTGTTACAGCTTCATCTCCATCATTCATCACTGTCATTAAAAGACAAGTGGAGTGATGAGCGCTTTACCTCTTCAGAGGCTGACTAATGAACGCATTATGAATGCAATGAATGCAGGATGCAATATTAATGACATATTTTTATGACATGCTATGCCATTACATTTTTAGAGGCATACTTTACTGTGACATTTGAGCATTAAGCTGCTCCCATCTATTTCATTGTAATTACATGCTATGACATGCAATTACAGTGCTGTTTTTATAGCACTTTTTTATTTTCATTTTTTTATTTTACAACTTTTATGACTTATTTTGAACATACTATATGAAGTTGTTTTTATGTCATACTATACTGTGGATTTTATTTATTACATACAAGATTTTTTTGTGACAAACTATATAACAGGCGATACTAAAATACCTTTTAAAATGACCACAGTCAACAGTTTTAAGATTTTTATAACACTTTTTTGTCATATTATTACTTTTTTTAGGCTATACTCTGAAATTTTTTTTTTAACTTTAATGTGACATAGCTGCTAGGCGGTAATTCCAGTTCATGACTTTTCATGAATTTCTTAATGGCATATTATAATTATTATTTTTTAATTAGTTTAGTATATTTATAATTTTTTTATTTTATTTATTTATTTTATTTGACTTTTAAGTGACAGTTTTTATGATGTTTTATGGCATACTAGACTTTAGCTTTTCTATTGTGTACGATACTATGACATTTTTTACAATGTTTTTATTAAGTGGCAACCTGCGAGGCTAAAAAATTAAGCCAACAACTGCAGTTCCTGAAATGGCCGTTAGCAACAGAAGCAAGTCCCCCATGTTAAAAGCCAAAACAAAAAACAGTTTTGGTGTCTGTCCACTATTAACCATTGATTTCCAATGGTAACAGTGTTATACCTGAGACGACGACATGTGATCATACCTCTTCCATCTCTGACAGCCATCTCAAAACATTGTTGTTGTTTTTTTTCCTTTTCAACCGAGCACGCTAGCAATCAGCTTGCCTTGCCCCGTTAAAATATTGTTAGCTTTAACATGTCCCAAGCATCTGCTCCTTCTGAAGATGATTTCTGATTTCTGATGACTTATGAAGAGACACTAACACATTCAGCAAACATTTAACATAATTCAGTATTAACTGTAGCTCCATGTAAAGTGAATAAATGTGATGTTTCCCAGGTAATCCCCCGCTCGTCTGCGTTAACGACACAGTTTACACATTTTTTTTAACTTCTGATTTATTAAAAACTGTTCTGAGTCAAACATGAAGCTGAATTTAGCAGCAGACATCAGTAATAGTCATATAAAGTAGTAGTAAAAGAATTCATTCATTTTTTTTATATGATATAAAGGAGGTACAGTAAATCAGTAACACATTCTCACTAACACATGCCCAGTTACATTACCGATCCTTGAATGGATGGAAGAAAGAGTCGCTTGGTGGTGTGCTGCTTTTGTTAACCAGCAGAGGAAGGCTGGAAAGAGCTGTGGTTCCAGATGCAGTCTTTGTTGTGTCCTTGTTCCAAAGGTGCAGATCCGAGAAAGCTGGTCGCTCGGGGTCTGTGCAGGTTAGACGTTGGAGTGCTAACTCAACTTAGTTCTCCTTGTTGCTGGAAAGTTAGTTGCAAACCTTATGTTTGCACCTCTAACTTCTCTGGTTCAGGTTTGCTTCTGCCGTGAGCAAGGGCAAGTCATGGTCCAGGAGAAAGAGAGTCTGTGAGCAATTGCCCCCCCTGTTGGGGGGCAAGGAGCAAGGGTCTGAGCTTGTTGGCAGCCCAGGAGAAAGAGGAGGCCTGTCTGGGCTGATCCACAACTCAGGACGAAGAGATGACTGTCTGGGCCGGCCAATGGCCCAGGAGCAAGAGAGAGACTGTGGTGAAGGGAACAGAAATAATCTGAAGTTTGCTTGGTGACATCACAGAGGGACATGTCACTGTAAAAGTCCTGTCTAATCACGTTTTGAGACTTGTCTCTCAAAGAGGTGTGAGGTGGGACCTCCTGTGGAGAACCGTGTCAAATAACTGTCCTCTGTTGAGGAACAAAGAACATCTCTCACCATATCAGATGGCAAGAGGTGAAACCTTCACATATCCAGTTTAGATTTTAACAAATGACAAATCATCTGTGGTCCAGTGAATCCCAACACCCACTCTACTGTAACTTTTATTCATGACACACTATACAATGACCTTTATTCATGACACACTATACTATGACTTTTATTCATGACACATAGGGTTGGGACTCCTAAGGATTTTAACAATACCGATTCCTTCTTAACAGTCCAATTCCTTACCGATTCCTACATTATATTCATTATACTTGCTATACTTAAACAAGTATATAATAAACACAAATGTAATCATACAAATACAAAAACTTTATTCTAACTGTTGCACAGTACAATCAGATGAAAATACACATTTGTGTGTGGTGTGTATTTCAGATTTAGAGCTTATATCATCTCCCTGAGAATATATAACAACAAAAAGTGATTCTCTGATTTCTACAGTAACACTATTACCTCAAATTAACCACAGCAATGTAATAAAAAATACTTATATGCATTCATGCTTGGGCACTGTTATTTACGTGACAACACCTGAACAGAACACACACCGCTCCCCTCGCTGGAAGCACCAGACCTCTCACCGCCCGCCTCCGCCTTGATTAAACGCTGAAAATTAATTATAAGAGGGAGACAGGTTTTTTCTATTTTATCTTATTGTGTTATATTTCTCCCTCTCCTCTCGCTGGGAGCATCGGACCTCCCGCCGTCTGCTCCTGTCTCAAACACAGAGGTCTCCCTCTCCGCTGAGCACCCACGGCGCACGCCCAGCCTGTTAAATAGCCTGTATCCATAACAACTGTGTGACACAAACTCAGTGCTTTAGTCATTAAATATTGTCGTATTCGGTAGGGTTCGGAAAGAAATATGCGGTGCCGCACTCCAATGGAAATGCATGTGGCTTTTTTTTTTTTTTTCTTACAATCTAGGAACGTTTGCAGGAACCGTTACTCCAAATGTGATGGAACCGGTTCCGGAACTTTGGACCCGGTTCCGAGAAAGAACCGGATCCGGATCCCAACCCTAATGACACACTATACTATGACTTTTATTCATGACACACTATACTGTGACTTTTATTCATAACTTTTATTTATTTTTATTTATGAAAATAGTATAGCACATAGAAAAGTCATAGTATAGCACATAGAAAGTCAAAAAAACCTTCAAAAGTCAGAGTATAGTATATTTTTAAAGTCAGTATACTTTGTTAAAAAAAATTTAAACAGTAAGAGTTAAGCATGTCCAAAAAAAGTCGAAGTATAGTATGTAAAAAACAAACAAAAAAAATAATATAGTATTTCGTAAAGAGTCATGGTATAGCATGTAGAAATAAAGTGTAATATGTTGAAAATATTATAGTATAGTATGTAAAAAAAAAAAAAAAAGTGGAGTATGTCCAAAGAATTTTTAAAAAGTCTGTCAAAAAACTGTTACATACTGTAGTATGTAAGTATAGTATATTTTTAAAAAGTCAAAGTGTAGTGTGTTGAAAAAATATAAAACAGTAAGACTATAGCATGTCAAAAAAAACCATAACTCAATAAATAATATAGTATGTTGTAAAAAGTCTTGGTATAGCATGTAGAAATAAAGTCAGTGTAATATGTTGAGGGAAAAAAATAGTATAGCATGTCAAACAAGTGCAATATGTCCAAATAAAACAACAAAACAAACAAATAGTATGTCGTAATTTATTTATTTATTTTTTTAAAATCTGTATCTGTCTTTCCATCTATAGATACACACATACACAGAGACATATGTGTAGGCAGGATAGCTCAGTGGTTATAGTAGTAGTAACATAGTAGTTATATTCAAAACCCCCTCAAAAGTCAGAGTATAGTATATTTTTTAAAAGTCATGGTAAAGTGTGTTGAAAAAAATTAAAACAGTAAGTGTTAAGCATGTCCAAAACAAACAAACAAAAAAAGTCATAGTATAACACATAAAAAAGTCATAGTGTAGCACATAAAGTCATAGAATAGCACATAAAAGTCAAACTGTAGCACGTAAAAAAGTCATAGTATAGCTCATAAAAAAGTCATAGTGTAGCACATGAAAAAGTCATAGTATAGCACATAAAAAAGTCATACCGTAGCACATAAAAAAGTCATAGTATAGCACATAAAAAAGTCATACTGTAGCACATAAAAAAGTCATAGTGTAGCACATAAAGTCATAGTATAGCACATAAAAAACTCAAACTGTAGCACGTAAAAAAGTCATATTATAGCACATAAAAAGTCATAGTATAGCACATAAAAAAGTCATACTGTAGCACATAAAAAATTCATAGTATAGCACATAAAAAGTCACAGTATAGCACATAAAAAAGTCAAACTGTAGTACGTAAAAAAGTCATAGTATAGCACATAAAAAAGTCATAGTGTGGCACATAAAGTCATAGTATAGCTCATAAAAAAGTCATACTGTAGCACATAAAAAAGTCATAGTATAGCACATAAAAAAGTCATAGTGCAGCACATAAATAAGTCATAGTGTAGCACATAAAAAAATCAAAGTGTAGCACATAAAAAAGTCATAGTATAGCACATAAAAAAGTCATACTGTAGCACATAAAAAAAGTCATAGTATAGCACATAAAAAAGTCATAGTGCAGCACATAAAGTCATAGTATAGCTCATAAAAAAGTCATACTGTAGCACATGAATAAGTCATAGTGTAGCACATAAAAAAATCAAAGTGTAGCACATAAAAAAGTCATAGTATAGCACATAAAAAAGTCATAGTGCAGCACATAAAGTCATAGTATAGCTCATAAAAAAGTCATACTGTAGCACATAAATAAGTCATAGTGTAGCACATAAAGTCATAGTATAGCTCATAAAAAAGTCATACTGTAGCACATAAAAAAGTCATAGTATAGCACATAAAAAAGTCATACTGTAGCACATAAAAAAGTCATAGTATAGCACATAAAAAGTCATAGTATAGCACATAAAAAAGTCATACTGTAGCACATAAAAAAGTCATAGTATAGCACATAAAGTCATAGTATAGCTCATAAAAAAGTCATACTGTAGCACATAAAAAAGTCATAGTATAGCACATAAAAAAGTCATACTGTAGCACATAAAAAAGTCATAGTATAGCACATAAAAAGTCATAGTATAGCACATAAAAAAGTCATACTGTAGCACATAAAAAGTCATAGTATTGCACATAAAAAAGTCATAGTATAGCACATAAAAAAGTCATAGTATAGCACATAAAAAGTCATAGTATAGCACATAAAAAAGTCATACTGTAGCACATAAAAAAGTCATAGTATAGCACATAAAAAGTCATAGTATAGCACATAAAAAAGTCATAGTATAGCACATAAAAAGTCATAGTATTGCACATAAAAAAGTCATAGTATAGCACATAAAAAAGTCATAGTATAGCACATAAAAAGTCATAGTATTGCACATAAAAAAGTCATACCGTAGCACATAAAAAAGTCATAGTGTAGCACATAAAGTCATAGAATAGCACATAAAGTCATAGTATAGCACATAAGAAAGTCATAGTATAGCACATAAAAGTCAAACTGTAGCACATAAAGTCATAGTATAGCTCATAAAAGTCATACTGTAGCACATAAAGTCATAGTATAGCACATAAAAGTCAAAGTATAGCACATAAAGTCATAGTATAGCTCATAAAAAAGTCATAGTACAGCACATAAGAAAGTCATAGTATAGCACATAAAAGTCAAACTATAGCACATAAAAAAGTCATAGTATAGCACATAAAAGTCAAACTGTAGCACATAAAAAAGTCATACTGTAGCACATAAAAAAGTCATACTGTAGCACATAAAAAAGTCAAACTGTAGCACATAAAAAAGTCATACTGTAGCACATAAAAAAGTCATAGTATAGCACATAAAAAGTCATAGTATAGCACATAAAAAAAGTCATATTATAGCACACAAAAAAGTCATACTGTAGCACATAAAAAAGTCATAGTGTAGCACATAAAGTCATAGTATAGCACATAAAAAACTCAAACTGTAGGACATAAAAAAGTCATACTGTAGCACATAAAAAAGTCATAGTATAGCACATAAAAAGTCATAGTATAGCACATAAAAAAGTCATATTATAGCACACAAAAAAGTCATACTGTAGCACATAAAAAAGTCATAGTGTAGCACATAAAGTCATAGTATAGCACATAAAAAACTCAAACTGTAGCACATAAAAAAGTCATAGTATAGCACATAAAGTCATAGTATAGCTCATAAAAAAGTCATACTGTAGCACATAAAAAAGTCATAGTATAGCACATAAAAAAGTCATACTGTAGCACATAAAAAAGTCATAGTATAGCACATAAAAAGTCATAGTATAGCACATAAAAAAGTCATAGTATAGCACATAAAAAAGTCATAGTATAGCACATAAAAAGTCATACTGTAGCACATAAAAAGTCATAGTATAGCACATAAAGTCATAGTATAGCTCATAAAAAAGTCATACTGTAGCACATAAAAAAGTCATAGTATAGCACATAAAAAGTCATAGTATAGCACATAAAAAAGTCATAGTGTAGCACATAAAAAGTCATAGTATAGCATATAAAAAGTCATACTGTAGCACATAAAAAGTCATAGTGTAGCACATAGAAAAGTCATACTGTAGCACGTAAAAAAGTCATAGTATAGCACATAAAAAGTCATAGTGTAGCACATAGAAAAGTCATAGTGTAGCACATAAAAAAGTCATAGTGCAGCACATAAAGTCATAGTATAGCTCATAAAAAAGTCATAGTGTAGCACATAGAAAAGTCATAGTGTAGCACATAAAAAAGTCATAGTGCAGCACATAAAGTCATAGTATAGCTCATAAAAAAGTCATACTGTAGCACATAAATAAGTCATAGTGTAGCACATAAAAAAGTCATAGTATAGCTCATAAAAAAGTCATACTGTAGCACAAAAAAGTCAGTATAGCACACAAAAAAGTCAAACTATAGCACATAAAAAAGTCATAGTGTAGCACATAAAAAACTCAAACTGTAGCACGTAAAAAAGTCATATTATAGCACACAAAAAAGTCATACTGTAGCACATAAAGTCATAGTGTAGCACATAAAGTCATAGTATAGCACATAAAAAACTCAAACTGTAGCACATAAAAAAGTCATAGTATAGCACATAAAAATTCATAGTATATAGCACACAAAAAAGTCATAGTATAGCACATAAAAAAGTCATAGTATTGCACATAAAAAAGTCATACCGTAGCACATAAAAAAGTCATAGTGTAGCACATAAAGTCATAGAATAGCACATAAAGTCATAGTATAGCTCATAAAAAAGTCATAGTATAGCACATAAGAAAGTCATAGTATAGCACATAAAAGTCAAACTGTAGCACATAAAGTCATAGTATAGCTCATAAAAGTCATACTGTAGCACATAAAGTCATAGTATAGCACATAAAAGTCAAAGTATAGCACATAAAGTCATGGTATAGCTCATAAAAAAGTCATAGTACAGCACATAAGAAAGTCATAGTATAGCACATAAAAGTCAAACTATAGCACATAAAAAAGTCATAGTATAGCACATAAAAGTCAAACTGTAGCACATAAAAAAGTCATAGTATAGCACATAAAAGTCAAACTGTAGCACATAAAAAAGTCATACTGTAGCACATAAAAAAGTCAGTATAGCACATAAAAAGTCATAGTATAGCACATAAAGTCATATTATAGCACACAAAAAAGTCATACTGTAGCACATAAAAAAGTCATAGTGTAGCACATAAAGTCATAGTATAGCACATAAAAAACTCAAACTGTAGCACATAAAAAAGTCATAGTATAGCACATAAAGTCATAGTATAGCTCATAAAAAAGTCATAGTGTAGCACATAAAAAAGTCATAGTATAGCACATAAAAAGTCATACTGTAGCACATAAAAAGTCATAGTGTAGCACATAAAAAGTCATAGTATAGCACATAAAAAAGTCATAGTATAGCACATAAAAAGTCATAGTATTGCACATAAAAAAGTCATAGTATAGCACATAAAAAAGTCATAGTATTGCACATAAAAAAGTCATACCGTAGCACATAAAAAAGTCATAGTGTAGCACATAAAGTCATAGAATAGCACATAAAGTCATAGTATAGCTCATAAAAAAGTCATAGTGTAGCACATAAGAAAGTCATAGTATAGCACATAAAAGTCATAGTGTAGCACATAAAGTCATAGTATAGCTCATAAAAGTCATACTGTAGCACATAAAGTCATAGTATAGCACATAAAAGTCAAAGTATAGCACATAAAGTCATAGTATAGCTCATAAAAAAGTCATAGTACAGCACATAAGAAAGTCATAGTATAGCACATAAAAGTCAAACTATAGCACATAAAAAAGTCATAGTATAGCACATAAAAGTCAAACTGTAGCACATAAAGTCATACTGTAGCACATAAAAAAGTCATAGTATAGCACATAAAAAGTCATAGTATAGCACATAAAAAAGTCATATTATAGCACACAAAAAAGTCATACTGTAGCACATAAAAAAGTCATAGTGTAGCACATAAAGTCATAGTATAGCACATAAAAAACTCAAACTGTAGGACATAAAAAAGTCATACTGTAGCACATAAAAAAGTCATAGTATAGCACATAAAAGTCAAACTGTAGCACATAAAGTCATACTGTAGCACATAAAAAAGTCATAGTATAGCACATAAAAAGTCATAGTATAGCACATAAAGTCATATTATAGCACACAAAAAAGTCATACTGTAGCACATAAAAAAGTCATAGTGTAGCACATAAAGTCATAGTATAGCACATAAAAAACTCAAACTGTAGCACATAAAAAAGTCATAGTATAGCACATAAAGTCATAGTATAGCTCATAAAAAAGTCATACTGTAGCACATAAAAAAGTCATAGTATAGCACATAAAAAAGTCATACTGTAGCACATAAAAAGTCATAGTATAGCACATAAAAAAGTCATAGTGTAGCACATAAAGTCATAGTATAGCACATAGAAAAGTCATAGTATAGCACATAGTATGTCAAAAAAAAACATAGCACTGTATGTCGTAAAGAGTCATGGCATAGCATGTAGAAAAAAAGTGTAATATGTTGAAAATATTATAGTATAGCGTGTAAAAAAAAAAAAAAGAAAAGAAAAAGTGTAGTATGTTAAAAAAAATTGACAGTGTAGTATATTTTTTAAAAAGTTGTAGCGTATAGTAGTATCATAGTATAGTATGTCCCATCGTAAGTGTTTTTTTTTTTTTTTTTTAAATCTGCAGCTGTCTTTCCATCGATAGATACACACATACACAGTGACATATGTGTAGGCAGGATAGCTCAGTGGTTAAAGCCACTAGCTGTGGCACGGGAGACCGGGGTTCAAATCCCGGTCAGGACAGGGAACAATGCTGCCTACCTTAGCTTAGGAATACGCTACGGCGAGGAGGAGTCAGGACGCCAGGAAAAGTGGGGATGTCAACATCATCCCCACATCAAATTGAATATTAGAACATAGAAGACATAGAAGCATTACAACTATAGTAAATATGTAAGTGTAACAGTAACTGAAAGTGTAACTGTAACTAAAACACTAGTCTACCATAGTGATAGTCATGAATAGACATAAAGACACTGGTGAATGATCGATAATACGGCTCCATGGTGTCCTCCAGACCTGGCGTATACTGAGGTAGCTAGGTAGCAATAATAACAAGTGTAGATGCGTTTGAGTAGCTTAGGGCAAGGTAGGATAAAATAGTATATAGAAAATTAGAAAATACCAATATAGGAAAGTAGTAAGAAATAAGTATCTGTAGTATAGTAAAAAAAAAGAAAAGTAGGTTAAATTAGTTTTGTAGAAAACTTAGAAGAAAAAAAGGGTTAAGAAAAGAAAGAAAGAAAGAAAGAAAAAACTTGAAGTACAAGTGTACTTCACACACACAATTTCTACTCTCTCTACTTACACTATACTACAGATGACTACTTTTTTTTTTCTTACTACTTTCCTATATTGGTATTTTCTAATTTGCTATATACTATTTTATCCTACCTTGCCCTAAGCTACTCAAACGCATCTACACTTGTTATTATTGCTACCTAGCTACCTCAGTATACGCCAGGTCTGGAGGACACCATGGAGCCGTATTATCGATCATTCACCAGTGTCTTTATGTCTATTCATGACTATCACTATGGTAGACTAGTGTTTTAGTTACAGTTACACTTTCAGTTACTGTTACACTTACATATTTACTATAGTTGTAATGCTTCTATGTCTTCTATGTTCTAATATTCAATTTGATGTGGGGATGATGTTGACATCCCCACTTTTCCTGGCGTCCTGACTCCTCCTCGCCGTAGCGTATTCCTAAGCTAAGGTAGGCAGCATTGTTCCCTGTCCTGACCGGGATTTGAACCCCGGTCTCCCGTGCCACAGCTAGTGGCTTTAACCACTGAGCTATCCTGCCTACACATATGTCACTGTGTATGTGTGTATCTATCGATGGAAAGACAGCTGCAGATTTAAAAAAAAAAAAAAAAAACACTTACGATGGGACATACTATACTATGATACTACTATACGCTACAAATTTTTAAAAAATATACTACACTGTCAATTTTTTTTTAACATACTACACTTTTTCTTTTTTTTTTTTTTTTTTACACGCTATACTATAATATTTTCAACATATTACACTTTTTTTCTACATGCTATGCTATGTTTTTTTGACATACTATGTGCTATACTATGACTTTTCTATGTGCTATACTATGACTTTATGTGCTACACTATGACTTTTTTATGTGCTATACTATGACTTTTTTACATGCTACAGTTTGACTTTTTATGTGCTACACTATGACTGTTTTATGTGCTACACTATGACTGTTTTATATGCTACACTATGACTTTTTTATATGCTACACTATGACTTTTTTGTGCGCTACACTATGACTTTTTTTATGTGCTACACTATGACTTTTTATGTGCTACACTATGACTGTTTTATATGCTACACTATGACTTTTTTATGTGCTACACTATGACTTTATGTGCCACACTATGACTTTTTATGTGCTACACTATGACTTTTTTTATGTGCTACACTATGACTTTTTATGTGCTACACTATGACTGTTTTATATGCTACACTATGACTTTTTTATGTGCTATAGTATGACTTTTTTATGTGCTACACTATGACTTTTCAATGTGCTATACTATGACTTTTCAATGTGCTATACTATGACTTTTTTATGTGCTACACTATGACTTTTTATGTGCTACACTATGACTTTTTTGTGCTACACTATGACTTTTCTATGTGCCATACTATGACTTTTTTATGTGCTACACTATGACTTTTTATGTGCTATACTATGACTGTTTTATATGCTACACTATGACTTTTTTATATGCTACACTATGACTTTTTTGTGCTACACTATGACTTTTTATGTGCTATACTATGACTGTTTTATATGTTGCACTATGACTTTTCTATGTGCTACACTATGACTGTTTTATATGCTACACTATGATTTTTTTATATGCTACACTATGACTTTTTTGTGCTACACTATGACTTTTCTATGTGCCATACTATGACTTTTTTATGTGCTACACTATGACTTTTTATGTGCTACACTATAACTTTTTTGTGCTACACTATGACTTTTCTATGTGCTACACTATGACTTTTTATGTGCTACACTATGACTTTTTTGTGCTACACTATGACTTTTCTATGTGCCATACTATGACTTTTTTATGTGCTACACTATGACTTTTTTTATTTGCTACACTATGACTTTTTATGTGCTACACTATGACTTTTTATGTGCCACACTATGACTTTTTATGTGCTATACTATGACTTTTTTTATGTGCTACACTATGACTTTTTTATATGTTGCACTATGACTTTTCTATGTGCTACACTATGACTTTTTATGTGCTACACTATGACTGTTTTATATGTTGCACTATGACTTTTCTATGTGCTACACTATGACTTTTTATGTGCTACACTATGACTTTTTTTATGTGCTACACTATGACTTTTTTTATGTGCTACACTATGACTTTTTTATTTGCTACACTATGACTTTTTATGTGCTACACTATGACTTTTTTATTTGCTACACTATGACTTTTTATGTGCTACACTATGACTTTTTTATTTGCTACACTATGACTTTTTATGTGCTACACTATGACTTTTTTTATTTGCTACACTATGACTTTTTATTTGCTACACTATGACTTTTTATGTGCTACACTATGACTTTTTTTATTTGCTACACTATGACTTTTTATGTGCTACACTATGACTTTTTATGTGCCACACTATGACTTTTTATGTGCTATACTATGACTTTTTTTATGTGCTACACTATGACTTTTTATGCTATGACACTATGTGCTACACTATGACTTTTTATGTGCTACACTATGACTTTTTTATGTGCTATACTATGACTTTTTATGTGCTACACTATGACTTTTTTATGTGCTATACTATGACTTTTTATGTGCTACACTATGACTTTTTTATGTGCTATACTATGACTTTTTATGTGCTACACTATGACTTTTTATGTGCTACACTATGACTTTTTTATGTGCTACACTATGACTTTTTTATGTGCTACACTATGACTTTTTATGTGCTACACTATGACTTTTTTATGTGCTATACTATGACTTTTTATGTGCTACACTATGACTTTTCTATGTGCCATACTATGACTTTATGTGCTACACTGACTTTTTATGTGCTACACTATGACTTTTCTATGTGCTACACTATGACTTTATATGTGCTACACTATGACTTTTTTATGTGCTACACTATGACTTTTTATGTGCTACACTATGACTTTTCTATGTGCTACACTATGACTGTTTTATATGCTACACTATGACTTTTTTATATGCTACACTATGACTTTTTTGTGCTCTACACTATGACTTTTTATATATGCTACACTATGACTTTTATGTGCTACTATGACTTTTTTATATACTACACTATTTCTATGTGCTACACTATGACTTTATATGTGCTACACTATGACTTTTTTATGTGCTACACTATGACTTTTTATGTGCTACACTATGACTTTTCTATGTGCTACACTATGACTTTTTATGTGCTATACTATGACTGTTTTATATGCTACACTATGACTTTTTTATATGCTACACTATGACTTTTTTGTGCTACACTATGACTTTTCTATGTGCTACACTATGACTTTTTATGAGCTACACTATGACTTTATGTGCTACACTATGACTTTTTATGTGCTACACTATAACTTTTTTGTGCTACACTATGACTTTTCTATGTGCTACACTATGACTTTTTATGTGCTACACTATGACTTTTTTGTGCTACACTATGACTTTTCTATGTGCTATACTATGACTTTATGTGCCACACTGACTTTTTATGTGCTACACTATGACTTTTTTTATGTGCTATAATGTGACATTTTTATGTGCTATGATTTTATGTGTTATACTATGACTTTTTTATGTGCTATGCTTTGAGTTTTTATGTGCTATAATGAAACATTTTTATGTGCTATGACTTTTCTATATGCTATACTATGACTATTTTATGTGCTGCACTGTGACCTTATGTGCTATGCTGTGACTTCTTTATGTGCTATACTATGACTTTTTTCATATGGTATACTATGACTTTTTTTATGTGCTATACTATGACTTTTTTATGTGCTATAATGTGACATTTTTATGTGCTATGACTTAATGTGCTATAATATGACTTTTTGACATCTTGCTTTGTTCGACATAATATTCTGTGATTTTTTTAAGAAAAATATACAATGTTATGACTTCTTGACAGTTTTTGAACATACACACAATTTTTTAAAAAACTTTTTATGATTAAATAAAATGCTATGAATTTTTCAACATACTACACTACAACTACAGGATATACTCCCTTTTTTTTCAACATATATAGTATGACTTTTTGAACAGTTTTTTAATGTACTCCTGATGTCGGTCCCAAGCTTGGATAAATGGTGAGGGTTGCGTCAGAAAGGGCATCTGGCCTAACACTTATGCCAAAGCAATGATGAAACTACACTATTACTTGCCAAAGCAATGATGCGGAAAACCAACATGTCTGCCATACCGGATTGGTCGAGGCCCAGGTTAACAACGACCGCCTCTGGTGCTCTTGACCAGCAGGGTGCCATTGGAAATTGGACAACTGTTGGTTGTAGACCATCGGGAGGCAGATGATCCGCTGTCGCAACCCCTGAAGTGAGCAGCCGAAAGACAAAAAGAAGATAGTATGAGGTTTTTCTCCGACACACAGTTCTAGGACTTTTTCGAACATATTACACAATGACTTTTTTATGTACTATTAACTTTTTTCAACATACTATACAGTTATTAAATTTGATTGGACACAGTATACCATGACTTTTTTTTATGTGATATACTATTACTTTTTACTATTAAAAAAACTTTACTTTGAGGTTTTCTTTTTGACATAAAAGATGTATTGACTTTTCTAAAAGATGATTTTTTACTGTACAATACTTTTCTTAACAGTTTTTTAATACACATACCATGAATTATTTAAATTTTTTCATGTTTTTTTTAAAGTATACATTCAGTATTCTATATTATGACATGTCAGTTTTTTTTAAACATACAAAACTAGTTTTTTGACATTATACTATAAGTTGTTTTTTATTATACTATATGTACTTTACTTTACTTTTTCTTGAACATAATATTTTGTAACTTTCTATCCAGTTTTATCAACTTACTATGTCTTTTTTTCAATATACCTTTTTTTTTTACACACTATAATATGACTTTTTTTCTACCTTCTATACTACTTTACTTGTATTCCGAAACATCTACACATTTGATTGCTGAAAACACCCTTTTACTATAAATTAATGTCTCAACTCTTTGGTAGAGCTCACTTGGAAAATACACTTTTTGTTGTTGATGCCAAAAAGGAATTAAACAACTGCGAAGAAAAAAAATAAGACACCAGCCACTTGAGTAAGACTGGGCATGTTTCTTGAATGTGGTTTTCATCTGAGAAAACATGTAATGTTTAATTTGCTCTTGAAGTAACTGACAACTTTAAAACAAGGTGCTACCAGCAGAAAAAACATTTCAATTATAGCTTTGTCTAAAAATCCTCACTTGCCATTGAATTGGTCATCACTGAATTCATAGCCATTGTAACTGCATGCTTGCTGAATAATGGCTGCACTGCACTCCACTTCAGAGACTAGTCATGTTTCAGTCATGAGGAGGTGTCAGGATTTGCCTCATAATTCTGGTGTGGCTCCACTGCATAATAGAGGTTCTTAACCCACAAATCGATTTCTGACACTTAATTTCATCACATTGTAGATTGTGGGAGAAGCATTGATCATCTTAACTATTCTGCTGCAGCTCACTAAAAGCCAATCACCACTGCAGCTGTTTAATACAAGACAGGATTGATGCAAGAACGGGGACATCTACCCAGAATACCCCATATGCATTATTAATGGTGATTAATAAACCTCTGCCCACATGTTCTATAATCACTGACTTCCGCATGGGTCACCCCAGTGCCGACCAGCCATTCATCACATCGTCACACTGAATTCTCTTTACAAAGTATTGTTCCTGCATTCCTCATACATGCTTTATCCTCCTAGGTATCACCACAGTGCTGACCATGACCACCCTTAGCACTGTGGCCAGGAACTCGCTACCAAGGGTGTCCTACGTGACAGCCATGGACCTGTTTGTCACCGTCTGCTTCCTGTTCGTCTTCGCTGCCATGATCGAGTACGCCATGCTCAACTACTACTCCTACAGTATACGCAGACCTCCTGCCAAGACGCAGAGAATGGTAAGCCTGTGGTGAACGTGTGAGTAATTGGCAGGGACTGTATTTGCCTTTTCTTTGTGTTAACATCCACCTCCACAGGCCAAGGTTCTTCTTTGAGCATAAAACAGCCTGTGAAGCATCTTTGATCAGTATCTTTCATGTGATGTAGCAACGTGGATGCGTTGTATTGCATTGCTAACGGAAATCAAATGACTGCAAAGACATGCACACCCACAATAAAGACACAGAAAACAATTACAACCAGAAGACCAGACAAAGACTCAAAACAACCACAAAGAGTCTCAGAACAGCTACCCACAATTGGAGCATAAGAAGCCGGAAAAAAAACATAAACTTGCCGCTACAAACCCCCACACGTGGATCCTAAATATCTACTAATCTCAAGTAGTCGTCGCAACTTAGCAGCTGTCTTGCCTACAAATATTCAGTTATAGTCTACTGGCAGACCCCACTGTCTTCACACCAGGCACAGAGCTCCAGAAAGCCAGGGATATCCAAAACACAAGTTGTGCTCTCAGAGGTTTCTGTGACATGAGAAACACTTTCACAAAAAGTAATCTCAATGTAGCATTATCAGGAAAAATAAAACTGTGTCCCCCAGATGCATTGAGAGTGAGATATGCAAAATGACTACAAAGACATGCAAAACAACAATTAGACACAAGATGGCCAGAGAAAGATTTCAGATAACCACAAAGAGACACAACAGGGCTACAAATATACGCAAAACGACTACAAAGATACACCATACGCCACAAAGCAGCCACAAAAATAAACAATAAACAACTACAAAAATGCACAAAATGACCCAAAAGACACACAAAAGTAACAACTGGACATAAGATGGCCAGAAAAGACTCAAAGTAACCACAAAGAGACTCAACAGGGCTACAGGTATACACAAAACTACCACAAAGACACACAAAGCTGCTATAGATATTTTAAAAACTACAAAAATGCACAGAATGACCCAAATAACACGGAAAACTACAACAATTAGGCAACTCCAAACAGCTACAAAGAAATATAAAATTAAACAAGAGAGTCACATGTTGAAGCCTTTCTCTCTGGGGTTGGGGGCTTTTTTCATGTCCATGTGTATCACGACTGTAACAACAACAATAATAATAATAATAATAATGATGTCATTGGTGTAAAGACAGTTGTTTAATGGATCATACCAACCTTGGAGGCCATCAAGTCCCTCAGGCACCCATGGGATCAGTACCAATGCTGGTGATGCAGCTGCCTGGACAAAGAAAACAGAGGACATAAGCAATGTTTTAAAATCATGCCACCTGATGAGCCAATAAAATAATGTGTCTTGTCATTGTGTCATACAGTGATCAAAGTGTTGCTGCAGAGACGTCTTCAGTATACTGAAAATGAACTTGAAAATGAACTTGAAAATGAAAATGAAATCGTTTCAGTCAACATTTAATAAAGTCTTTGCTGACTATAGGTGCCTTTGGTCCATAGGATGTGGACATATATACAGTGCACAATGTTTTCTCTGATGTGTGTTTATATGTGTGTAGTTGAAAACCTTTCTTCTCCAGCAATCGCTCCTGTGCGAGAGCCTAATGCTCTGTGTAGGCGTTCTCAAGGCTGCACCTGCTGCGAACACTTTAATGGCGGCAGCACACATCTACTAAGACTGAGTCAGCCACCACTGCTGTCATTTCCCTCTCCCCAGATCCCCTCCCTCTTCATTATTTCCACCCAGTGTAAGGGAGTTCTGCTGAATGTGTCTCAGGGCTAAAAAGACCTGAGACACAGTCGGCTCGCGCTGAACAATTAAGTCGTGTTACATCCAGTCCCCTCCTCTGCATCTCTGGCTCTGTGCTGTATTTCGGCCCAGTCTGTCTGTGGGGAAGCCTCATATTTCCCTCCCCCCGCCATCCGTGTGGCCCCTTTGTGCCGCCCACTCAGTCAATTCTGTTACTCCACAAGACACATCTAACTCTCCCTCTCTCACCTCCCACTCTTCCCTTAAGAGTGGAGTGGAGGACTGGAAAAATGTGTGAAGATTTTACCCCAATTAGGTTGTCTCTCACGATTTAAGAAACATCAGGGAGAAGTCACATAACGAATTTTCTCAGAAGGCACTTATTCAGCATCACAGACTCAAAATTCAGGCTTTTTCATTTTAAATCAGTAGTATTATAAACATTAAACATAAGTATTGTGTTCATTTTATGAAAAAAATCTATTTCCAAGACATTCTGTGACTTATACAATGACACTCAGGGGGTCAACTTTTCTTCAGGGCGTAAAGGAAGCCCAGTGCAGAGCAGGCGCCTGCTTCATCCTTACAGTATCTTGCTTGTAAATGTCTGCAGTGTGGAGATGATGATGAATCAGTTCCATTACAGCAGCTCACAGGGCACGTACCAATAACAACTTCTGTAGTCCGAGGTCACCAAAAAAGTATTACAGAGCAAAACTGCCAGCAACTTCGACCCACACACACACACACACACACACACACAACTGAGGACCCTCATTTCGGCTCAGTTACAGAGCCACACATTACTAAACCACAACCAGAGGCACTATCAACATGTTAAAGAGAGGTAGGCAGATGTGTTACTGCCACAGAGCAAACAGGTCTAACGTTAATGGCATAGACCATCTAATACTCTTAATTTGTCAGCTGTTCTTTCTTTGACAATAGTCTAGTCTAGTCCTAATTAGGAGGTTCAGACCCCCAGGTCGCCCCCGTAATTCCACTAATGATGAGCCACATAGGGTTTAATCCACTAGATGCAGCGCAGTATCTCCAGCAAAGCTTCAATGCACCAGAATGTAATGGCATGTGCCTTATGCATGCTGCTATAGTGACAAACACCAATTTCCATAAACTACTTTATTTTTCAGAACTAATGGTACTACTTGGGGACAGTCCACACCTCAACAGCATTAAGTCGTCCTTATAATGACGAATGCCCCTTCCTCTTTGGCTACTTTCAGATTGTTTCTCAAATCAGATCTCAAAGACAGACTGTCTGCTTTACTTGATTACTTACAAAGGTAAGTAATCAAGTAATTATTGTGTCCAGACATCGCCTATCGTCTATCTGCAGGGGTTACTGTGGTAAAGATACAGGCATCAGTACCTATGTAGCTACACAGGTGGTGCAGGTTTCCAACACATGAGGCATGAGAAATGGAGGCCCATCATTGTCAAGTTGTGAGTGCAGAACTCTTCTATCGCAGCAGACAAACCCCACAGCGCTCTGCTCGTAGCAGCACGGACTCTGCTCAGCACTTTGATCGCTCTAGATGTTGTGTGTCCATTGCAATCAACACAAAAGACACTTTGAATCCAGTTTGATCCGCCAGGGCGTCCAGACTGAGACACATCTGACTGGAATCGCATTTCAAACCATCTCCAAAAGTGGTTTGTCTGAACAAGGCCTTAGTGCTGCTATGCCTGTCCAAGTTTCCATTCTGGCAGTGTGCATCTGCAGATTTACCACTTAAGATTCTTTGAAAGGCTTCTGTGAAATATTACCAACTGAAATGACAACTGTCACAGGTAGATGTGATCAGCTGTAGCTAGCTACATGGTCTCATCTCACAACTAGAATCATGTAGAAGGGTCTTTCATGGCTGCATACTGTACATGATATTGTGCTCCAAGGCAAAAATTCGTAGAGCGTATAGTTCGTCCTGTAAGTAGTCAACAATCAGTTCCTCCAACTTGACTCTGTCTGTCTTCTGTTACAGGCCTACACATCTTTCAACATGGGTCACGCCCCTCGGTCTATGATGCCCATGGGCAACTCCCTCTTCTGGCAGGACTACGACGACAACTGCCTGTACGAGTGCCTGGACGGGAAAGACTGCAAGAGCTTCTTCTGCTGCTACGAGGAGTGTAAAGAAGGCGGCTGGAGGAAAGGACGCATCCACGTCAACATCCGCGAGCTGGATGCCTACTCTCGGGTCTTCTTCCCCACCTCCTTCTTGCTCTTCAACATAGTCTACTGGGTCAGCTACCTCTACCTCTAGTCGGTCTCGGGCTGTGATCCCTAGGCCATGCTGAAACAGCCACAGTCCCCGCCACTTTAAACCGCGGCTCGTGATCTAAGGTCAGAACTAAGTGTGGAGGAGGAAATAAGGTGGATCAGCTCTGTGGGAATCATGAAAGATGTGCTGCCTCTGGAAACACACGTGCACAGTAGTGCACAGTGTAAAGGCCATGATATTTTGAGCGGTGGCACTCCAAGGAGAATAAAACGCTCACCAGTAGAACAACAAGCCGCCAGCATCAACTTGAATGGATAGGTCCTGTTTATGACAGAAACCAAACAACGGACAGCTGTGACGTCAGAGACGTTCGGGGACGGGGTTGCATTGCTGAATCTTGGTCGTCGAGATGGCGAAGCACCCATAGTGCCTTCTTTAGAAAGGGTGCGGCACCGCGAGATGCAGCTTCAGAGTTTCCTCCATTATCTTTATTACCTCATCCACCACACCGCCGCATGCTGAGCTGTCTATTCTTTGATGAAACCGGAACACCACCACTGGACTTGTTTAAACTAACACTCACCATTCATTTTGTAGCACATTAGTTTTAGTTGTACCCTAGAATTAGTTCTACTTTACCAACCTTTTCTTATTCTATTATTATTATTAGACTTAGTTGTATTAGTTGTATTTTCACAGCGAGTCAACTAGCTCAGCCATCAGTTGTTAATTGTTGAATATGAGTTAGTGTCAGGGGCCGTGGTTGTCTGGTAATATCTTGTTTATTAAATCAGTGAGCTTTTGTTCATGATGCTTTATGACTAAACGATGCAGTTTACAGTAGATGCCAAGAAGATTTGGGTGTCTTATAATAAATGCTGGGTTACATCCTCACACACAAAATGTATAAGAACTGTATAAATACAAACCAGTCCAACACTAAACATGCTAATCTCATCCACAGGCATATTATGTATGGTACAGCACATGAATAAACAGATTAGGGTTAGCAGCAGTGCTGGTTTCTTCCTGACAACAGCTGTATGAAAACAGTTTCTCATTTTTTATCCCTATTTATACCTGATTTTGTTTTATTACTAACAGGGCCTGTGGGTTAACCTTGGTGTGAGGAAAAGTTCAACATTTTGTGCTTCACTTCTAATTCCCCCGTCCTCCAGTTAATGCAAACCCAAAAACTTCCTTCAGGTTGACCTTTAGTCTTGATAAAATCCAGTTTACTACATGAACTGGAAGCAGTCTGGCTCTGTCTAAAGGTTAAAGAAAAATCCACCTATCAGGCCTCTGAAGTTTCACCACTTTGTGGAGATGTTATGCACGACAGTAGCAGTAAATATGGTATCACATAACATCGCCAATAGCTCTTCATTCAGAAACATATGGATATGGATAACGTATGGATTTTTAAAACACAAGATATATTGTGTAAATTAGTGAGAGGTGCTATTAGGCAGACATTTTAAAGTAGGAACAGAGGAAGGTAGTCTTTGCGCTAAGCTAAGCTAGCCGGCAGCTTCACAAGCTAATTACATTTGTATGCCAACATAGGAATCTCTATCAACAAATAACTACATATATACACAGGGCAAGAGTTTGGCATCAGAAGCGTTCTGGTTCCAGTTTGTAGTTTGTCTCAATAGTATTGGCCACTCACGTTTGAGTGGCAGGTGAACGGTTCTTGAACCCATAAGCTATCATCTGACTTTCTGGTTAAATTTATCTATCTGTCCATAGAGATGAGCCAAACTGTCTGGAACAGCCTTGTCCGAGATTTCTGCTGGCTATATCATATATTCGGAAAAACTGGCCGCCGCCCCCTGAGGCTTAATCATCGTCAGACGTTAGCTAATAGGTTCCAAGACTGTAGGCAGAGTAACAAGCATTCTTTAACTGAATCATAAGGTCCATTTGAGCTAACATCTCCACTGTTGTCTCCTGAATTACTCTCATATTCCAAAACAAATCCACGAGCAAATCATTTAAATACATCATGGTTATGATAGCGTTAGCCTAGCTAATATCAGTTAGTGGGTACCTTTGCTGTGGAGCTCAACAAATGTCGTAGTTATTGGCAAAATGGTAACATTAGCAACGCTGAACAAGTAGTCCCCCAAGCACTAACATCAGTAGCATTCTACAAGTGGAATTTCGAATAACAAGAGTGCTAGCTTATGTTAGCTAGCTGACATCATATCCATATTGTGACTGCTAACATTCTCTACATCAAACCAAGTCAACCTTATCAGGCTAATTGATAGTCTCTAGTTTGACACATCCTCATAGACATCATGTAAGGAATTTCAGAGATTCATTGGATCAATATGAATCACAAAAATGACCCTATACTAGATTCACATCTAGTGACAAGTTTGCACACCTGAACTGTCATCAACAAAGCGAGAAAGCATATTTCTCAGAATGCTGAACTATTCCAAAAAGTTACTGATCCCAAAGACATGTCATCAGGATTTTGTGATCTGGGTGAACACAAACTCCTTGTTTTGGCATGACAGTTATATATCAGTATAGATTTGAGCAGCAGGAATATTCGTCTGAACCCTAAAGCACATAGAAACACACACTGTACACGGCCTGTTCATGTTGCATAAGAGTCATTCCTTCAGTTTCACAAGTAGAGCCTGAGTATATCAAATTGAAGTCTTGATGAAAGCTTAAATTTTTCCATGTCCTGCCAAATGCAGGACGGAAAGGCACATCGTCTGTGCCCTGCAGGCAGTGATCACAGGTGCTGTAAAATAGGTTCTATATATTGTGATACTTCACACACTCACACACTGTACACAGCGCAGTGTTGGAAAGTGGATGATTTTGGATGGCTGTTGATGGCTCTTAATGGAGTCCCACATCCCCTCCTCGAATATGTAAAAGCGATGCTACATATGGAGGCGTACGGACACGAAAACATGGACAGTGATGGCGGCGTTTGAAGCATTTCGGTTTTGTTTACTGTTCTATGGTGTTTTTTGCAGTTGTTTGGCTTTGTAGAACAATCAACCCCCTTTTCCCTCCTCCTCCTCCTCCTCCTCCTCCTCCTCCTCCCCCGACACACACACACACACACACACACACACACACACTTTTTCCCTGGTATTTGTATGTTCAGAGAAAAGCTTTTATGTACGATGTATCTAATTAATGTTTCTATTTTCATACAGTTATATATGGAATGTAAGTTAGGCCAGTAGCGAGGCCGGAGTCAATCTGGTTCCAGTTCAGTCAGTTCAAGCAGCCTAAATGAGTTTATATTTAGGGGTCCTACATATTCATGAGGCCTCTAGACACATTTGTGGCCTGTCCAGAGGTTTGTAATTACAATTCAGAGCGCCTCAAGTGATGCTGGAGAAACAGCTGAGGGGCTGCGGGCAATTAGTTGCTCTGATGATGTAATGCTTTAGCTCATATTTTCAGTAGTATTTTAGATTCATCCATCGATCTCTGAACTGACTGAATTGAACAGAGCTTGGCCCACACCGCAGTAAACTCTCCTCACCTCTGATATTTCTACTACACTTTATAAGTGTCTTAGTCCGTTGAGATACTTCAATAAAACAAAATCACTATTTTCTACGTCTTGATGAAAATCACATGTGTGTTTCAGCTGACTGGGACCTGTATTTATAAAGCCTCTTTGGAATCAGAGTGCTAACCCAGGATCAGCACTGGCAAGCATAATGAACTCGCTCAAGAGCCTCTTCCGGAGACCTCATCTCCCCTGTTATAGCTCCCCAGCTCCTCTGAAAAGCGGTGCATCAGTCGCACCGAGGTGTCACAGAATCATGTACGTACTCCTGCTTTATCCTGCGAACCAATTTTGTTTGGACTGTCACTGAGGTCTCTGGGAGGTGTGGCTGTACACAAAAAGCCACTCTGATCTTGGATCAGCACTCCTGGGGGAAATATTTTATGAAAACAGGATCTAGAGTGAAAATAGGTATCTTTTTTCTAGTGCGTGGTACATTGCTTATATTAATAAATAACGTTTTGGTCAAGTGCTACTGTGAAGTCTTTTTCTGCCAGAATGAAACTCTTCCAGACAGTTTACAGGTCCAGGCAGCAGATCTGAGAGGATCTGGGATGTGTGGAAAAGAGGCAACACTATTATTCCACTGGAAATGCCATCATTTGGGGTTTAACAGTTCTGTGCACAAGTGTATCTATCCAATATCCTTCATAATATCCTTCTTTGGGACTTGATCCCTGTGAATCATCACCAATTTGAGCAGGACTTGATACTGAGACTCCAGCCAAAGTGACCCAACAGACACCTCTCACTCAAAGCCACTGTTCTTCTCTCTGATAGCTCATCCCCAAAATCACAAATCATACTCCAAGAGCCTCATTGATCTCACAACAGTCTCTATCGTAAAATCCTCCACAAGACCCCGTAGTGACTGTAGCAGTGTTGCATACACAGCTATTAAAATGTCATTTAAATAAAGAATATGGTCTTTTCAATAAAGGGTAAACAAGTTTTAATAAACCCTAAATGTCCTGCATTGTTATCAGCTGCTCCAGACATTTATAGATGCACTACACAGTATTTATTAACCATTTAACAAGGGATTATAAGTATCAGCCTTATAGTAGCTATTCAAATGATGCTACAAACCAGTTGTAAATGATAAAAAAATAAAAATAATGATGGTTATTATCAAGTGTTACCTGCAAGGCTAATGCTCTCTAACACCAAACGTGGTGTTTCTCAGGTCAGACAAAAGCAGCTCATGATCTGTTTTTCCCGGAACCTGTGCCAAAACTAATTTCATAGTGGTGTTTTGAGACTGAGAAACTGTCAGATAAGCACTCATCTGTTAGCAGGGGTACATGTCAACAGTGATAGGCTAAAATATTCATGTTTTCACTGTGGTTTTAAATACATTCATCTGTACAACAGCTTCAGCACGCAGACAAACTCAAGCTCTAAATCCACAAAATTTTATGGGGGAGGGCAACAGAGGCCAACCTACAAGTTAACATCGCCCTGCTTCCAGTGATAGAAAGCTAGATTTGAATTACTGCAAAAATGAACGTTTATGATACTCACGCATGTTGCTCAGCGAGACAAAAGAACACCACATTTGTGAATTTTGAAGCGTAAATGCAATCACTAGAATTATAAAGCTAACATTAGACTACAAACGAAATACACCACGGTTGTATGACTTCAACATTAGCACCACCACGATGCTGTAAAGCCATGTGCGTTGTGATGACCTCATATTTTCTCATTTAGCCACTTGTTAGCACCTGTCTTTTTAAGACACATACAAGCTTAAAAAACTCAAGAGTGGTGTTTTTACTGCGACAAAATGTGAAAGTCTCTCAAGCTTGTGTTAATCACAGACCTTATTTCAGGCATCTAAACTAAAACCCATTCAAAAAAACACTGACTATAGCCCCTTTTACACTGCCAGATTTTCCACAAATGTTGGGCCGAGCACACAGAGCCGGATTGACGAGTTGACCCATGGTGCCCAATGTTCCGCCTCGTAGGGTAGTCATATTGGCGGAACCCTTTTGGTTTAAAAAGAACGAGGCGGTCTTCCGCAACGGGTGGGGCTGTTGATGATGCTGCACGTGTGAGCCACTGACGGTGGATAAACAGGAAACAGCTGATAGCAGGAATTAGCGAGCAGCTAGTAGCAAGAGGGAAACACAAACCTGACAGACACTGTAAAGATGAGCAACTGGGGAGACAAGGAATAGCGCACCCTCCTTGCCCTCGCAAACCAAGAGGCCATTAACTGTCAGATGACAGGGACGGTGAAGAACAGGCCGACTTACGAAAGAATCGGCGAAGGACTAACTAGCTGCGGCTTCCCTCCCACATCAGTTTATGTCACACGCTGAGCTACATGTTGTGTTACTTGCTAACGCCCCCCATTGCCCCGAAAAAGGCACATTCTGTTTAAACAAAAGTAGGTAGGTAGCATTTTGCTGCACTCCCCGATTTTGTTTTTATACTGCCAATGCTGAAAAAGACTGATTGGGCTTTCCTGCAAATTTGCACAATTCCTGTTTAAAAAGGGCTTTTGAGACAAGGGAGCCAAAGGTGAAAACATGCTAATCGATTCAGGGTCTCAGGACTCATTCCTGCACCAAGTTATAGATGACATAAATGCAGAGCAGATTTGGATACACAGAATACTGTGTAAATAAAAAAATTGCTCACCCCTTTGGTAAGACTTTAAATATTATGAGTCATCCACCAAGTGCATATTTTTTTCTGTACAATATGACATGCAGTATGGTGCTATCCAAGCTTGATTCAACCTCAGGTGGTTTCATATGTAACCAAGGAATTAGTTCAGATTTGGCCGTTACACATTCATTGCTTTCATTAGTCAAAATAAAAAAGAAAAAAGAAGAAGCTCTAATTCAATGTTCTGATGGGCAAGTTGACAAATTAAGCTCTCCATATACAATAAAATGAGTTACAACTGTCCTCAGGCGGTCCGCCTGCCCAATAACAAAGATACAACTAATATCCAGCGACAGATGCACGAGCACGTCATTGCTCTACCCTGAGTTTGTTGACCTAATTTGAAGCAAGCGGCATGAACAGAGCACAAACAAGAGACAGGCGAATAAGTGGAGTCAAAGAGTGGATGTTACAGCGAGGAGCTGCGGCGCCACCAAAACTGGAGGAAGCTCCTGCTGCCACCTACGCCGGGTGAAAAGCAGGATGGCACGCTAACGCAGTGGATTTGGAGAGAGAAGCACTTATGCAGGAGAAAATTGAGCTGCCAGTGCGTGCGTGCGTGCGTGCATGCGTGTGTGTGTGTGGCTTCAACTCGTGAACTGCCTGTAAAGTGACAGCTTTGCTTGCTGGAGCACTTGTGTAGAGTCAGTGCATTTGTGTGTGTGTGTGTGTGTGTGTGTGTGCGTGTGTGAATGCATTAATGCAGCACGTGTTCGCTCAGCAAGAAGCCTTTGGTGTGAGTGCATGTACACACTCATGTTAGCAGTATGCACACACTGTATGACCAGTGTATGTGTGTGTGTGTTTAAAGGTTTGTGTGTCAGAGAAAAAACAACCTACTATTATGAAGAAATATCGATCTATCTTCATCACAAAAAGTGCAGATCTGTCCTTCATCTCCTCGGCCCTAAGTAGTGTTTACAGTTAGCCCTAACAACCTCCACCAGTATGGGATAGCTTGTATGTTGCCTGAGAGGTAAAACCCAGTCCGCAAAATCAGACGCTGACAAAACACAACAGTGAAAAGTGTTGAAGACGTACCAGAGCCAAATAGATGGAGCCCTCAGCCTTGTATTGCCTGTAACCATCTGTGAATTGTCTTGTTAGAGCATTCACACTTTGGGGAATTTCCCCAACGTGTTTTGTGGCATCCTGGTCCCAGTTTCAGCCGAGGTGTTACACTCACTTTGATAATAGAGGGCTTTCAGGTGTTGCAATGCTTCCTCAGGCAGCGTCACGTCTTGGGAAATCTCGTCTTGTGAAGAGCTGATTGCGTTCTCAAATATTCCGCTCGCATGTCTCAAACCAGTGCAGTGAATTTCTCTGGTGTTTTTTCAGTAACATTTACAGGTTCTGAGTCAGGGCTGCACAATTAATCAAAACAGCAAAATGGCAAAGTGAAATATCCAAATTGCAGGAGCTGCAAATTTTGTGATGAAGGTTAAATGTGGCACAACATATCATTATGACTGAAGCATTGTGGGGCTACAGAGATGCCCCGGCCTACGAATCACATATCAGACAGCAGGGAACATGCTTGTTTGGTACAGACCTTCGCAAAAATCACAAGCATTTTTATATTTCTTTCAGGGAAATTGCAAATATTACCTTTGCGACTAAAATCAGACTCATATCACACTCGCAATATTTGTCAAAAATGATCTTTTTATATGTGTTAATCACCTCCACAACTTTCACTGCCTGTAGCAGCCTCTGGATTGATTTCTATAGAGGACCCAGGACGAATCTTACAGGAAAATCCAAACTGTGTAAGTTCAACGTGCACTCCTCAGTGTCTCAGAGCTGAAATCAACTTTCAACAGTCCTTTTTTGCACAGGCAGTTTGGTGATATCTCAACCGGTCTTAAATAAAATCCAGAGACATCTTTGACTGAGACCAAGACAACAAGTCTGAAACCAGGCCTTCAAGAAGTGGCCTTGACATCAGCTTCTAGACAAAGAATGGTAACAAGTACAGTCAGGTGCGAAGCATCGGCCAGGCGCACCCACTTACTGTACGTTTAAACCAACAGCTACCAGAGCTTCCAAAACGGCAGAAGTCATTCATTTTCAATGAGAGCCCAGTGACTTGGGCAACTTCGTCAGCAGCACGTCGGAGTGGTCTGGAGGGAAGTTAAAACACGTTTAACTTTATGGTAGTGAGTTCTGCATAAAGTTTGGCAACAAGTTGGAATGCTGATGTGCTTTGATGAAGCCGGTCCCACAGAACAAGCCATGTAACTTTGGTTCCTACTGCCATTTGTTCCGACAATGGATATCGAGAAGTTTATTACTTGCGTTCGCGCCCACTCAGTCCTTTATAATGTGTCGCTGTTGGGTTACAGAGACCAAAATAAAAAGAATGAGGCTTGGGACCGCGTCGCAGAGGTAGTTGGTTGGTCTGGTGAGTTTTAAAGGGTGTAATGTAATAGAGGAGAGAATTGCAGGCTAATGTTGAGACGTAGCCTGCAAGTCTTCCTTGCTTGGTTTCAATGGAATGACATACGTTTTCTGTTTACACTGACCGCACATAACTTTCTGTAGGCCACTATGAGCTTTTTGACTGGACAACAGCAAGCAGCAACTACGCTGCTTTCAAGCCAGTAGTCCACTTTGCGGCTCCTTTAAATTGACAAGCGCGATCGAACGTTCAATGATTCACGTGATTAGCGACTAGAGCATCTGCAGTGCACTTAACGTCCAAGAATTTTCTGAAAGTTAACTACTGAACCTCATGATGGATAAATGAATTAATACATCAGAGGATATTCTCCCAGATACAGAGCAAAATGAGCACTCATTTGGAGTCATGCCTCTGGCCACCTGATGAATGTTAGGCCGATATTAACTCTGGCACTACCTTTGTTTTGGTCTCTTACAGCTCCTCAGGGAAATATCTGGGTATTTAGCTGCTAGACGCTCCTCTGTGTTCATTAGCAGTGTGTTGGTTGTTTGGTACAGAGGGTTTTTACAGCTCCATCTCTAAAAAACAGCTGCGATGAGAGTCGACGAAAAGTAGAGTCGTGTGTTGATTTTGTTCACCCTGGGTTTTGCCTCTCAGGCTACATATTGGCCATCCTGCAGTGTTAGTAAAGGTTGTTGGTTCAGAAAGGAACACCTAAAGACACTACTATGCCAACTTCATTGTTCTTATCTGTCTCAATCTTTACTTACAGCTAATATCCCCTTCAAAAGATTGTGAAACTAGTGACAAGACAGTAAAGCACATCTCTCTTTGTAGAAAGTATGGAAATACAACATTATATGTCAGAGAGTTTTGTTACTACCAGCACAATAGCTATTTTTATCATAATGTGCAATTTGCCAGATTGATTTAAATGTATTAAACTTAATACTGATGAAGATAATCCAAACAAAACATTTCTTACAAAACATAATCGGCGTTGCAAATTAATCGAACGAAATGTCTAGGAGACGGGGATGAGCAATCACCTGCTGATACATGGATCCAATCAGGAACGATTAAGTCAATCCACAAGAGTGTGTAAACAAAGGCAGAGGGCAGAACAACTTGTTCACATTAACAGGTACTCTGTGTGGATGATGTGTCACTGCTAACACAGTCAGTGCAGCGGCCAGGGGGCAAACTGCCTCCATGCCTGGTCAGTACGGGGACTTGGACCGACTGAGCTACTGCCGCCCCAAAATGTAAATCCTTTCATTAAAGTCACATTAGATTCTTATCGTTATGTTCTGATAAGGAAGTAAAGAAAAAGAGATAAGAGGGAAAACTGGGAGAGATGGGAACAAATCTCTGCTGGCTGCCCAAATTCATATCAGGCTGATAACCATCCTTCCGCATGATCATGCAAAGAAATGGACAGCGGTCATTATGAGTTTTCATCCTGTCTGACTTTCCCTGCAGCAGGAGCAGTGCAGGTTAACACAGAAAAGAACACATGTATGTGGAGTTCATGCAGTCAGTGAAAGGTTACCGCTGCTCACTTCCAACATGATAAATTATCTAAGTCAGTTTCAACATCCAGATGATTTATGAGGAAGTGAAAAACAAATCCACGTCAGCAACCTCCTTCGTCAGGATCTCAACGGATTAAATCATTACAGTCATGGAACACTGAATTGTGATTGAGTCTTGATCAGTGACAGTATCAAATGAATTCAACGTGATATTCATTTATCAACATGCAACAGGACAGAGATAAGATAGTAGAGAACAATCTGTATTCAAAAGACCACAAAGTTGTAAATCCCTGTGTTCCCTCATGTTTTATTCACTATCAGGACCTTTCAGATCTTAAAGGAATGGTTTGACATTTTCCAACAAGAGTGTCTGCAAGCTAGCTATGTAGCTGTTAGCTTAGCTAAACATAAAGCCTGAAACCAGGGGGAACAGAACCAAGACTGAAGACTTAGCTCAAGATACTTGCTTTAGTGAGCTCACAACAGGATACTATACTAGCAGCTCTGTAAGGCTGCACGTAGCCACAGTGATGCTTTGCACTGTATCTCTTAAATTTGGGTGTCACCTAGTATGAGTGGTGCACCTGGTCACGCATGTGCTCACTTGCTAGCTTCTGTTTCCATCAAAACTAGATCGCAATAAGGACTTTGAAGTGCAGGACAAATGTGTTTGGATAGAAAAAAATCATAGAAATGGACATTAAACAACAAAATTATTTCTATATGGTGTTAAGAAATATTCATTTAAACAAATTAATTTAAAATAATGTCGTATAATGATTGAATTAGCATATTGTACGTATCTCAACGCTGAGATCAAAGTTGTGGGACATGAAAAAAGTGATGTTTGGGCCCATAAAGTGCTTTATAAGTTTCATTAAATCACAGTATTTATCAATTTTTTTTGTGTCTAGATGTGTAATAATGTTGTGTATATATTTATCACCCATCACATGACAAATTTTAACTAAAATTTCACAGCTGGGACTTAAAAGCGCCCGTAGCTGCAGCAACACCCCACTGCACACAGGCAGCTCCACTGGAATGAACAGGTGCCATCTTGGGATTCAGTATCTCGGTGTTATTATAAATCTATACTCAACCACCAGCGGGAGTATTTATTGGTCCAGTGAGGCACAGTGCATTCTGGTAGTTGTAGGTTTTCTACCTCTGTAGCAAAAGCAAATGCCACTGCAATTTTCCCCATTTTCTCTGGACATATAGCACCAATTTCAAAAGTATTTCTACTGCACAGTCTAGTTTAATGAAAAGACCATCTTTATAACTTAACCACAGTGAATACATCTCTAGCTTTAATTATTTATAAGTAGCAAGTATGTTGCTGCATTTTTCCTGAATGATGTCATACTGTGGTACTACTGACAGAAAATAGGGTCAGAAACACTGTCGCTGTGTAACACCACATCTGAACGTGTGAATGTTTCTGTATGAATACATTAAAATGTGTGAATGTTTTGATCAAATTAATTTAAATGTTTGAGTGTGTAAGAAAAATATCTTGGGAAATTAATTTTGCAATCCATCACGAGATTTGTCGCCGTGCAGTACAGTTTGTGAAGACATGAAATAGATTTGTGCCAGATAAACTCTAACATGGGAGTGCATGATGACGATGGGAAGACGGTTTGGCGTTACACATCTATCTGTGGGTGAGAGACGTTCTCCAATCTCCGTATGGATTCAAAAATCATTTTCTTCTGATGATTTTTACACTTTAAACATGTGAATTAATTTCATCAATACAGCTTTACACATTCACACATTTGAATGTACTCGTACAAAATGTTTTCACACATGCAGATATGGTGATACACAGCTGCAACACTTTTGACCTTATTTAAAAGGATGTCGCAGTACTGTACGTGCCCCGCCACACAAAGCCAAAAGAAAAGAAAGCACAGCCATTCAAACAAATAATGGAACAACAATTTCATCTTTTTATGCTGAAGTGAAAACCATCTGCTCTTCAATATACTCATCTTATATCCATAATTGACGCCGGAAATTGCTGCGTGTCTGCGTCGTTTGCCGCATGAGCAGTTGTTGTTGCACTCCTTTATGTCTGCCACTGTTAATGGACACTTCAGAGCTATTTTACAACAATATGAGCCCTGACATTCTTCAAATAGCTTTTCGAAAATGAATCTGGGTGTTTTGAAACAACTTGAAGCACAAGATGGTTGAGCGGGGTTAATATCATTAAAATGATTCGGATGACAGCATCAGGAATATTGTCAGTTATTAAACTGGGCACAGGTACCTGGCCCACTTATTGAGAATCATCTACGCTGTCTGGTGCTAGAATAGTCCTAAAAAAAAAACAATCAAAGCTGGGGTGATGGGAGGCAACAGCCTGAGGGCTACAGATGCAGAGAATTGTTGCTTCAAAGACGAGCTTGTACTGGGCAGAGAATATTTAATTGTTAATAGAGGGTAAATGTGGAAGACAGCGCTTTTAAATGTTCCCAATAAAGTGATCAGTGCTGTTATATTAACCCCAGCTGCTCAGTGGTGGTACAGTACAATCGGTGTCATGTCTGTGATTCAGGGATCAACAAACCCTGTCTGTCTCAATAAAGCAATATGATATTCTTAGGAGTTCAAAAATGAAAACAGAGTATGTCGGGTTCATTAAAGCTGCAAATTGGATAGTGGAATGAAGGCATGTGCCGCATGCACAAACACATCTCCGACAACTCTGCAACCCCGCAAAACATTTGGGCCTCATCCGAGGGCTTTCATCAATGGAAACTCGGGGGAAATCTGCTCGTTGGCGAGGTTCGTCTGACTCTCAGCCTTATGCAGAAATGTTTACAGCACAGCAGCGGCAGCAGCAGCAGAGAGAGAAACGCAGTACTGGGCTCCATCTCACAATGCCCGCCACTGACGTCTTCATTAAAGATGCATCCTGTTTCTGTCTGTGTGCCTAAAGTAACAAATAGGAGCTCAGGGGAAATCTGACCAAAATAGTTTCACAGATATATCTTCGTCTTTCCGTGGGGAAATCTTCCGATCAAAACACAAATCCGACGAGATCATCTGCGAGCCCAATTTACATATCTGTTCCGGTCCATTCCATCAAAACCAAAAGCATGTTTTACAAAATTTATATGGGAAACAAACAAAAATAAGGCTGAATGTCTTATATCTGCCACATAATGGACTTCAGTTTCCTAATTTCTACTGGTGCTACTGCCCGGAATAATACAGAACAGCAATGTCTTGGTTCTCATACTTCTCAGACATGGGTAAGTAGTGAACAGAATACAACAACCGCTCTGCCCTTAAATATGGTCTTATACTCCACAAAGCTTCCTAGTACAAAGAGTTGCTCCCAGTGACGAAAGTCTAAGCGTTTTCTTAGAATTTCTCCTTAAAGTTAAGACTACGTCCTTGTAAATATAAAAGTAATTCACAAAGTGTCTTAGACCTTAAAAGAGCTCCTAAGGTGAAAAACTGTTAGGAGCAGAGAGGAGGACTTTTAAGAGGTTTAAGAGTTTCTTAATCAGAGGAGAAAATGGTGGAAACACAAAGAGGTCTGAGAAATATTCTCCCTATGCTGGATGACAGTGAGTAAATGAAATGCTACAGATAAGATGATCATCAATATTTGTGGTCAATCTCATTAGGGGTACACACAAATTTTCCACCTAATGCTATAACACCAGATATAACGTGATCAAGATATCTGGACATTTGGACAACTGGAAAAACGCAATAGTGCAGCAGTCCACACCTTGTAGGCTCACTGAAAGGCGTGTCTGTGACAACCAATCACATCTGTCAAAAGAATCAAGCATCATACCTAGCAGCGGGGTCAACCACACCTCCTCAATGGGATAAAAGTAGGAGCTATCTGAGAGTATTCTCAGAATGTTTGTGAATACGGCACAACATTTGGGTAACTGAAAATACAACAGTGCAGCAGTGATGACTTGGGTCTGTCTCAACCTCCCATCAGCAGAGTGATCAGACTAACAAAGACATCACTCTCAGTCAGCAGTTCATCTCATTTCCACTGAGTGTCGCACCTCGCAGGTTCACTAAAGGCCATGTCTCTGACAACCAATCACATCTGTTAAAAGAATTATCCACAGAGGTCTCAACATCTCGAAAACGAATGGATCCAATGATATAAACTATTAAAATTACTGAATAAAGCTGTTTCACATTACAAATCAGTGTTTCTTTGGCATGTCTGAGACAGGCCACGAGTCCAGCACCTGTTAATGTGTGCTGACCTTTCTTCTCTGATAACTTAAGATCCAGACGTTACAGAAAGCAGGTTTCCTCTCCAAAACAAATGGACCCAGAGATTAAAATGGGTAAAAAAAAACTGAATAAAGCAGTTTCATGTTTTAAAAATCAGTGTTTTCCGGAGGAGGAGGACGAGCAGAGCAGAGGAGCTGCTAACGTCGGGTGGCTGGTGCAAAACTGCAAATTGCCCTTTCTAGAGCCAGTGTTTGGTTTGTCCATTCTGAGGTACTACAGAAACATGGCACTGCAACATGGTGATCTCCGTTTAAGAGGACCCCTACATCCTACGCACTGGACCTTTTACAAAATCTGGCTTTTAGTCATTATCATTATTATTGATCTGCAGAATGATAAATTCACATTTGAGGAATTAAATAAAACACAAAATTCCCAATTCTCATTTTTTTCAAATCTACAAAGAAGGGATTAAAATACCAAAACTACAAGTCCACAAGTGCTTCACATCACATTCGCATTTCCTCAGCTAGATCTCCTGTTTCACTGCACAACAAAACCGCGGCTCAGGGGAAATCCTCTGACCATCACAGTCATTACAGGGGAGTGATTAAGAGAAATGAGCAGCCGTCGTCCAAACATCTGCGACAGCTCTGTTAGCCTTTTTGGATCCTGCCAGGGGGGAACCTGAGTCAAAGCCATCACGTCCACCAGCTGTCACCACCAGGCGCTCACACTCCTGAGGTTGGCCATTGTGGTCGTTTTGATACGACTATCTGTGTCTGTACCATGATGTTACTTTTCACGTCTTAAAGCACTGATGCCTTTGGCTTGGCAGGACTGCAGCCATCTTGTACAATAGTAACACAATCCTATTGGCTTTCATAGAGTCAGGATTTAAAAACAAGACGTCCCAAGTGGCTTCAAAGGCAGATTAAAAATCAGCCAAGCCAAAACAAAAAAATCCAAACTGCGATTGAGGTCCAATTTTGGATTGACCTGCTATCCATCCATTCATGTTTGTCATGGCAGTGGAGTAAAAGGATTTTGAGTGCACATGTTGTTTTGCTTTCATCCCAATCACACAACAGACCTTGCGGAAACAACATACAAGCTCATCCAGTGGGTGTCTTAATGGATAAGCAATGTGAGGCAAAGAACAAAATGCTGTCTTTACACCCAACCTCTGTTACATGCCGCCTCCCATCGCTGCCGTACTTGCTCATAAACGCCTGTAGATATTTAGCGTACTTCAGGTGGAATGCCGATCTACGCTGTGATGTCTCTCGCCCTGCTGAGGTTTTTATTTGCATTTGAAATAGCGAGCTGTAAAAAACAAACCCGAGGCAGAATCAACACCAATCTTCTGGCAGCTGCTACCTTGCAGAGTGCTCTCTCTGGATTTAGGAGAGGACGAAGCCAGATGCCAGAGGAGAGGCCTGAGACAAAAACACTGTCAGAGTACAGAGGTACATTGTTCAGAGGAACAGCAACTGGGCCGGGGGATGGTGTTTTCTAAAGTGCACCTGGACTCTCTTCTTTTGACTTTATATTAAGACTAAATTCTCTGCACAGGGTGTTGAATCTTGTGTTGAAAGGTTTCCATCTAGCAGTCAGGTTTTCAGGAATTGTGGAGAAATGTATTGTCAGGCTTTGGGTTGTGATCACAGGTATTGATTTGACTGAAAGGACCATGAATTTATGAAACTAAAAATAGTGTTAAAGAAGCATGGACTGTTGTAGCTCAGTAGCTGACAGAGCTTCTAGTCAGTGGTAAAGGGGTCTCTCATTTCAGACTGACAACCGTAAAACTTTTTGGCTGAAACATACAACTAGGAGTGGCTAGGAGGTTTTATCAGCTGTCGTTAGCTTGTGTTAGCTAATTGGTTGATGCTAACTCCATGTGTTGGCAAACATTTTGGTCTGTAGCTGACTCTACAATTTTTAAAGCTCACTTGTTTTGAAACCAGCAAAAAGTTGTAACAGCAGCTTTGGTCACTCACGTGAATCATTGAGCGTTCGATCGTGCTTGTCAATTTAAAGGAGCCGCAAAGTGGTCTACTGGCTTGAAAGCAGCGTAGTTGCTGCTTGCTGTTGTCCAGTCAAAAAGCTCATATAGTTGGCCAACAGAAAGTTATGTTTGGTCAATGAAAACAGAAAACGTATGTCATCCCATTCGAACCAAGCAGGGAAGACTTGCAGGCTATGTCTCAACATTAGCCTGCAACTCTCTCTTCTGTTACTAACATTAATAATAATAATAATAACTCGGTTTTATATATATTTTATATATATATATTTTATATAGCGCTACTCAAAGACGCTTTACAAAAGAATATGCATAGAAACAGGCACTCAAACAAAACAAAAAAAAACATTACACACTTAAAAGCTCACCACACCAACCAACTACCTCCGTGACGTGGTCCCAAGCCTCATTCTTTTTATTTTGGTCTCTGTAACCAAACAGCGACACATTATAAAGGACTGAGTGGGCGCGAACGCAAGTAATAAACTTCTCAATATCCACTGTCAGAACTAGTGTGCTGTAAGCCAAAGTTACATGGCTTGTTCTCTGAGACCGCTTCATCGAAGCACGTCAGCATTCCGATTGGTTGCCGCCGAACCGCGTCAGAGGTCATTACCATAAAGTAAAACGAGTTTTAACTCCATCCGGACCCGCTTTGGTCGCCCAGGACGTGCGGCTGAAGACCAGGTCACCCAAGTCGCCGGGCTCTCATTGAAAATGAATGACTTCTGCCATTTTGGAAGCTCTGGTCGCTGTTGGTCTGAACGTACAGTTAAACAGCACATGATGGCTTTTTTAAAAAATGCTAAAAGACTGAGGCTAAAGGCTAAAGATATGATCCATGTAGCAAGCATAAGGTTAGCATTTAAACCAGATGATGAATATTAATAAGAGCGTTTTGGATATACAGTTTGTTCGAACCATCTCAACCACTGTAAGCAGCTTTGTCTTGTAGTTCAAAGCAACATTAGGCCCCGATCAGACAGAGCGTGTTTAGCAGCCTGAGGCAACTTTTTGTAATTGTTTTCAATCAGAGGGGAAGCTGCTTTTGAGTTGCTGTGCATCTCATGATTTGGAAAAAGGGCCCTGAATGCCTCAGGTTTAAACAAACTGCTACTCAGAGAAAAAAAAGGTCTGATGTCATTGGCATTTTGTCCCATCATCCAGATGGAGCTGTGATTTCTCGTCTTTCTGAAGGTCTCATGTACCTACACAGATCTCTGTTTTCCTGTGTCCAATGTCCAAGTATTCGGAAACAGCTGATCACCCTCAGTCAAAGCTGGAGTGAGTGCCCTCTACCTTTCCATTTTTAATGCAGATTTTAAGGTACAGATCTCTTTGGTGGAACTCGTGAGCTCATTTTCACAAGATGGAAAGTCATGTAACGTTACACAAAGCCATGACCTTTGAGAATTTCCACCAATGAGGACTTGAATATGTTGGTATTTCTCAAGTCCTTCTTCGTGCTGACCAGACAGCATCGTGTCTTCTTTTTGAGACTTTTTGTCCAAATGGTTCATCTTGGACTTGAGTTCTTCTCACCTGGTGTTCCTGAAACTTTCCATCTGAGCCCACTCCCTCTTGTTCTTCTGACGAGTCTGCTGAAGTAAGGGTCTTCTCCCCCTCTGCATTTTCAATGCAGTCACAACTTCGCGATTCTCTTTCTGATGCAGCTCCAGGGATACTTTGGTTTTTGCCTTATTTATTTTGTTCTCTGAGGGCCTCACTGGTGCAGAGTTCAGCTTTGAGACCCTTAATATCACACTGAGGAGCCTCTTGTTCTTCCCTGTGTTTAGCAGCCAGCTCTGTCAGGTCTTTCTGGTCCTTCAGGAGCTGCTGCTGGAGGTTCTCTGCCCTCTGATCACACTGCTCAGTGGGTTGCTGCTGCAGCTTCTCCTCCTCATCCATTTGGAGATTCAGGCTGGTCTCACTGCTGTGTGCATGTTCCAGCTGGTCTTTGAGCTCTTCAATGATTGTCATATTGTGAAGCAGAGTGGTTGCAAATTCTGCGAATTTCATCCAGCTGCATCTGTAAATCGATGACCTTTCACTCCTCAGCTACATGTCTGCATTGAGACGTGCTGCTTGAACTCCTCCATCATATATCTGACTTTGTCACCCTTGGGTTTGAAACTGGATTTGCCCTGGAATTGCTGAACCTCCACAGAGTCCTTAGTGTTTTGTCCACCGTCCTGGTCAGTTTTTTGCTGTGTCTCTATGTTTTTTGTCTTTGGTCTGACAGCTTTCTGGTTTTCTGTTGTCTGCATCGATACTTTCGTCATGATACAAAATGAAATGCAGTTTTAAATGTTTTGCGATAGGCCGAGTATTGTGATAACATATTTTGTGATATATTGCAGTTCGTAACCTTTTTTCATCTGTAAATAATGTCCCCAAAGGAAAACTTTGTCAACTGTTATCTAATAGGACAATGTTTCAACGATAACATTTTCACTTTTCGAGTGGACTAAAGAGCAATTGATTTTACTACTATTCTAGGAGTGCACCAACATTTTAATTGGCATTTGCAATATTAATCATTTATGTATGAAAAAAAACAATACTTGGCGTCTGTGTATCAATACAATATTGCCACACAACATATTGCGATACTATGCTGTATCGATTTTTCCCCACCACATGATTTCAGCTAGTTAGACGGACGTGCCAATATTTGCAGCTTACATTGGAGCAAGTAAACACACCACAATCCATCTATCCATTATCCATAACTGCTTGCTGGTCGCCAGTCAGTCAAATCTTGGTTCAAATTTTGTCAGTACTAAAGCAAGAAAAGATACAACCTGCCAAGCTCTTGCTGTCGCCCCATGTACATCACTTGTGGATAATTCCTCAGCTTAATAAGCCGTGCTGTGTTACAGTTGATAAGCTATGATCAGACTATTGCTATTAGGGGAGAGGTTTAGAAAAGTTACAGACAGACATAGCTTAGATGTCTGAAAGTGGACCAGGCCATTATTAACGTGAGGAGACACTGATCCACCACACCTGCTCCCACACCTTCTGTTAACTAGAAAATCTCCATTTCAACCCTGCAAACATTGTCTCCACCTGAGGGATGGACAACAGGTCAAAGGCACAATCTCACAACCACTGAACAACCAGACATTGTTAAAGAGTATTTTTAAATGCAACTTGAGTTATGCTTGCAGAGTAAGCTGTATAAATGTAAAATGTGCTCTACTGTGCGAGCCTAGCATTTTCAAATCCAGGAAGTATTAATTTCAACCTACTGTGAATATCTGGCATCCTTCGAACACAGAACTCTGTGTCACTCGACTAGAATTGCACAAACAGCACACGGTATCGGTAAATTATGTAATAATGTAGAACATCAGAAGATTTTTATGCCTTCATAGAAACTTATAAACAGTGGCACTTAGTTTGCGTAATGTGTTATCTGGCGGTGCATGCTAATACTGTACACTAACTAGCTACCGCTGTTCTGTTTGTGAGTGTGTGCCCATCCATTTATTACTGTCATCTTCTTTTTGTGCTTTTGTGGCCACTCCGTATTATTTTCACCTTTTCATAATGAACACAAACAAGAACAGTGTGCTCTTTTGATTAATTCGCAGGAACACGGCAAACTGGAACTGCAGAGCCATAATGAGGACCTCGTGATTTGTGGAGAACATAAAGTGCATCCCAGTCAACTATTTACCTTTCAAGAAGGTGCACCAGACGCTGTGACCCATGACCCCAAAGTAATATCATTTGGTGTGGTATTGGACTTTAATAGCTAGGTTTAGGAGGTAATGGAGCAGTGATGCCAGTGAAGATTTTGCCATTTACACACATTTTTTAGACCATTTCTCATTAACGTTTCATTTCTCTAAACCTTTGCTTACCCAGTGATAAGTCAAAATGACTGCCAATGTTGAAAGTACTGACGGATCTCAAGGAACTGTTTGTTTTGCCTCTCGACAGATGAAATGATGGAGAGCTGACAGCATAACCCACGACTTAGAGCATGCTATGTCTGACCACTTAAAGCATGTTTCAGGAAGAGGGGAGGTAGAGGGAGAGGGAGGGAGTGGAAGTGCCAGGCAGGCGAGATTCTTTTTGATTGGTTCAGTGGATTATTTTATATGCATCAGACTTAAAGAACCTGTATTATATGTGGTAGCATCTATGTACGGAGCCCTTAAAGTCCCAGAGGGTGATATTTTTTATTTTGTGGGCAAAAGTGCAAACAAGACGTCAGGATATAGAAATGGAATAAGTTTAAAAGCTGAAGACTGCACTTTGAGATGATGTAAACATCGTGACCTGATGTTGTGGAGATGTTAAAACTGCATGCTGAGATGATGATATTGTGACCTCCCTGACTGCATCTAGGTTTAACACCATTGTTTCAAGGTCAAAATGTATGCTGGGAAGATCTGTTTAATGCACCAGTTGGTATGTTGGTCTGTTTACTGTGTATCTGTGTCAGGCAACTCTGGGCTTAAATGCCCAGTGCATTGATTTAAGTGCTTCTTTAAAGCCTCCCATCCAGGAACATGATTGCATAATTGGACTGGTGCCACAAAACCATATACAAGACGTGTGAAGGGTGCAATCATGTAAAGTGGAGAACCTTTAGATACACCGACTCGTTTAAAAGCTGGAGCCTCTTCTTTTTTTTTCGCGTGTCTTCTTTTGAGCTTGCTCGAGTCAAATAAAATATTCAGGCTCCATCCCTGCAAGCTGAAGACACTCCGGATGGAATTTTTCTGAATGCACACTCTGCCTTTCTCTGTCTCTCTATATCTCCGTCATACACACACACTCACATGCACACCAACTCCCCCCCCCCCCACCAATGCCACAAACATACACTGTTTGCCTCTGTGCTCTGTGTGCTACAGATAATCTTTATGAGGCAGAGACCCCATTGAGAGTATTTATAACCCAATCAGACGGGTATTCAGCCTTTTCTTCTCCTCTTTCCACTGTTTCTGCCCTTGCTCCTGTACGAATGTTACAGCTACTAAATCAACGTATCAACGTGAGCGCCACGTTAGCCTTGTGTGCATGTGTGTGTCCTGTATGTGGGAGCAGGTGGTTATCCTCAAAGGAAAATTTAATCAAAAGTCATAATTGCCAAAACCAAAACTAAATTGTCATTCTGTTTAATACAAGTACACAAATGTGCACGCATGAAAGGTGAAAAAGCTGTGCATGCACGCGCCTTCCTACAGCTCTTTCGGCCAATAATCACAGTTGTCAACTCAAGATGTGCGACTCCAGATGGTAGACTTTGAGGTGAAATCTTGTTAGTTGCATGTCATTTCCCAGGGAGCTGCCGTGTTGCTATTTATTTTGTCAGTGCTAGGTGAATGGAACAAGCAGGTGTGTTTGTGCGCGCAGGCATGTGTGTGTATCTGATCAGTGATGTTAGAATTACACCTTTGGTGAAATCTTGCCAGAAATGACAAGTCGTATCCCTAAGCTGCTGCGGTGTCTCAGCAGTGGAAATAAATATACAAGCATGGCGGTGTATGAATATTCTTAGATCGTGTTTGTGTTGATGAAAATTGGCTGGTGACACAGTCATGTCTCACTTGCTTTCATCTGGAGAAGTGGGTGGATGTATCCCAGGGATATGTGTATGTACAGTATATTAGTGGGCTTTGATTTAAATTGACAAAACTAAATGTTAACTGGATAGAATGAATGCTAAAGAAAGAAAGAAAGATCGTTAAAAGACAGATGAGTGAATCAGGAAATGGGTATTTTGAGTGCAACAAAACAAGGTTATTACAGACCTGTACAAGCAGGGCACAAAGAAATGTTTTCCAATAAAAGTAACACCCACAGTGGGTATAGTGGATGTACTTAGACACCACAGGTTTCTCCACAGCTTAACAACAGTGGAGAATGTATAGGACAACTGTGTCCACTGCCTCAGGCTGTTGGCAAAAGCACTGCCCAGCCAGAAAACCATCAAAAGGGTTCAAGTGCTCTGAGTGTGTAAAGTTTATCTTTCAGAGTCTGATCTGTGGAATTTGAGTACAGGAAAAAATATATATTTCAGTAGAGGAAAAGCTGCAAGAACGAAGGAAATGTTTTGACAATTTTTACTTGATCAGGGAGAGAAAAAAATATTCAGGAAAGCAAGAGAGCTCTTATCAAAATGAGCACACGCTAATCAAATCACAGACTTCCTTTCATGTACATCATATGGCTCAGCCATGGCAGTGAGCTTAGGGTCACAAGAGCCTGCTGTTTGCCAAGTGTGCACCTGCGTCAGACGAAACATCCGTCTTGACTGGAGAGTTGTTCAGCTCCGATCTGTGATCATCTGCAATTTAGCCTCCACTTGGATGTGCTGCATCCTGATCCAATATATCAAGAGGCCAGAAAAGTGTGTGAGATAGAAGGAGGGAAGGATTGTGCAAGCCATGCATCAAGATTGACCACTGTCATCAGCAGCGGCTAATGGCCCTATTATTACATGTTAATACAGCCGTCACAGGCCAAATTACAGGGACAGAAAATAGCATGTAGTTCATAAAGAGATGCAAATTTCAGAGTTGTGGTCGCAAATTAAAAAGATGGTGCCAGAGATGCAGAGCCATCCTTTGTATTTTATGACAATAAAATTCAATGTTGTCGACACACCTCATCAACACCCTGCTATTTCCTCTTTGGCATGTTACATCAATCAGGCTCTTAGCGCCTTCACAGCCAGACCACACATCAATCAGGCGCTGATTTGTGAGTTTCACCTACCCCTGTGGGGAATGTGCCGGAACATGGCATGGAGAATGGTACTGTGTGCACATGAACCTGAGACATGGGAGGTTTGTATAATCCCCCGTTATTGACTACAGACACACCTTGTTGTGTGTATGTGAGAGGGTTCTCGTTTTCTGCTGTTTAATCACTCAAATTAAATGACAGAAAGTTGTTTATGAAACACGGTGTAATTTCAATACAGTGCAACATCTAAAAATGTGGTCGTAAACAAGGTGGTTATGGCTGATCTGAGGTACGGAGTCTGGTGTAAATCCTGGGAGCTATAATTAAAATTGAATGAGACAGGCATATTGAGAGGAGGACATGCAGGAAAACAGAGCACCCGCTGAAAGTGGTTGTACTGTACTTGACATACAGCTATGAAAATGTGCAGTGGTGAGTGTAAAAAATGAATTATGAAAATTAAAAATTAAAAAACAACAGCGAGGAATGCCTTTTCACTTACTTGATATTAGACGTATTGCTTGTTTGACTGCTAAATATTTCAGTAGTCGTTGCATTTCTGATGGCGCAAGACAAGATGGGAGATTAAACAGATGACATATGGCAAAGGTCAAGATTTCTGCTGGGATTGGAGAGCTGTTTTCATTCAATTATTACTGCTAAATTGCTTGTTACAATGCTGCTGTAGTTTGGGTGGAGCACCATGAGAAACTGTTAGCAAAATATCAGTGGCTGACCCTTAAAGTTACTTATTCTCAGACTGTGTTTGGTTGTTAAAACATTTCACAGTTTTAGTTAGTTTCAGTAAAGTTCTTTTCAACAGAATATATAAATTACATAACTTAGAACAGCAATATGTAACTTTTAAAGGAAGAAATAACATGTTCTTCATCTGGAAAATGTAAAGTTGGATTATTAAGAAATAAAACGCTCCATAGTTTACAGGTATAGGTTACCATGGGTGCAGTGTGCAGGTGAGGTTGGGACTTTATAAAAAGGTAGCAACCTAGTGCCAGATCGTAAGCAGCAGGTACACAAGGGGATACAAAGCTACAAAAATTGCAGACACAGTGCTGAAAAACTCAAATATAGTGTATCTCAGGTTTCACTTTCACTTTTGTTGGTTCACAAACACCCCATTGTTTTGCCAGTTGGCGAGCACGATCCCAAAGTTGTCTAAATCCGGCGCCTGGGCAGTGACTTGCGGCATCAGAAACTAACGAAAAAAGGGGTCCTTTAACGTTGGCATGATACGCGGCCAGTTGCCATTATAGTTTAATGGTACCCAGCGGCATGAGGGGGAAACTCAGTGGGACAACGATGAAATTTAAGGCAACGAAAGTCTGAGTGGGGCAGACAGAAGTGGTGGTCGATGGGTTCAACAAACACCAGCTTTCATTTGAGAGAGCAGTGTTCGTGTCCTGTAATATTCTAAAGCTATACCCTGTTCTTTTTTCTTAAACATAACCACGTGCTTTTGTTGCCTAAACCTAACCACATACTTTTTGTTGCCTGAAACCAACCACGTGGTTTGTTGCTCAAACCTAAACACATGTTTTTGTTGCCTAAACCTAACCACATACTTTTTGTTGCTCAAACCTAACCACGTGTTTTTGTTGCCTAAACCTAACCACATGCTTTTTGTTGCCTAAACCTAACCATGTGTTTTTGTTGCCCAAATCTAACCATGTTTTTGCTGCCTAAACCTAACCATATGTTTTTGTTGCCTGAATCCAACCACGTGTTTTTCTTGCAGGGTACCTGGCACATTGTATGTGGACGTGGAAAGACCAAGACCAAAACGTCTACAATACATGACGAGGTCAGAGTAAGAATGTGTTGAGTTGGCGGACATTTTTGGCTGCTGTTCTTCTTTGAGTTAGCTGCTAACTGCTTCTAGCTGCTTTTGCAGTCTTCCTAGGGTGGGTCAGACACATATCACATCATCGAAGCTTCACACCTGTGCCATCCTGTCCCGTTTATACAAATGGGTAGATTCGGCCTTGTTACTACCTCAGCTACTGGCCCAAAGGTGAGACAACTATCTCTCCATCCTGCGATCATACCATTTATAAGGAAAGCGCAATATTAGCGCGACATTCTCGCCTTTAAAAGGCAGTGTAAAAGGGGCAATTGACTGTGAAGTAAGCAACCAACGCATAGCCTCTTAGTATGGGATTCCTTAAGTCTTATATTGACTAGCGTACTGTACAACAGTGTAAACAATTCCTGAATTCAGTTTAGCTTTTGGTTTTGGTGTGGCACCCCAAGATTTTCAGTGGCCCCGTCTGGCCACCCCTGTGAAAACTGCTAGGGGCACCACTGACTAATGTTATCAAACTTTGGTTAAATATTGTTGTGTGCTACTGTCATGTTCGTTTAGCATTTTAGCTAACATTATCCCAACATTGTCACTTTCAGTTTCCTTTTAGTGACTTGTTACTATATATTTGCTTGATGTATTTTTAATGTTTGTGTGTTGAAACAGTCTACTGTACTGTTTTGCTGCCATCTTGTCCAGGGCTCCCTTGAAAAAGAGGCTTTGTCATTTCAAAAGGACTACCTGGTTATATAAAGGTTTAATAAAATAAAAATAACAAATCTGAGTTGCTTGAGCAAATCATTTAAAGATGGATTATTTTAGTGCAGCTGTGAAGTGAAGCACAGAAACGACTTTGTTTTTAACAGTCCTTTGATTTAAACAGGAGAGGCACAAATCAAAATGTAAAGAGCAATCCTGTTGCACAGTGCCTCTCGAACATTATGAAGGATTCTGACTGTGAGGAGTTCACCTCTGTGAAACCAGACTGAACCTTTGGTAAACAAACACAAAGAAAAACATGCTTCCTTGTTTCCATTAGAATCCATAATTCATATGATCTATATTCCAGTCGTTGCCCCTTGCTCTGACAATGCTGAAACTGAATCCTGTGATGTGGACCATCCCAACCTGAGGAGCTTTGCAGTCTCAGGGTATTGTGTTATATAGGTTTGGGGTCTCATCTAAATTTCACCACCTTTCAATAATGAATATAGCAAAACATAGGAATGCGTCGTGGCCTAGTTACACTGGTATAGATGTGTTTTACATCTTGCTTTGAAGAGAGCATCTGAAGACTTCAGTGTTGATTCGGTCTTTGTATTAATCTTTAACAAACATTTGGATCAATCACGTGTAAGCATTGTTGAAAATGATTTACTGTGTACTAGTGCTGCAAATGTATTTTCTGTCTTTTCAACAGTCAGAATAACAAATGTTAGAGTTTACAGATTTGATTCAAATTGAACAGCAATAGAAGGACCTTCCTTATTATCACAAGATAACTATGAATGCACTAAGCACATAAAGTACAGATGCCACATGCCACATAGTCTCGCCACCAGACAATCAGAGATCTCCGCCTTCTGATAGTCTGGGGACACTCCTTTCTAAAGTGTGTTTAACACACCAGCGAAAACGGCCGGCAACAAAGCAACGCCTCTTGCATTTTTGAAAAGGACACGCCTTCTCGGAAACGTGCACTCCCCCTTTTCTCGTCCGCAAGGAAACAAACACACAGAGAGCTTGAAAATGGATGCCGAGAGATTAAACTCCGTTTTATCAAACGTGTGCTCATCCGTTAAGAAAATATTTTTCCAGCGGATGTCTTAGTTACAACATGATTGAGCTAACTGGAGTAGTTTCATGTTGTATCCGACAACGGGAGGCTTTTAACAGATGACGTCCTGATGTTAGTTGTCCCTGTCAGCTGCAGCCACTGATGCTTTCTAGACATCGTGATTTCCCAAAACTGAATAAATACCACACATAGCAACACAAAACTGCTTTGCTAGCTCAATCATGTTGTAACTACGATATCCGCTGGATAAGATATTTTTTTCACGGACCATTTAACGAGTTATTACCTATTATAGACACTGCTAACGGCTAACAGGGCAAACAGCTAACGGTTAGCCCAGCTAAACATGCACACAGAAATAGTAATGTTTGTTCAATCATTGTGTTTATAGACTTTACAAACAAGCTCTGCTGGTTTTCTACCCAGAAGTATTTGTAAACAACAAGGCGATTCCTTCTATAGTCCGGCCGGACGGATGAGTCATGGCCTTGTAAAGGATTATGTTTGTTTCTTTTAGTTGGTGAGAATGTCGCCGCAAACGCGACAAACATCCGCTAACTTTGACGGCGTTCTCTGCGAGCGCGGCTGAGCCATTTTTTACCACTACACATGTTTCTAGTGGGACCATGTTTACAAGCACAAGAGTTCAGCGAGCCACCGAAGGACCGCCCTGCAGATTTACTATTGGTTCTGCAACGTAGGGAGTTTTTTTTAAACTCTGAAATTGTATCCGCCCATCTAAACACAAAATCAGGGAGAAAGACATCAGTCTTTAGTTAAGCAAAGCGTCTAAAGACTGACTTGTGAGTCTACATGCCACATACAGACACCAGTTTCTGGCAACATGCTGGCTATTGTAGCGGTTTGCCCCACTTTCTTAACTAGGCTGTTAGCTTGGCTATATTAGTTAGACTGATTGTTGCTTAGGGCCCAAAGTGACATCTTCAAATGTACTCACAATGGAGAAGCTTGAGCTAGGGAAGGTTAATCATTAACTAATGTTTCGGGTCTAGGAGAGAACTTTTGTTAGCATAGGTAGCACTAGTTTCAGAAACAAATGCTAGCCAAACAGTGTTAGCTTGGTCAAAAGCCAACTGTTTTTCTGTTGATTGAGAAATCGTTAATTCGACTTATGCTTCAGCTCTACTTTAATGACTGACAAGTAGGGATGTAAATCACTAGTTTCATCACGATACAAAATCATATCGATTCTCTGGACAAATATACAGTATATGCAGAGATCACAAAGTCTGCCACAATACGATTTTAATTCAATTCATTTCAGCGGTCTGCGATTGATATGAGACAATATCACATGCCAATTTAACACAATCAGTTACAGAAGAAGCTGCCACCTCTGTCTTGTTTGCTTTTGGCCATAAGAGGGATAAGTTAATCTTTAGGGCCTTCTGCAAGAAAGACCTTTTTTGGAAGAACCCAAACCATGATCTTTTTCCTAAAACTTCAGGGTTATCTGGCTTAAAACCCTGAAGGCTAACTTCTCCAAACAACCATAAAACATGAATTACTAGCAACATCATTGAATAAAAGTATTTATTTGGCTCAATAATAACTCTCGAGGTTCATAGAAGTCGACTGTTCTGGCTCAAGCACTTTCACGTTGCATAAATTAGCCTAGTGGCTACTGGACTTTCTGTCTACTCATAGCTTAACAAATTACTTGTATTATTCATACTCTATCTAAGAGTTTAAATCTCCCAACAGTAAAGCATGTCTGCCTGCATGCACGGTATTTCAGCTCAGTACTGTTGAAACAGAACCACTTATGTTGCTGAAGTGAGAAGTTAGCAGAGTGAGATGCCCAGGCAGGTAGTACGTTGTGTTTACTGAGTATTTTATCTTATAATAGCATTACAGGACAGGTTCTCTGTCTGTTGACCCGTATTTACCAATATCTGCCTGCCGCTGTTTGCTAAACCCCTACGGGCAAGGAAAGAAATTTTGTTTTCATGAATAGCTTTAGTTTCTCAAATGAATGCTAACCGAACAGCACTAGTTTGCAGCGAAGGCCAATTATTTTTCTGTTGATTGACCAATCCATTATTTGACTAATGTTTCAACTCTACTTTGATGACAAGGAGAGAACTTTTGCTAGCACAGGTAGCATTAGTCTCCGAAACTAATGATAGCCTAACAGTGTGAGCTTAAGTCAAGGGGCAGTGTTGAGTGTGTATTAAAACCATTTTTTCTTTTATAAGACAGGTAAAGGGACACAATTTATGTGTGGAGAGGTTTATGCCGATGAAGCCAGTTGTGTCAGTTTATCCTAAGCAGACACTATGCAGATATAAGATATGGTTAAGCAGCTATTTGCGTGGGCAAGGGTTGGATCCAAAGTCAGTTTAAAAGGTACGTTAGGCCAGAGTTAGAGAATTGTGATACCAGTCCGAGGGCTCATTACCCACCGCAGGGCTTACAGTCAAAACACCATGTAACATCATTCTGTGGGAATGCTCAACCAACCTTTGGCACATTTACTATGTATTGATTCAGTGTATACAATATTCAGGCTAAATCTAGCTTGTATTTTCTTCACCATCAAGGCCTCATCAGCCTTACCATTGAAGGAGAGAGCTGTAGAGATTGAGCCCTTCTGAAGGCTGATTACCCTCACAGGACTCGCAGTTTAATCTTCAGTGGTACTCCATCTCTTTACTATCATCTCATTCTTCTTGACTGATATAAGACTGACTACTGCCCATGAATGAGGCTGGGGTAAGGGAACAAGAAAAGCTGCCTTTTGGTTAAGATACTTCTTTATGGTTAGATGAAATCCTGGAGGGGATACAGGCTCTTTTGCTCAAGGTCAATGTCAAAATGTAGCCAATATAAAAGACGTGAGCTTCTGTCCCTAAAGTAGCTAAACAGAAAATCCACACTCAGTTAGTTTTGATCAGTTTCTGATGTTTTGCCTTTCAAGTTATTTTATGATTTCCCAGAATGCCAAACAACAACGTCAGAGGGGAGAGTGGGTTTTTATCAGATAAGAAAAAGTGACATTATACTAAAAATGTAACACAAACTGAGGCTGTATGATCAACCTTGGAAGCTTTAGATATGAGCTACACTGGACCAGGGAAAGGTGATATAAAGTGAAAGGGTTAATTCGATGAAACATGCAGTGATTCTTGCACTCCATAATGTGAACCATTGTTCATCAAGAAGGTGTTACTGGTTGATCTGGTGTCTTGAGCTCAATACAGACTATCTAAATGTGTTTTTAGTTTTGATTTATTTATTTCCAGTGCAGGCAGACCCTGATGGAAGGGAAAATGGAGCAATGGTAGCCCAGAGGTTACAGGAACAGGCTTGTGCCTGGAAGGCCACTTTTAAATCCCCTAGAAAACAGAGAAGGGAAGATGAATGAGTAGCACTCTTGTGTCCTTCAGCAAATATACAGCCACAAGGTCCTCGAGCAAGGCATCGAGCTTGCAGTAGAGCTGCTAAACAATAAAGATGCCAGTGGACGGTACTCCATCAGAAGTGCTTGTTGGATGGCCTTGCACCTTTCTGATGTTGTAATCGAGGGGCATTGCGTCAGACTGTAGGCTGTAACTTTCTGAAACCAACAATTCAACACTCACAAACACTCCATGTAGTGATTTGGCAGAGGAGTGAGGGTGGACAAATAAACAGGGTCTGAATTTCTCTCTCAAGCAGTCTTTTTTCATTCTTTACACAACTTTTTTCTGTCACTTTTCACGCACAACTCTGTAAATGTTTTCCGGCAAAGACAGCTATTCCAATATTTAAACAATTATCGCATCTAGTTCCTGTCTGTGGCCTTCGTCCTACCTTTGAGTGTAGCTGTTTGCCTTCCAACAAAGTGCTCTATGGATTTGTTTCTACACAGGGAGGACAGGTACTGATATTAAGATTCCTTTAAACGATCCCTAAAAATACCCTGCTGTTTTTTTTCTTTCTGTGTAGGAATAGTTTGACATTTTGGGAAATACATTCGTTTGCTTTCATTGCGAGACTCAGATAATCAATACCAATCTCATATGTTGTTAAGGCTACAGGCAGTAGCCAGTTAGCTTAGCTTAGGTCAACAAGACAAGACATTGACTTGTTATATCTTGTTTTCCTTGCACAAAAAGAGTTAATCTGTTAATCAGTGCCCTGTGGGGCAGGCACCCATGTCTCTAGATATTTAGTAAAGAGTTCTGTTATCCTTAAAGGCTTATGGGTATAATACTCGTGGTTCTTGTAGGGCTGTGGTAAAGTGTGCCTTGGTGCGCAATGTGTAGATTTGTTCTAAACATGATAAAGAAACCATAAGTTACCATGAAAAACAATTTTGATGTACAACATACTGATAAAAATATTATTTACACTTTAATCATTTTTAAAAATGCTTTGTTTTGATGCAATTTTGATGCAATAAATCTTAAAATCTACAAAGCTCTGAGTAAGAGATTTTTGGCCTGATAGTTCATTTTAAACTCCAAAAACACAATTAAAGTTGTTTTTTCCTTTGACTGATGGAAACAGCATGGCGTTTCTGTAATTAATTACTTACAGTACTGAGTCATTTGCATGAAAAATGAGGAGTTTTATTATATTTATCAAGATTTGGAGAATTCCTATCCTATCATTCAAAGTCAGAAAGTTTTGGAGTAAATATTAAAGATCAAAAATGTCCTGCTGCGAGAGAAATGACTGACAGGCGACACAATAGAGATACACATGTGCGTGTCTGTGTGTGTGAGAGGGGATTTAGGGAAAGTGATGGGGGTTAAATGGGAGTAAATGAGGAGATGGGGGTGAAAATGAGATGGGGGAAACAGGAGGGAGCTAGAGGAGAGAGGAAACCGAAATGGAGCGGAAGAGCGTAGCGAGGGCGATGGCAGCAAGAGAAAAGTCTTAGCAGGAGATAAGGGAGGGAAAGAAAGAGGAGGGAGGGCGGGGGGTGAGATGGAGAGAGGAGGAAGGACAGAAAGAGATAAGGGCTGGCAGTTAACGGGGGCAGCCTGCTGATGTGGATAGCTTGGGGAAAGCACATCTAAACACAGCAACTCCCCCGCTTGGGGGAATTATTCCCCAAAAAACTCATCTGTCCTACAAAGGTAGCCATAGCAGGAAAGGTACAAAGTATGTGCCATTACTGGATTTCTTTTCTCAAACACGTTCTAGGCTTACACTGCTTTTTCAGCGAGCAATAAAAGCCTTTCAGAGGCAGCTTTTTTCCCTCCATGCGATTTCAAATCTAGTCACTGAAAGATAAAAGATGTTATCCCCTCTTCGTTGTTCATCAAAGACGCTGACAGATTTATGTGCTTTAACCCAGCAGGAGCCAATTTGTGAAGCCCTAACACCACAAAGGTTTTCATCAAACTGCGTCCATGCTTATTGTAAATTTGTACATATTAAATGACAGAAGAAAAAACAAATAAGTTTAACATTATGTAAAAAACCTGAGTCAGTTTTAGAAATGTAAAAAAAATAAACTTGCTAATTCATGAAAATAAATGAGTTTTACGCTTGGCTGAGGTGGAAAAGTTAGCAAAACAGTTAAAGGAAAACAATAGGGAATAAATAATACCAGACGGCTGAATCACTCAGGAGGTAAAGAGGTGCTTTTCCCCTAGATGTTTTATAATTGCTTTTTAAATTCAATTTGATTCATTGCCTGTGGGACATGCAAAAGTGGACCATGTCTTGAGCTGAGACTTTTTGCTGTTTAGTGGTGAAGGGCTGACTGGTTGACGACTGGAACCAGCAAACAACTCTTTGGTACACTGATCAGCCAAAACATTAAAACCGCTGACAGGTGAAGTGAATAACTTTGATTGTTTTGTCCTAATGCATTGTTCTGCTGGGAAACCTTTGGTTCTAGCATTCATGTGGATACCACCTGACATGTTCCACCCACTCTAACACTGTTGCAGATCAAGTACCCCCCTTCATGGCACCAGTACTCCCCAATGGCAGAAAAAAGCAGAATGCCACATGACAAAAACTGTTTAGAAATGTCCTGTGGAGCATTACAAAAAGCTCAAGGTGTGGACCGGGCTTCTAAATTTCCCAGGTCCCAATCTGCTCAAGGATTCTTGTGATGTGCCAGTATCCCAGATGTACCCCTAATCCAAGATGGGGCCTCCTTGGATCGGACTTGGCTCTGACCTGTCCGAGCATGGACACAGGATCTCTGGGAGTGTCCTGCGGTGTCTGGCACCAGTGCGTTGGCGGCAGATCCATTTAGTCCAGTGGGTTGTGAGGTGGGTTAATGGCACGTGCCACAGATGCTCATTCAGATTGGGATCTGGGGAATTTGGAGGCCAGGTTGACACTTTGAGGCCTGTGTCACATTCCTTGGGCCATTTCTGAGCGATATTTGCAGTGTGGCATGGTGCATTATCCTGCTGGGGGGCCACTGCCATTGGTGGGTACTGTTGCCATGGGGGGGGGAATCCTCATGAATGCCAGAACTAAAGGTTTCCCAGCAGAACAATGCATTGGAACAACATAATCAAAGTTATTCACTTCACCTGTCAGTGGTTTTATTGTTTGGCTGATTGGTGTATTTTGTTATAAAGCAAATTAAACTGAATTCATAAATGTTTTTAATACATTAATATCGATGTTCATGTTTTTCTCTTCAAATGTAAGTTTTTAAACCTGCAATAATTTTTTTTTTGTCCATTAGGGGGCAGCAGAAACAAGCTGTGAACACAACAATATATTATAAACTTTAAATGTCTAGTGTGTAGGATTTAGTGGCCTCTAGTGGTGAATCTGCAGACTGCAACAAACTGAAACTTGTCCCAATGTGCCAAGCATGTAGAAGAACCAAAGTGGCCACCACAAAAAGGCAATACTATGGCCAACACAAAAAATAAACAGAAAACAACACAAATGGCCCTATCTAGCGCCAGTGTTTGGTTTGTCTGCTCTGGGCTAACTCATTCTGAGGTAATAAATACACAATGTTTCTTAGTTTCAGATGATTATAACTGATGAAAACATATTTATGAGGATAAATATTACATTTCTTTCAACATGTCCCCCTAAATCCTTTACACTGGACCTTTAAATTGATATGGCAAACTTGTTAGCATACAGTCATATGCTGTTGCAAATACAAAGCAACATTAGCATTCATTTGGAGTTATGTTTCTGACTACCTGGCAAGTCCAATATTTACTCAGTGTTTCTCTCTGTTTTTAGCTCTGTTTTGGAAAAATATCAGGCTGCTAAATGTTACACTATGTTCACTCCCTAGTTGCCAACTTTGTCTGCCATTTGTAGTCTATATTGAATGTAGCCAAAAACTATGCCATGAGAAAAGTGAAACTGAACTAAAACAGCAAAGTTGTGGACCAGAAAACCAAAACAAATATTTGAAAGATGCTAAAATGCTCAGTAGAGCTGAGGGGAGCTGCAGAGTCAGGTTATAATTCTGTCAGTTCGTCATTATGAGCAACACCTTTTTCGTTACATGTAGTCATTTAATACATTTTCGACTTAAGTATATAGATTATAGCAGACTTAAAACTAAGCTACCAGCCACTCAGTTGCTATGTGAGAAATAATCCATTTCTATATTAAAGCCAGTTCATAGAGGAACACAGTTAAAGCAGCAGGAGAGACAAGAGAAGAACAGTTTAGACAGGAACATTTATCATGCAGAGGTGCAATCAGCCTGAGCTCCTAAGTGGCATTGATACAAAAAAAGTAGATAATTAGTGAGAAAGCCTGTTGTGTGTGTTTATGTGTGTGTCTGCCTACTGTTTGTGGGCATGTCAGAGTGGAGGACAGGGTGTCTCAACAGCACAGCACACTATATCACCAGACTGTCATGTTTGTTACATTACTGGAAGTATTTGTACAAGTGTTGTCATCTACCTACATTTTTTACACTTCACTAACTCATTTCTTATATGAATGTGAATTTGCAGAGTTCTACATGGGCACAGAGAGAGGGATTACATGGCAGCTGCACCAGCAACGTCAAGAGGAGCTTTTGGTATGGAAAAGTGCTACTCGAGGTCCTTATGGAAACCACCACTCTACACTTCTTGTGGCTGTGCTGCTCATTGCAGTGCATTCTGGTCAATTGAAGCTGACAGTGGAGAAATTGGTACTGCTGCCTGCTCGGAGGACTGACAACCAAACCTGACACTTTCACTGCAGACGTTTAGCTGTGTTGGAAATAACTTACACCACAAAATGGACCAGGAGAACAAGGTAAATCAACAACAGCTAATGGTTTTATGAAATCCCTTACAGAGATACTCCAGTGATTTAAAATTGCACTTTTATAACCCTATAATCCCAGTTTGTATTGGAGGTTTTCTGCCAAATAATTAACTTTATATGACATCATCTGGGTTATTTTCTCAGACTTAGGAATCTCATTTTAGAGCAATGGAAGATATGGTTCGATGCAATACGATACGATACAATACGATACGATACAATACAATACGATACGATACGATACGATATGATACGATACGATACGATACAGGAATCGTACTATCTATGAGGAGTAAACTGTAAAATTGGCAGAGCCCTTCTTTAAATTGCTCAATAAAAATTGTAATTTCCCTTTAATCTCTACAAAAATGGGCACTGGAATGCCACATCTATGGGAAGAAGCAAACTTCCTGAGCAGATGGATGTGTATTTGCCAAATCCAAGACTGGCATCTGCTGCTGAGCATCACAGTTTTCTAATTTGCAAGGGAAATAAATCTGCATTGGATGCGATATTTAAACATTTTACTTTGAGACATATAATGAACCTTCATCTGTCTTCAACCTCCTTGGACAACTATGTCACACGTTTGTTCCATCTTCTCTTGTATCTCTCTCTATTCACCTGCAACGGTTTTGTTGTTTCTCCTCTCATTCTGCATGTTTGTGTCTGCCTTTTGTTTTGATCGCCTTCCCCCTGGTAGGCCAGTTTCATTCAATCATGCATGACAAGTGAAACAGAACTAATTTTCTGGGGAGTGGAGGGACGCCGCAGCAGCAGCCACAGCCACAGCGAAGGACAGATATAAAAAGTAGGCCGTGTACGTCTTTATTTTGAGTTCGTTTTTTGGAGACGATATCCCTACTTTTAAAAAAGGAAGAATTACAAGAGTGGCGAACTGCGTGATGTTGGTCCCCCATGTAAACTGGTTTAAATAAATCATGTCTGCTCTGAAAGGCTCGGCGCTATTACCCTGGCTTCAACGGGTCAGAGAAGACAAGGCCTCTGTCTTATTCTGTTTGTCTCTTTTTGTCTATCTGTTACCACGTATCTATTGCCTGTGTTTATCTCTATCCATGTCAAATCATCATTGCTGTTCAATGTCTAAAAGGCAAAAGTGTGGGACACTTTGTCCCCCCTCCTTTTCTGTCTATCTCCATCTCTCTTGTTGCAGTTTCTGCCCCAGTGGAGAAGGAAAAAAGGAAATCTTTCAATAGAGCATCAGTAAACAAGCCGCCCAAAATATCACAGAAACAAAACGGACAGAGTGGGCAGCTTACTGAAGTCAAAAGGAACTTAATAGCCGAGGCCGAATGGAGGACAGTTTTCATGTTCCTTTTGAAAGTTTCATACCCGACACTTAAGCCTGCTGTGTTACAGGGTGTTGTTAGACTGACTGCTACACACCAGCTCTCAGGCCACTAATCCACAAAGACTTGTTTGATTTGTGAGAATCTGCTGAGGCTGCAAGTATGCAGAACTGGAGGTTATCCAAAAGTTAAGATAAATTATGTTAAAAATGGCTCTGTCCATTATATGGATGTCAGTGGTTAACCATATTTTTGACCGGTCACACGTCTTGGTCTATAGGTCAGTTTTGCTACCCTTCAGTTTATCACCACCTGAGTCTGGTGGGAGCTAGCTGGCAACACTGCTCATTTGGCGATTACAGCAAGTAATGCCATCACATTGAGGGAACTGGATACAGCATTGAACGTTCATTCCCATGAGAGTTGCTCAGTGGTGCATGAAGCCAAAGTGGTTAAACTGCTGTGTATAAATTTGTCCAGATGATCTGAGAATTATCGGCACTACTACAGCACTGCAACACCCTTTACCATTATTAACTATGTTATCACTGTTAGCTCTGTTAGTATGGTTAGTGGTGTTAACATAGTTTACAATGCTAAAGGGGTTTTGCAGCTCAAAATAAAGCTGTTTACACACCAGGGCTACCTGGGGACAGACCGGAGAGTGGTTACCATGTTTGTGCACCAACACCGCCTTGTTACCGGCAGTAATCACAGAATGAGGGGCACCGCTAGCTAGCTCCCACCTGACTCAGTTTGGTGCGCAGTACAGAGCACCCAAGGCTAACGTTAGCCAACCAGTGGCTGCTCGAGGGTGGGCAGTGGCTACTATGCATATTAACGCGGCTAACCACATGTCTGTCAGCTAAGACGTCACGTTATTTCTTGTTGGGGTTTTTTCTTCTTACAAAATTAACTGGTTAGGTACCAGACACACAACAGCCCTTCTTTCTACACCTGCAATAAAGTGGAAGCATGTCCATTTTCAAAATTCTTATATGTTATTCCTTTGGTCTTAGACAGTCCTTAACTTTTAATAAACATGAATAACTCTCTCCCAAATCCAAAAACTAGAGTGCTAAAATTAAATTCTGTTATGTTATCAAGAATAAAGTCTGGAGTTGCCCCACAGACAATGAATGGGTAAAGATGTCATAGATGACACTGAGAGCACCCAGGGGAATGATCTGAGTATATGGGTACAGTTTCTGTTTCAGAACTGAGAACACTCCAATAGGATAAAGCTCATTTGGGTATAAAAATGAAAATCATTCTGTAGGGCAACAACATCAGGTTCTCATTCACTGTCTACAGAGCAGCTCCAGACCTTGAACTTGATGACATCACAGTTTTGATGCTTGATTCTCTGGTTTCTGGCTTTGAGACAAAGTAGCTCATGTACACAAATATTGACTGAACTTTCCTAGGTCATGGAAATAACTTATTCTTAAATCTTAGTTTCGGGAGTGTGCCCCTTAAAAGTGAAATGTGCAACACAGATAATAAATTATGACAGCCTACTCCATTTTGTACTCTCCAGCCCCTCCTTTACTTAAAGGTCAGGACTGTCAAGTCAGTTTGCTATTGGTCAAGGGCAAGGCTTTGTGGATCAAAGTTCACCAAAGCTGGACTGAACTCTAAAAATATGTGCAGACTTACTGGGCCATCCATCAGCAAAAGGTTTCCTTAACAGCTGTGATCCTAAAGCTTTGATTTACTTCCAGCGGTCCGACATCTACTGAAGGTTTGTATTTAATGTAGAAGTTCAAAAGTTTAAAGCAATCGCAATTCATGTGTTTCTACAAAAAAAGAACAGTCAGAGGCAGGGGCTGCATTTAGATATCATGAGTGCGGTAGAGTACATTATATACAGAGAGCTGACGGGCTGCCTTGGTTCTTGTGCAATTTCTGATCCTAATACACTCTGTATTTCCAGCACACGACAGCAACATCAGACATGAGTCACATTCAAAGACCACACACACTCCATATGGTCCATTCTGTGAACTTTAATTCTAGTCTTCGCCAAACTTCTGCTTAAGAGAGAGTGAGCGTATACTGTACCTCTCTGCCACTAAGTGTAGTGCATCAGCAAATGCACCATGTTGCTGCTCTGTAATGGAAGGAGCAGGAATAGCTAAGGCGCCTTCTTACAGCGTGTGTGTATGTGTGTGACTGGAGGAGGAGAGCTGAAAAATTCTTGAGAGTATAAATACCTGGGACAGAACATATAGATGAAGCATGTTGTGTGTTGTTGGCCTGTTGGTCTGTGTCAGAACATGAGCTCAAAGGGTTGTCTTTTTTTAACCTGTTCTTGTGAGTGTGCTAAAACATGAGTGAGTCACACAGACAGGCAGAAAAAAAGCACATAGATGCACATGCACATGCTAGTATTTTGGGATTTAATGGGGTTGTGAAAGCTTTGAAAATAATTATTTAGAGCCAGAAGGGGTGAGTGAGGGCAGAGGAGCAGGTGTTAATTGCTTATTTTTTGAGGGCTGAGCCACAGTGTGTGATTTTTGCCAGGCACTGCCTGTCTTCCTTGAGTGCAACATGCTTTAATTGCTCATTCTTGTTGGCAGGAGGAAACACTGCATGCCATTTGGAAACCTTTGGAATACGGTGCTATGACTGGGTGCACTCCATGTTTCTGTCATATGCTGCTTTGGTGCTTGGGGGAAAGTAAATGCCAATTAATCTAGTTTCCAGCAAGTCTGCCTGCTTTGCTTAGGCTTGCTTTTGTGTTTTAGCAGGACTGACCTGGAATATTTTAAAAGACCAACACTAATTTGGAAGTGTTATACTCTGAGGTCTGATTTAAAACCATTTATTTATCCATCCTAAGGTAAACACATACTTTAGGTAATAATCTTGTCAAGCTGTAAACATAACGTTGACATCAAATCACCTCATATAGATGTTTTTGCGAACATGATATCAAGGAGGTGCTTATTTGCACATCCTAGCACATACTGAGCAGCATTATCACCTATGTGGAGTCATGTTTCTGGCCACTGTAGGACTTTGTTTTTGCTCTGTTTTGTTCTCCACCAACTCCTGAGGGAAATATCTGTCTCTTTAGCTGCGAAGTGCTTTGATATGCTCACCAGTTAAAGTCTGTGTAATTTTCAGTAAATATCACAATTTAAAACGTGTGCTTTCTGTTTTAAAATGTACAAAAGTAGGTAAATACTTCACCCATCTTTTAAGTAGTTACGTCTCCAGACTAATCTCGAGTGTACCGCTGATAGGTACATGATTTGTTGACGAGATGTAACAGAAGTAAATATTCACAGGTTTCAATATGGACAGAGAGCATCCCATGTTATGCAATGCACCGCGATAGCCATACGCTTGCTAACAAAAAGGACACGGTGTCATTATGTTCCAAGTGCAACTAGATCTAGTGGTGAAATTCAATATACTGTTCCAGTCCAGAGTTTGGCTCAATATAAAACTGGTTTGAACATTCATACACAGGCCCAACCCAACAAGCAAACTGCTTTCACATTACTCTTGATCCATTATTAATGTAAAAATATCGATAAGCACGGCTGTGGTTTTCAAAGGAAAACATTTTTTATTTGACACTCTCTGCCTTTTTGTACCTTCTGATAGAAAATAATGATGTAGTCTACATCCAGGTCATTAAACTTTTGCAGTGAGTTATAAAAACTATCTGTGTCTGGACCATTTTCCTCTGTGTGATTCTGCATTTGACATTTGCATTTGTTTTGGAATGAATGAATCATCAGATAAATGAACAGCAACAGCCAAGCCTCAACACAAGTAAACAGACAGAGAAAAATGTCCGTCTGTTTACATTAATGTCAGCAATTATTTTTACAAGAAATTCACTTTTTTTTTAGCTGTTTAGAAACACTACTCCTCTCCTAGAGATGACAGGTTACGCCTGTGCAGATCACATTTGTACAGCATTCCCAGCCTTTGCTGTGGAGTCATGCACATGCGCCCACGGGCTGAACTGCTGAGTAAATAACTAAATAAGAGAGACTGTTGAGCTGCTGATGATGTGCTTACCCACTTTGTGCTGGGATTGCATCATAAAAACATCAGCTGTTGCGTTTCACTCGCCCACTAGATCCCACCAGCCGCCACGAGCTGCTGATCTGTAGCCAGCGAACAAGACTGAAGAGACAGATTGCAGTCATCGCTTACATGCAGAGCCTTGCTTCTGCAGGAACAATTCTCTCAAAACTCTGTGTTGAGCAAGCAGCGCTGAAACTCTTATTTCTGCCCTGAGAGCGAGCCAAACCACAAATAACAAGTGGAAAAATGTCCAAAATGAAAATGAGTGGATGTGAAAAAAAATAAAAAGAGGAAGGGAAACATCTCAGTTGACATTCAGGAAACAATTACTTTTGTATGGACGCCAGGTTACACAGAACGTGAGCAGGTTATGAAATTAATCCCACTGTCCACTGCACAAAAGTTTTAAATGGATATGAGCCACTGTTAGACTAGTAATAATACCCTCTCTTCATAGGCAATAATGCACCTACCATACTATAAATATTAAGGCACACTGTCAGGTCCACTTGAAGATAATTGACTGGTGCTGCTGAACCCTCCAAACAATAATGCCTTATTGAAAACACAAGACAGCAAACAGAGGGTGACTGTATTTGTTATGCCTGGAACATCTGTGTGGAAATAAATAAAATGTTGTCTGAGAAAACACAAACCCGAGCCATGAGCTTGTCAGCTGACCTGGTGCCAGAGCACACAGTGCGGCCACTCTGTTGTCCTGTCCCTTCCTGCCTGAGCAGAACGGACATGTATTTTCAGTTCTCGTCAAAAATAGCAAGAGGCCTGTTACACTGCAGCCACCAGAGAACCAGAGAGTGGGAGGCAGTTTCTCAGCTCATTATAGAGCAATAGTCTGCCTTATTGGTGTCACAAAGCAACACCTGGGAAAGCTCACACCCCACACAGCATTCTGCTTTTGAAGTGTGCCAAGTAAGGAGGGGAACAAATATCAATATGGGAAGATATTGTTTTACTTCCTCTTGCGAAACATTATCGATACACTGTCGCCAAATGTCAGTATCTTTATTAAAACATGCAGGCGCCCTTTAACAGACTCCCCTGCCAATTTGACTCACTGTACTCAGCGCTTCTTGATTTCTTGTGGTGGTGCTTATCAAATGAATGAAGGTAAAGTGACTGCATGTTAACCAACTTGCAATCAAGAAGAAACTCACAGGGGGAAAATGGCAGACAGTGTGGACAGCAGGGGAAAACAAATCAGAGCGGAACCATCATCTTTCAAATCGAAAGTCTGGGCACTCATCTGCTTTTTCAACAATCTACAGTACACAAGCAACTAACCCCATCGCCAGAATAAATGTTGGCATTGTACGTGTCTGCAAACCATTATAAAGTTGCTGGTATGTTGAAAGTCTACATTTCTTTACTTTTCAACAACACAGTGGTTAATATTTGGTTAAGTTTAGGCACAAACACCACTTGGTTAGGGTTAGAAAAAGATAACAATTGGACTCAAAATACACAGTTTTCGCGCCACAATCACCCCTGGAAATGCCACCAATATCTTGCAAAAAAAAATCCAGTTTTGGTGACACGATTGTAGCTGGAAATGTCATCGATGTCACACCAGAAAAACAAACAGTTTTGTTGTCCATTGGTCTCAATCAATGGCTTGCAGCTTGACAGCGGTATCAACCTCCCAATGACAAAGTCAGCTCATACATGTGTCAGAACTAAATCACTTTCGAAACTTTGATATTGTACATATGAAACGTACAAACGTAACGTGTCCAGGGTTTGCGGAAATGTACAATGCTAACATTTTCTTCAGGCGACTGGGCTGGGGCAACACATGAGCATGCATGAACACCTGATTCGTCGCCATCCTGATCTCGTCATAGGGAAAACAGCAAGAGCTTACACAGGTATGATGTACCGTAGATGATCGTCTTGCAGTGTATCAAGCGTCCCTGCATCACTGTATTGTGATGCCATTTTTAACATGGGCAACATAACATGATAGTACTGTGAGTTATGTGATTGCCACCCCTAGCGCCAAGCACACATTCATTTAAACCTTATTTCTATCCAGGGAGGGGGTTTGTCAGGACTTTAGATTTCAACATAAGTCTTCAAGTGCTTGTGACTGAGCAAGATTTCTGTGCTCTGACTAAGGGCTTCTTGATCATGGTTGTTGAGGTGAAGGACAGGGTTACTCCCTTGATTGAGAGTCCTTGCCAGATAAAGAATTCGATGATTGTTCAAAGAGCTCAAAATCACCTGAGTTCAGTATCAAAGCAGAGAGCAACATAGTGTTCTGACTGCAAAGTAATAAGGAGCAGGTTAGAGATGGCGCTCCGTCTCCCAGTAAAGTGCAACTTCACTGTGCGGATTTACAGTACTGGATTAGTGGACAACCCAATAAAATCATATCCTGTATGATTATAGAAGAAAGGTCAGAGGCTAATTAATAAATAGTTATTGCGTGTCCTGTTGCACATTTCTTCTTACAGTAGCTTTGTTTTCCGTTTTATTTTCCAATATAGACTGAGAGCATCAAGTTTGCAGCAATTAATTTCTACACACTCTACACAACACACTAAAGGAACTAGAGAAAATAAACCTGAAGGTCTCAGTGGGGTCTCTGAGGATGAAGACAATTTGCAGTGCTCCGACATGCTGAGGCAAGCTAAAGAGGGAAACAATACAGGCAAATATGTTTATGTTTGTTCAGGTTGTTGCATACTAAAGATAGTGTGATTGAAAGAACAGGACTGATTGAGTCATCTTCACATGATGTGTGAGTACAGCATGAGATGCAGAGTGAGAGGGTAAGCAGCATGTGGTAAGCAGTGTTTATCTTCTGTATGATGACTGGAGATATTGCCTGATTGATTTCAGCCATGAATTATAAAAAAGCAATGCTGGGGGAGCTCACTGTCAGATCAGTATTTCATCATCTATATTTTATATCCATGGGTATAGATTATGACCACATTCTGTCACTTCCAGATACACATACATACTTGCTAAAAAATAACAGATGTATGAGTCATTCGGGTCATTTTCGGCAGGGTTGATTCAGGCCAGTGAACTGCTCTGGGAATCTGGATCGACTTCTCACCAGCTTTGGTGGCAGGTGCCAGCATACTGGTGAGTTCACACCCAAAATTACATCAGTTTCCACCATTAGCCAGTGACACCATCAAACTGACCTCGCTTTAAACCTCCAAGGACAGAAAGACGTTCGATGCTGAAACGTCCAGCACAGGCCCTGGTTTGATAAAACAGTGGCCTCCCGAACCAACCACCAAAAATGGTCCTTCAATCCCCAATTCTTTGAATGGAATAACACAGAATTTTGCACAGACATGTATAGTATCTTAATGAAACTTTTTTCTGTCACCATCATTAGTCCACAAATATGTCCAAGAACTCCTGAGAAAATAATCACGTGCACATAAGCCTCAACTGTACTTTAAAGTACAAATCTAAGTAGCAAATGTTAGCATGGTAAACATTACACCTGCTAATCGTTAGCATGTTAGTAGCATTTCTATTGTAAGCATGTGGCATGCAGACATTAGCATTTAGCTCAAAGCATAGCTGTGTAATACCTCACAGTCTTAACTTTCCTCCAAGCACAATTGCCAAAAACATCATACTTAGCATTGTTATTGTTAGTATTGTTTATTTAGTAGTAGTGATAAAATTAGCAGAGCAAGCTGATGTCTTTTTCCTCCAGGATTATCCTCCAGCTCTTCCCAGGGGAGTCCCAGGTGCCCCTTGGCCAGCTGGATGATCCACCAGAATGTCCTGGATCAGTCTGTGCAGAACACCTACAAAGGGAGGTGCACAGGGAGCTTCCTTCCAACTCAAATAATCTCAGCTGACAACACTACAGTCCGGTACAATGTCCACACTACTGCAGCTGCTCCCTCATATGAATTAGACCCTGGGACCTCAGACCTGGAAGTGCTGATCCACATCACATTCAGCCTACAAACTCCTCCAGTGCACATCAGTGATCACAGTTCGTTGGAGCCAGAAGGACAGTGTCATCGGCAAAGAGCAGATAACACCCTAATGTCAGTGAACTGGACTCTCTCCAGACCTCAGCTGCACCTTTAAATGTTACAGGGTGAAAAGTGCTTAAGGCCACTCCACCTTAAATGTGCTTCGCCTTAGTGCCAAGGAGACACAACTCTTGCTTGGAGGGACCAAATGCCTTTCAGCAGTGACCCTGGCAGTGTGTACTCCCATAGGATACATTGGGCAGCACAGTCACAGCCACACAGCCTTTTCCAAATCCACAAAAAAAAATATGTCGGTAAATTATGTGAGTCTCTGATTCACCAGGACCAAATATTGTAAACTAATTATTCCTCAAGTTAAAAACATCTTCTTAATGTTTCTCTACCTGTCTGCTCAATGAGAAATATGGAAAACAGAAGTAGAGAAGTAAAGCAGTGATGAACTGGTGTAGTCCCTGCACACAAATCATTTTACCCACATACTCTATGACTCTAAAGTACACAGGAGCTATGACATAGGCTGTTAGGTTAGTTTGATAAGGTGGGAGGCACAGTGTGTGTGTGTGTGTGTGTGTGTGTGTGTGTGTGTGTGTGTGTGTGTGTGGTAGGGAAATCAATATTTCATCTCATGGAGTGTTTATCTGAAGTAAATATCACTGATGGATGGTTAGAGATGTGGTGGGAGAATGCACATTACACTAACAGGTCAAGGTCACACACACACACACACACACACACACAGAAAAGAATGAGAATCCAGGAAAAGCTCATAAAGAAAGAGTCACACACTCACACTCTCACACACATGCATACTGTAATAGCAGTGGGTAACCCTTAGTAATCCCCAGCCTTCTCTGTCTCTCCCAAGCAGCTGTGTCGTTCCTCCCTCGTGCTTCTCAGTGTATGTGCACATGTGTGTGATCCCAGAGGGATTCCACAGCAGCATAGCTGACAGTGATGATAGCCGACAGATTATTACTCGCCGTGTGCACTCATCTGCACACATATAGACTAAACCGCCCCACTGTGTGCGTTCACACTCCAGATATGAAGGGTTGCCTCAGACTACCTCGGAGTGGTAAAATTTATTTTCAGTGATTTGTTGACAGATTTGCCGATCTTTGATGGCTAAATGCTTTTGAGCAGTTCTGAAAAAATTCACAAGATGGACTGGAATGAAACTGACTCCAACAGTGCTTTGATAAACAACCTGTGAGTGTGTGTGTTTGTGGGAGTGAGGGAAGGGATGTGGGAGGAATAAAAAATACAGTTGCAGTTCTACATGCATACATTCATACATACTTTACACACCATACATGTGACCAAACCTGTCAGTGACAGCATTACAGCGTGCACTGAGTATGACAAATGAAACCTCGGACGAAAAATTTAAACTGCAAAAACCTATCATGGCTGCTCTGCGGATGATCTCAGGGCTAAGAATTTAAAAGTAGACCAAATATTAGTAAGCTGATTAAACCCAAAACACAGCTAAGAGTCTAAAGCCATGCCAGTATCTCTATGAGGCTGCACCAAGACACAGGAATGCTCTAAGCTAAATGCTAATGTCAGCATGCTAACATGCTCACAGTAGCAATGGTGGGATTTTGATGTTTAGCTGTTTACCATTTTAGTTCAGCGTTCTAGCATACTAACATTTGCTAATTAGCACTAAAAGCAAAGTACAGCCAAGGCTGATGGGAACGCGATTAGTTTCATGGTTACAGAATGCTTCAGCATTGACTCTTTTTGTAGGACAATCCCGAAGTAAAAAATCACCCTGGTTCCCCTCGACTAAAAGCCAGTGGGATTGCTCCATTGGATTTTGGATCACTGCAGGAGCCAAGGTGTGTGGCAAACCTTTATAATACTCACATGGTTTGTTCAGCAAGATAATCTTCACAAATGAACACCACTTTTATGATTTTAGAATCAGAAATGTAATCGCCAGAACGTTCACTGGTCTCATTTAGCTTCTTGTAAGCAACCGCCTTTTTTAAGACATGTAAAAGCTTTAAAATCCACAAGTGGGGTATTTACTGACATATTCTGTTGTAGAGCAAAAGCGAAAATCTCTTAAGCTTGTGTTAACCACAGAATCCCATTTTAAAAAAACACTGACTTTGAGATTAGTAAATCCAGTCGTGCAAAAATGCAAACTCATTTCAAAAGCATTTGACAAATTAAAGTTTTGAACAGATGTACAATAGGGGCTAGACGAAAAGTTCGGAGATCACTGCACTTATTACAATTCATCCTATGGGCATCATGAATGGCTGTACCAAAATTCATGGCAGTTCATCCATTAAATCTTGATACAACTCACTCAAAAACACAAATGTGAACCTGCTGGTGATACAGGAGGGATATGATACAGATATAGATAGATAAATGATATATGGAGAAAGTATTCTACCAATGCTGGACAGAAAAACTACAGAAAACAAAATAAAAACCAATAACATATACAGAGGGTCCTGTAAGGCAATTGTTGAATGTTACCCCAGCTTCGGCTTAGCAAACAGACCATTAGCTAAGCTTTTTGCCCATGCTATGGAAGCCAGTAGGTCAGCCTGCACTGAAAGCCTGTTGAGCACAATTCCATCCACCCAACAAATCTCTATAAGCAGTCAGGAAATAGACCGTGACTCGGAGCCTGAGGGTTGGGAAAAGTGGGCTAGTGACAGTTGCTGGTCTGAAGCCCTGGAGTGGCAGGGGAACCTGGGGCAGGTGGGGAGAATGACTAACACTCACTGCGGCTTAAGTGACTGCTGTTGACATGTCTTTGAGCAAGGCAAAACACAGACTGAGCTGCCCAGAAGCAAGGAGGAGATAGCTTTTATGTGTGTAGCCCTTTCCCATGCAGGTACAAGATGGAGGCAGATGTAGTGGTGAGAACAATGAACAGAGTACGACAATAAAAGCAAGGCTGGAGCAAACTAACAAAATGACATGCATTAATTAAAAAGTAAAGCTGTGAAAAGTTTTGAAAAGAGGTTAATTTGAAAATATTAAAATGTCAAAATCAGCTCAGGATTTTATAAGAAAGTGGTTGTAGTGGTGTCTGCGTACCTCCCAGCTGTGTGTGTGAACGTGTGAAATTCCCGTCCCTGAGGCTACTGCAAGAGCTTGTTAAGACAAATGTGTTAATGAGGTTTAAAGAAGAGTTAAAGTTGACAATGTCTCGTCAGTTTCACTCCTCTCCTCTCTCTGGCACATCGAGGTGTTTGGTAGAAAAGGACCAGAAGGGATTTTTAGAGAAACGTGGTGAAGAAAGAATTACTGGTAATTAAAGGTAAGCACGTAGAATCCTGAATGCAAGCTACTCGCACTGATACTGTATCTAACAGCAGTGGAGCCTTTCGTAGAAACCAGAGTCATAATCTGTATCAGAGATTAAAACTGTGCTATGGGCCTTAATCCTTCCCGGGGCGCATACACACACTGATGAAGCCCAGCAGCATAAATCCCACTTAGGCTGCTCTAAAGCACGCTTTAATTGAAAGCATTCCACATATTTAAAAAAAGGTGGCTGTCACACTGCGGCCTCCATCAATAGAGAACAGAACAGTGTGTGGATGCTATGGAAATGTATCTGGGATCAAGATGAGACAGACTGAGAAACAACAGCTACTGTGCTGGAGCAATATTCAGTGTTAAACTGCTACGTGACGTGCATGCATAGCTGTGTACATTTATTTATTTCAATGCAAAAGCTACAGCATGCACAACAAATCTCACACACAAAGGTCCAAAGGCATTCATTTCTGTTCTTTGCCCTTTTATTACCCTGCGTTGTCTTCTTTTGACCTTTCCATGACCTCTCTATCCACTCTCCCTCTCGCCCGAGGTCATCCCCGCTGCACAGCTAACATGCACGCTGACACCGAAATGGACCATTAAGCGTGTGGCTTCACAAGATTGAGCTCCCCGTCATCACCTGACTCCACAGATTAGGTGATAGTGAAATTGAGTGCCAGGGTTAAATCAAGTTGTAGGCTGGTTTGGCTTGTTTGTAGCTGGGCGCCGTGTGCCTGGGGCCACGGAGATGGAGCTCGTGAGTAACACCCGCTGTATCTTTAAATAAATCAGAAAAGTGCTGAGAGCAGAATGAGATTTAATACACAGCGGGCAGGGAACACAACAGGAGTACAACCTGAAACGCCAGGATTCAGCCTCAGCGTCAACTCTGAAAACAGCATAATTACAAAGGTGGGTGTGTCGGATTACACTTGTTGCCAATTAGCAGCAGTGAGGTGTGACAATTATAATGGCCCCAGATTTCACAGTTACATAAGCAGTCAAAATGGCAGTAAGCTATCAACACCAGTGCCGAACCCAGCACATTTGGCACCCTAGGAACCCCCAAACCCAATTTCCGCCATTTTTTTTTCCGACTGCACTGCTTTTGCTTTGCTTACTCTAATGCATTCCACATATAATCCCTTCTAGAGCTGCATAATATGTCAAAAATTTACCTTCATCAACATGCATCATAAAGGTATCGCCTCTGATAAAGGACCTCTGATAAAAAGGGTATCACACACTGCATGTCAATATATTTGGCCAATCAGATGGAGCCCAACTGCCCCAGAGGCCCAGATATAGATACAAGGGAGTAATTGTGATGGACCAATCTGTGCTGAAACAGTGGTGTCAGGTGACTGTAGGCCAAGTTTTGAAAGTATTTCTCATGTCACAGAAACTGCTGAGAGCAAAACTTGTGTTTTGGATGTTATTATCATACTGTCCGTGATGTGTCTGTGTTTAAGTTCTGGGTCTCTGCACAGAGACAAGCGGGGAGATTCGTGGACAACTAAAGCCACTTAGACACAAGCCGGGGCTTGCCGAGGAGAGGGTGTATGATGTTGTAAGACCCAAAACACCCAATGACCCCAGGATACATCACTGATGATGTGTCTAAGGTGCACCAAGAGGTGTTTGCTAGAACTGACAGAAGTGCTGTAATGACTTGTGAGTGAACATGGTGTTTTTTCCCCTGATAATGCTACAATGCCATAATGTGACTGTGCTACTGATCGATATGGTCTCGACTCATGTTGATGATGACCTGATTTTTTTTACCATCCAGACAAAGCGGAGAGAAAGTTGAAAACACATATTTACCGATGGCCACCATTTTCTTACTGTATATATCGTATATTTTGCACAAGACCCATTTTGTTGTTGTTTCCTGTTTTGTTTTTAGTCTCAATAAGCGAAAAAATAAAACATAAAAGCTCTTCTCAGGATGAAACAAAATAAGCATATTTCTCAAAATGCTGAAGTATCAAATTTATACAGAAACGTATTTAAATTTTTATGTTTTTTACTGCTCTTAACTCAGCTCAAGATGTGTTTGTATAATGTTTTGTACATAGACTGTACATAAAGATGTATATGGAGTCTTAACTTTTAGATACATTTTCATGTAGCATCAAACAAAAGTTTAAAAGTACAATTTGTCAAAAAACAAATTTTATCCAGACCCACTCAAACGTCCACCTGTGGGTCCCGGGGACTCACTACATTGAAAACCTATCAACCTCACTGCATTTCATTCATTGTCTGAGGTCTATTTTAGCAGTCAAACCTACAGCACAAAGACATTAAACGGTCTGCTTCAATATTTGTTCATTTATCACAAGTCATATTGTCATCGCAATATTATGAACACCTTATAAGGTGAACTTTGTCACCAGGACTAAAGGTGGTGGCCCGATTACAGACTGACCGTCAGACCGCATTAGAACACATTATGTTCAATATTTCTGAATGTAAAAGATATGGGTTTTTTTTTCTGTGTGTGTGTGTGTGTGTGTGTGTGTGTGTTTAGGGAGATCTGCCTCTGTATAACCACATAGAAAATATTGAAAATTCTAAAATAATAAAAATGTATTTTAACTTTCAAAGCAGTAAAGCAGCATGCATGCATCAAAATTGTTCAGCTGCTTTAAACTGAAATTTACCAAAGGTAGTTTTGGAGTGCTCATGGTTAAAGTGTGTTGTACAGACCCTGTTCTTCATGTGATTGTGTTAATTATTTTCCAGTTTTATCAGATTTTCCCTTTCTTCTTCGTTTATCTGACAGTGAAGACTGAAAGTTACCCCAATGCTGGAGGAAGGCTTTAGATAACAATATATACCTTGCCTATTTTAAAATTTATCTCAAGGTCTCCCTGATTATTTGTAAGACCATCTTGCCTGAAGGCAAAACAGTCTTTAAAATCTCTTCTTCTAACTTTCACATTACTCTAAAGCCTTTATTATTCAAATTCACCTTCAATATTATTGGATGTGTGCATATTTTATTCTCCCTACTTTGTCTGTTTGTTCACGGCATCCTTTTTTTTTGCATAATTGCTGATATATCCTTTTGGGTTTTTTTTTTTTTAGTTTTCTTAGTTGTTAAGTAGTTTTGTAACTTTCTTATAAAAGGCCCTCTACTGATATTCATTATTGATATATTTATTATGAGGCAAGCATGGTAGAACATGGATTTCTGCAAACATTAAGTAGATGATGGGCAATATGGGCTTGTGATGTTTCCCTGCTGTGACAGCATGCCACAGCACAGGAGAGGGCAGGCATGATTTAAATGAAAGGAGCCCAGACCTGGCAGTCTGTTGATATCTCAAGATGATAATACACAGGCATAATTGCCTTTTGTGATGAAATCAGTTGAGGGACTGTCAGCCCTGGGCTATCTGACAGACCGTCTGCTCCTGCATCACACAGAAAAACCTCAGGGGCACAGACTGTATGGAAGCTGTAGACATTTCATTTTCAAAAGGTATATGCTGTATTTTGAGGAAATATTCCACGGCATTGCTCCATTACAGCATGTTTACACTGATTACTCTAACATACAACATGTCACACTCAATAGCCTCAATAAAACTCTTATTCAGTCATGTTTTTATCTTTAGTAGAGAAAAAAGAAATAAATAAAAGCAGTAAAATTGGGATTGTGCCATTCTGGTGAACATGTGTGTGTACTGTAAAAGCCAAAGTGGGCCAATGCATCAAAGTCCATTTATTTTATAAAACTGTACAACAATCCACAGTCTTATTTGCTGCTCTGAATATAGATTTCCTGCCAAAAAATAAAAAATGTGGTTTGTTTTCAAACTGCTTTCCTCATAAAAGGTACAAATTCCCTGCCTGCCAGCTCAAAGCAAACTCAGGATTTTCAAGTCAAGTCCAGGTTAAAACTTGGCAAGTAATCATGACATCAACTTGTCTTTTTGTGTAGTTGTGTTGTTGAGTGTTCGGTTTTGTTCCAGTCTGCTTGAATGTGTTTGTGTTGCAGCATCAAAATGTCAAGATGTGTGTTTGGTTGGCAGAAGCGATATCACAACAACAGACCCAAGTTCTAAAGAATTCCAACAAGATCATGACCGTTTCAGAGCAACTGTGATTCGCTTTAATAAGTGTTTTAACTGGTGACTCAGCCGAATGTGTCGTGGTTGCTCTTAGTAACAGCAGCTGTTGAAACACAAATAAAACATGCAGGTGTCCTGTTAAAGCTTTCAGTTTTAAGTTAGTCAATTTAAAATACATACTCATCTGTCTGATTATTATCTATGCCAAACATTTAGGTAAGTTACTACGACCAAGAAAAACTGAAAGTCACCAACGGCGTCTATGGCTGCAGGCTTTTAAACATGTTGACGATCACTGGAATGAGGACGTGATTCAAAATTCTCACGCAAAAGTAAGACAGAAGCAGAATTTATGTTTGCATAACAACTATGGCCCAATCCCATTTCTACCCCTTAAAATCTTCCACTTGGTATTGAGTGCCCTCATTTGCAAGATAACCCTTGATGAGGGAAGTGAGAAATACTAGGGTAGAGATCTTTTCCTAAGAAATGAGACACCACTTCATGCAAATCGGTGCTGCTGACGTGCAGGCATACATCACACGTAGTAGCGACGCATGATACCGGTAGGTGGGTATTTCTAGGGGAAGTGTGGGTATTGGGACAGGCCCTATAACACCAAGCTCTGAGCTCTGCTAACTAGCAAGCTAACAACACACCCTGCCATGCCGGTGCAATTCCCTGTTAGGACGTAGCCTTGTATATAGTGGTCTTGGGCAGGGAGAATTAAACATACGCGTCGGCAGCGCTTAACAAATGCAATAACATGCATTAACCACCCCTGTTATGTGGTGGCTGATCTCATCGTCTGCTTGGAGGCCAAGGAGCTCCCGGACTTTAGTGTTTTCCCAATTTGCTGACATTTTCGGCAGCTGCTAACTGCTACCAGCTACTTTTTAAAATCTTCCCCGGTGGGTCCTACGCACAACACGTCAAAACGTGTCTTCTTTTGTGCCTTTTATACAGAAAGGCGAGGCGGCATAATTCTAGCCTTTAAGAGGCAGTGTAAAAGGGGCTAATGTTATGGTATTTAATGTTCTGCACGTGACCACAGAGATCACAGTTGTAAGCATGTAGTCACTTACATGAACATACAGAATTTTTCGCCGGTATACACGCTACGTTTCTCTACCAAATATGCGTAAATGTGTGGCCATATTTTAAACTGCAACATATTAATTTATTGTTTACGCGATCTATCTAAGCCCATCGAGGGACTGGTATAAACACACGTATAGTACATCAGACACTACTGCTCCAACTGTCAGTGTTTCTCTAAACTTGTCTCTTACGAATAAATTAATAAATTAAACTAAACTTTACTGAAGCTATATGGGAACATAGTTTGACAGCGCTATGCTGCTGTAATGTGAAAACATTACAATTAAGCCTCTGTTTCTCGCTATATAAGCTCTCTGGAACCACAGTGCGCTCAAACACCTTTCATTTTGTGAAAACAGATGCCTGAGCAATTACACACAACAATTTGTGCTCTAATTAACTCTGATTTTTGGCAGTTTTGAGAGCTGGAACAATTTTCTATTAGTACTGCTACTCACAATGAGGAAACAGGCCTGTTAATTAAATTGCTTTAGTTACATTAAAATCAATTATAAAAATATGAGCTCAGGATAAGAAAAATACTTGTCAAGGTCAAGATGAATATAACTCGACAGTGGAGAGAGCTTAAGTCTCCGATGATTCCCTAACATGTGTCTGTGCCTGATAAGTATCAAAAGCTAGAGCCTGTTCTCACATAGGTAGAGAATGTGGTTACAAAAGCCTCTGAGATTCACCATACGCGCTGTGATCTCTGATTACAGGAGAAAGCCCACTGCATATCAGGATCTACAAATCTGGCGGTGGTTAAAATGAAACTCTCTCGCTCAAAAAATGTCAGATGAAGAGGAGAGGAATGGAGCCAGACATAAAAACAGATAGCAAATAGTCATTTTAGTACCAGGCATGCAACAGTGACAGAGGTTGATTTTTCACATTATTTTAAGGTTCAGTGATTACAACGACAATCACCACTGCGAGGAGTTTGACCTTGTGCACTCTTGATGATCATCAGTAGATCAGATGGTGCATTAAATTAATTTTGGGAATATAAGTGTCTGTTTTACACAGGTTGGAGGAATATATTAGCATGATAATACATTCAGAACAGTATGGCGAAGTGTGTGGTTTTCATTAACATTCTGTGCATTCGTCACATTGTGTGAGTGTAGTGGAGCGAAGCGAATGTTTCATATTAGAAACAGTTCATTTGTCACAAAATGATTGGAGGATGACTGCCTGTCAGGTGAGACAGAAAGAAAAACATAAGGACTTAATCACCTCTTATACCCTGAGAGAAAAAAGCTAATATAAGGCCACGGCAGGAGGGAAATTTTATAAACTTCATATTCTCTGTCAGTGTTGTTGCTGTCAGTAATCTGTGTGAGTGTATATGGATCTGATTGCACAAACAAATATCTAAACCCCAAATACCATACATGCTAAAGAAATTATACTGCCACCTGGTCAAATGTTAAACATGTCAGCTTTTAAATTCAAGAACTTTAGCTCTACACTATCAAAACAATAATGCGCAATTATGTTAAATATGACTATGTGCAACAAGAGAATCTACAGACTCATTGACTCTGAGGCAACATTGCGATTTGTGGCTTCTAGGGCTGCCCCCTAATAGTCGACCAAATGTTCGTCAGCCAGAAAGGTCATTAGTCTGCAAGATTTTGCATTCTGCAAGTTGATCATGTTAGCGCAGGGCTACCCAGAGCTTTACATCTGTCCCATGGACGATAGGCTTACACACTTATAAACAGCTCCTAGAAGAAGATCGGCTTCTAATTTCCAGGGCTGGTTCCTGCGGTTTTTCCACAGGCTAGTTAATAACATGTCGGGCAGGAAATCCAAAGTGTGGGATCATTTTGAGAAGGTGAAGGACGAACCCAAGGTGATATGTAAACTCATCTTCATTGGTCGACTACAAACATGACGTATCATCTGAAACATGGAAGTAGCTACATGCCCATTAGCCCACAGCGTCATTAACAGGCGGCTCGCTCAGTGTGTGACGTGCACTTGTAGATAAAATATAGGCCTATATTAATGAAGGGTCATTAGTACGGTTTGTATTTCTCTGTAATGTAGCACAGTGTTAACAATGTTACTGATACTATTCTTTCTCACACCTTCAACTCAAACCATTGTGTTGCCCTGCCCAAAATCTAAAATTTAATAATTAAATTAATATTGTAAACGTGCGGGTGACTAGTCGACTAATGGCCCGAAATGTCGACTAGGAAAATTCTTAGTCAGGAGCAGCCATAGTGGATTTACAAATATGTATGACATGACTTTACCGGGGCTCTTGAAAAACCACCACACAAGAACATCATTATGTTGATTCTTTAAAACCCTTGATTATGTTCGACATTCTTCTATCTCCAATTCCAGTGTTTGTTTGTTTTGTGTTCTCATTCTTTGCTGTCTATTATGGAAGCCCATTTCCGTCAGGGTGATGAACAAGGAGTACTTTGCTCAGCCTGCTGCCCCTGCAACCTTGAAAATGGATGGATGGATGAATGATGTACAAACATTTCCTGGATGTCATTATATTGAGAAACTTTCTTACAGTAATGACTTATTTAAAACAAAATTTTCTCAAAATAAAGAGAATCTTTCTCAAAATAATGAGGTTGTATATCAAATTAGAAAAAAAACTAATTGTTTTGACATACAAAGTCATCATTTAGAGAAAGTTTCTCATTATAATGACTTACAGGGTCTGTAATTTTCTTTTCTTGGCAGAAATTGGCTTTCGTAGGTCAATAATATCTTTGCATACCAATTAAATATACTTAAGGTATGTTTAGGGTTGGGGCAACGAAAACACAAAATATTTTTTGTGCAATTTCCCACCACAGTACTCTAATTAAACATAAAACATTCAACTTCTGAAACAATGAAATGTCTGTATTTTAATGATGAATATGTGATGGAGCTTCATCTGCTTATGTTAAGCTTAATTAATCTTGACAACATGTACTCTTTCAACGGCAGCAGCTGGAGGCAGCAACATCTGGCAGCAAGCGCAAACATTTTCAGAAAACACACATTCTGTTGTCACACTTCCAGCACGCTGCGGTGGTGTGTATAACCACATTCAACTCACTCCACACATTCCCTGCATGGTTACAAAAGTAATGCACCAATACTGGGGAAGCAGCCAAGTAAAGAACTGAACACAGATCAGCATCTGGCAGAGCGTTTTCTTAAGGCACACTAAAATGTCTTTCAATGTCTAAACAGTGGCAAACAATGTACTGCAAGGTGAGTCAATGCTACAGTATAAAATTCGAAAGGATTCCTCAAACCCCATGGTATCTGTTTAGCAGTCTTATTAGGCTTACAGAATAATTATGTACAGTGAGTGTTGAGAGGACCAAGCAGAATAAACACTGTTTTGATGAAGTCTCAAAACCACTGACAACCCTGTTTTCTCTCATTTTCTTGTGTTGACCAGGTCTCCCTTGAAAGCTAGCCCAATTTCAAAGGAACTAACATGCATACAAAGAAATCAAATGAGAATAAAGCGTGATTTTTAAAAAGTAAGAGTGTTGTAGTACTACAAACACGCACTGGGAATACTTTTGGCTACAATGGGCTTTTCTAGTTCAGTAATTGGATGGATGACTTGGAGCCTGTAGAGCTTACCTCACTGTGTTTATGCTGTGGTTACTATGCTAATTAGCGGTAAACATGCAGCTGGTAACCACCCTTCTGATTGTCTTGTGTTGTTTTGTGTCTTACATTTAAAAAAGCAGCTTTTCCTACAGCACTCATGCATTGGTAACTGCTGTTGAAAGCAATACTCCCCTCAAGGCTCTCCACTGGAGCGATGTGAGTCTGTGAGTGTTGGTGACTCTCTTGGGTATTATTATGACCATGTTTGAGTATTCGAGTCATATGGCTGAACAGTGTATGGAGTCGACTTCAGTTACTGAGGGCTGGCTTTAATTGAAAGAACGCCACTGGTGTTGAGGCCACTTAGGGTTTCTAATTATCTTACACCACAATGACAATGAGAGCAGTCGTTTCACACCAACTGTGATATAAGAGTAGTATTTATTTCTCCGATCCTCCTGGGCTTTTGAAAGGATTAACCCTGTCAGTGGTTCAGGACTCGTGCCAAGAATCAGAGGTTCTTGTTTCTCTATTAACCCTGATTAAAAGCGCGATCAAGGATTTACAGACACATGGCAATTCTACTGTGCCACTGGAGAAAAACACTGACTATAATAAGTGTATTTGCTTTCGGCAAAACAGACATTTAACTTTTATTATGAACATTTTTTGGGGGGGTGGGGGTTCTACGTTATTTTTTAAGAAACCTTATGCAAACTTGAAAATGTTCAGCCTGTTAACATGCCAACTGACAGTTCAACTGAATACAGTGTATACACTTTCACTGCTATTACTACAGCTAAAATTTCAAGTACCTCTATCACTTACTTGTCGACTGACACTTTAATCGCATTCACCTACTCTTCAACTGCTTTTATCTTATTCCACAACTTACATTTCAAGTGTGTTCATCTCTTACTTCCCAACTTAAAGTTCAACTGCTTTCATCTCTTACTCCACAACTGACATTTCAACAGCTGTCATCTCTTACTCCTCAGCAAACATTACAAACTGCTTTCATCACTTTAAATGACCATTCAACTGCTTTCTTTTGTCACATGGTTACTTATATTTAAACAGTATTTTTCTTTAACTGACATTTCAACTACTTTCAGCGCTCACAATTAAACCAATACTTCAGACCCTTTTAAGTCTCGGGTCTTCACCTTTGAGCAACTGCACCAACTACTACAACTACAACCTTGACTGTTTCAGTATTTTAACTATTTAAATTTTCTACAGTGAGCACATGCGTGAAGTTTCTTCAGAAAACACTTCCTGTTCTAGTCTACACACGTCTTTGTTGTGTCAAAAGGATAATAATATTTTGATTGTATATCACATCCTTGCCTTTGTTTTCCATCTGCTTCATTCAAACTCAGACTTCATTTTCTACAGTAGTTTGTTAGATGTTTCTTCTTCATTATTATTATTAATATTTAGACATAAATACCCTACAGGTTTTTATATTGACATCTATTGACCATCTCACAGTTTCCTTCAGGTGGCTGTATATCTATTCACTGAATGTCTGCTGACACCGTGATGCTTTAAATGCTTTGCAACAAAGACTTAAATTGTAAACTAGATTAACTGCAACATTTAAAGGCACCTTGACTGTCTCACAAAGCACTTTGTAAATTTTGTTTTAAAAATAGTGCTTCATAAAGTTTATTATCACAGTATTCTATGACGGGCTTGTGTGTTGTTGTGTGTAATGTTTCCATCTGTATCCCTCTCACTGCCTCCCTGTCGTCCTCCTTGCTGTCTTAATAAAACCTTTAAAAAGGATAGCACAAGGCCCAGTCTGAATCACAATCATCTAATTTACCAAGGAACCAGGAAATGGATAGCAAATTGTGTCAGGGGTGTGAGGTACTGCTATTTTGACAAACCTGCAATTTCACAAGCGTAGTGACATAAATGCACGGAGAACAGGACATCCTCTAATAAGGTAAGGCGGACTACTGCACATGCCTGCAAGCAGCAATGATTTGGGTCTCGACCCCATCATCATGTCCACTTAAAAAGAAAATAAGTTCACAGAAAAACAGCCTGAAATAGCTCAAATTTCCATCTCTGGGGAATATCTTTTGATACATATGCAAGATCAAGAAATACTTAATAAACTTTCTCTTGTCTCTGACTAAAACATTTAGATATATGAAAATTAACTGAATGAGGAATATTTTTGAACCAGTAAATCCACCTTGAAAGCTGCTGGGTCTGCAGCCCTCCTGGACTCAGTCTCTGCTTTTTATCCAGGCTCCAGAATAACCCAATCTAAGGTAAGGCCTGCCCACTCTCCTCGACAAAATGGGATTTTATTTGCTGTTAGTTTTTTCCCCATCAAAAATAAACATTTGTATTTCCGTCCGCGGAAATGTCAGGGGGATTTATGTGGTCCCTGTTTTGTGTCGGTGGCCTATTTAATGCTACAGTGCACACCCCTCACAACCTGAAATGAAAGCATGGCTCTTTATGTAGCCAGCCATGTTTGCTGCCAATCACACTGACGAGTATTCCAAATTCAGATTCTCAGATAGCGTATGTTTGGAAATGTATTTCCAGGTATTGATATGAATCATATCTCCAGTCTGTCATAACCTGAATTAGAGCCACTGAAGAACAACAGCAGCAAGTGTGAAGAAAAGTGTGACTCAGGCCTCACCTGAGTAAAAAGTAGTACTGGGGACTGTAGTGCCACTTGGTGGATACATTTTCAAGGACTACGACGCCCTCTGTAAACACAGCATGTAGCATGAGTACTATGAAGTCTAAGAGTTGTAGCACAAGGACATGTACACAGAGACGGACATGCAGACAAGCCTTGTTACAAAATTGTTCTTAAGAGTACCCAGATTTCATTCAGCCTCCTTTCTCAGAATCCAGAGTATTAGTCCCTCTGTGTTTGGGCATCGTACCATCTGCCTGCTGCTTTTTCCTATTTGGATCCTCTTGTTATTCAGTCATCTCCACTTTCAGATATTAAGCCTAAGAAACACCCAGCAGTAATCTCTGTGATCTGAGTTTCAGGTTCTTGGAATAAATCCTGTCAGATAAAGGTAGGGTTTAAGAGAAACCATCTAAAGAGTATTTTTTTAACTGAAGGTAAAGCTAACGTCAGTTGCATGATTTGACTGAGCCAGCACTGACAGGTCACCGTTCACCTTCAGCTGAGACGATCCCCATCTGGCTCAGCTCTGTCCTGCACCACTTCTTGGCCTAATCGGGGCTAATTTTAAACCAATCTTTTTGGGAAATTGAATTAAACATTTGATAGCGTCTTCTCGCCATCCCCCCTCCCCAAAGACACCCAGCAGCATAGCTGAGTGAAGAATCTATTCCATCACATGTCTGCTTCTCTGCCTTAACACTTTAATGCAATGGCAGGGGGAAATATTTCCTCAATGAGAGACGGAGATTTGTTAATGAGCCATATCCACTGTGGAGAGGAAAGCACAGCGACTGGTTTGAGCTCGGTCCAATCAGCTGAAGACCAGGGCTTTCATTTATTCAGGCATCTCAGAATCCATCCTTGCTCTTCAAACGTGCTCACTGCATTTGCTATTCTGCCGAGTTAATTGTGGCTTTTACATATTTGACTGTCTGATACCATTTAGCAGAGGCTAACAGTTATCATTTTATAGAGCTAACAGAGATGAGCACTGGAACCACAGTGCTCAGAGATGACTCAGAACACAGCAATTTTGCATTGCTTGAGGCTATGTCAGAACACTGACATTTCAAAATACAACATATTAACACTGCAAACACAAGTGATGAAGCTTATTAAGTCGAAGTGGGGAATGTGCACTGATCACGACCGAGCAACTATAGAACAAAGGTGTAATTCAAAGTAGAAGTTGGAATGAGAGCGATTAAAGGGCACATGAAGGTTTAGTATGATGCAGAAAAAGAATATGTGACAATATTTAATGGAAAGCTAATTATGCCTGTGGACTAAACAAGACAACAACGTCATTCACATTTTTTGATTCAACACAAAAGTGCGTAAGTGCACCAAACAACACAACCACAGTACCTTTGTATAGCTCACTCAAAGGTGACTCATTATTTTGGCAAGATTACTAAAAAAAAGCTGCAGCCTATGAAGAAATGACAACTGTGGCATTTTCGTACCACAGTGCTAAGTGTACGAGTGATAAAGACTTTGTCATTTTCAAAAACCACACAGCACTCTGGATCTAAGTGACGACGCTGAGATTCTGGGTACTTATTTTCCAGGGACCACAAAATCGTTTAGGTTTGGAGTTTGAAAAGTGACTGTAGCATTTTTTTTAAAGGTACACCCATGGCAAGAGAGTAGATTTAAAAGTGTTCATCAATAAAGAAATCTTTCTAGCTAGCTTTCTAGCTCATTTAATCAAGGTTGAAGTCTCGAAAGGAATCAAGTTTAGTGCATCTTCTCCTGATTGTACATGATCTTTGTACCAGACATGGAACCATAGAAAAAATAGTTCCTAACTATATTCAGACTAGTTTTTACGAAACCAACTAGGTTCTATGTTAAACAGATTTTTATGGCCCAAAATGGGAAAACAACAATGGGTTCCAAGTTTCTAGGTTCTGCATAGCATATAATGCTAACCTGGAAAAGTTTGCTAGCTCTATTTTGGTGTAATTTGACACTGGCTACGGTTTGGTTTGGTTAAATTTTGCTCTTTGTCTGTCTATTGTTAATATCTATTGAAATCGTTATCACAAATTAATCTAAAACTTAATGTATTTAACTACCTGAGTTAGGTAAGTGAGGTAGCTGAGATGGTAATGCTACTGCTCCGCTAAGCTAGTTAGCATTTTCAGGGGTTTAGAGTGCTTTTTTCCTCTGTCATGATTAAGACCCAACCTACTATGTAGACATAGCCTCATTTCATTATGTTGAATTAAGAACCGTAATACCAATATATGGCTTTGTTTCAATCAATAGTTTTCAATTACAGATAACAGCTAGCAAAAATGAGTCGGCTAGTAACACGGTTCTTATCTTAGAAAAGGGTAGCTGTGGCTCTCGTATTCATCTGTCTTTTTAGCAAATGTTGTAGTTACTCCATGTTTTCTCAGAAATTCTCTACTTCTATGGCATAATAATTTTTATATTGACCAGATATGTAGTTACTGTGTTTTGGCTTTGTAGACCTTTTGGATTAAATGTTATGCCCCTGAGACCCCGTGGCCTCGTATGAGGACATCACATTTTGGGTTTACTTGACAATGAACACTTTATTCTACTTAATTTAGACTTGTTGTTCTTATTCATGGACACTTTTTGTGTCATCTAGTGGTAGTAAGAGCACAATATACTGATCCATGTAAAAACAAGATGGCAGCCATCTCTGCCAAGTCAGTCTGAAGCCGATACCTTTTAGCAACAGCACCAAGCTATGACGCTGTTAATTAGGAAGTACTCATTTGTAGACATCGTCTCGTTTGAGGACATTGGGACTGAAGTATCATTTACCATGTTGAGTTTTTTTTATACTTATTGGGTCCTCCTGATCCCAAATAGCTAGGGAAACATTAAAAATGCTTACCAAACAAAAGTTCATAAGAGGATCAATATACTCATCTACATAATGCCATCTAGTAACTGTAACTAGAGCAGTGAAGAAATTTTTTGACGGAGTGAATTATATGTAGTAAGAAATCTGAATCCCTCTGGAGCTCTGATTTTAAGTGGGTGTACAAGCAGCAGCAATTGCACGAGCAAAGATTCAGTTCACCTGTTGTAGCTTCTCTGATCTGCCTCCATTATAAGTCCGCCTGACAGGGCAGCTCGCAGACATGTCCATGTTGCGCCGGCTCGGCTCTTCCTCGCACTTAAATGCACCCAATTTTGACAGAAGTAGAAGGCGCCATCGCTTAATTTAGACAGGCCTTTCAGTGATTCTGCTCTACGAATGATTCAGGGCACTTTGCCACTGCCACAGCCATTATGCCGTGCGACGACTGAGGACAAGACGTGGAGCAGAGTCCACATTTGCATGACCCTCAGCCGAAGATCAGAAATAGTCGTGGATATGTCAGGGCTATTATTCTGAGCAGAGTTGTTCATGGTGGATAAACAGCTAAACAGAGGAGACTTTATGCTCGTTATCACTGGCTCCGACTCTGTTAGACAAAGTGACCTGACCATTCTCCACATTTTAACACTCACTTCCTTCTTCTTTTCTCTCTTTGGATGAAGACACAAACATCAATTTAAAATTATTTAAAAAATAAGAAAAAGGCTGTGTTCTTAAAGCCTCAAGAGGTAGTGCTTTATATTCAAGGCTACACAAATCATGTCTTGAAGCCATTCAAAGCTCTACTTGAAGCCCTTCCAAACACGGACTGCACCAAAGACTTTGTTCAGAGTTGGACTGAATGCATTTCAGCTCTTGACAGAAGTTGCTGGGTTGCCAGTCAAAGAATTTCAGGGAGAATGTAGTATCTCTGAGGAGCCATTACTCTGAGGGAAAACCTACTAAAACCGCAACACAATTTCTCTCCCAGTAAGTTTTAGGGAGTGATTCAGTGAAATGTGTGAAGTGAAAAGCTGTCGAGTGTGAGCGCGTTTAAGGGCGAAAGGAGGAGGGAGAATCAGGATGCTGTTAAAAGTTGCAATCACGTCTGTTGCTGTAGGTCATTGTGGTTGAGTTTCTGCCTCACAAATGACCTCTTGTCATCGTTCTGTCCTATTTTTTTGAGATTTTTCACGATGGTCAGGTCATTATGAACTGCGCTAAGCTATTTTCTTGCCACGGGGTGACCAATAAATGGGCTGGCTAAAGCAAAGCTGCTCCAGTTTTCACTTTGTTGCTGTGAAAGTTTCGCCTTATTTTGCTATCAGGACGGAGCAAAGAATGTACAGTTACATGGTGAAAGCTTTACAGAAATGTGAACTGTAAAAGGAGCCATGGTAGATACGTATTTGTTACTGGGAATGGCAGATGCTGCTCACTGCTGGGTGAATTAATCTCTCTCACACACATTTCTGTTACTATTATTACACTCTCTATTACTTATTCAATGCATATCATTATGGCTTTGATCAAATATGTAGCGACGGCATTGATTCCCCTGACGCATATATTCCAGGTCCTAACCTGTTCTAACGTGCAAAAATATGAGTGTAAATAATACAAGTAATTTCTCAATGGAATCTCTGCTTTTCAGCTGCAGTGAAAGCCAGAGCTGTGTCCTTTAAAGCCCACCCTCTACTGTCACGTCACTGTGTTCTGACAGGGAATAGTTTGGCTATAGGCTCCAGTATTCCTGTGTGGGCCCGACCCCACGTCTAAAAAATGTGACCTTTTTTCATAAAGTGTGTGTACGTGTGTGTCTGTAGAAGGGACTTCAAATAAGAAATGTCCTTTTAGTGAATTTTTCTGGAGCACACTGCTGTTAAGTGAGTACATACACATTCTCACTGAAGGACAAATAAATGTGGAAACCTTTGACTGTGGAACTTGCAGAGTTGGAGCTCCCTCTAGGGGTGGGAGCAGTGGACACATGCTGTACCAGACGCCATCCTGGGGAGTTCACAGGATGTCTTTTGATAATTAACCTCTCACCTCAGCCACTTTCTTTATATACGCACATGAATATTCATTTTAAATGTTGTGTTTTTTAAATAAATGTAGAAATAATAAACAGCCCATAGCTCACTACAAATCAGCTGCAAAAACAAAAATCAATATTCAGATGTAGTGTTACTTTTTTGACTTGGATGACACCAATTAGCATTTCAAACAATAGAGATCTCATCAAAAACCACACGTCAAAGCAATGGAAAGCATGTGACTTTTTATTTCAAATGCATTCAAATCAAAAAGGGTCAATCACATTTAACTGTCACCAGAGATCAAGTATGCTTGCAATACAATACAGTTTAATAGTAATGAGTAATGAGTGTTTCTACAACACTATGAACTACAGCATAGAGATGCAGAATTTGTATCTGAAAGCTGTTGTCAGTAATGTGATGTAGCTTATATATGGATGTGTGTGGGTGGAGGGATAACGAATTTGCAGGCTTTGTAAGAGCACAGGAGGAGAGCTTACTGGTAATTTTGAGTAGGTGGGAGGGAGGCTTACACGTGGGCGAGAAAGTAACCAGGTTTTATTTTACAGACGTGACAAAACAGGCGATGCAGAGTCTCGTATAGGTGAGTGGGATGGGTGTTGTTTGTAGTCCTGCAATTGTGTTTATTCATCTGTGTGTGAGTGCATTTTTGGAGGTTTTTGTGCGTTGCTAGAAGTGTGTGGGGGATGTTTTTCTCTTCACACTACTCTCCTGGTGAAGTTCTGTCCGAGACTCCAAGGCTCTTCAGTCTGGTTGTCACTCTTCTTCCCATCTGGTTAAACTCAGACCTGTAGGTTGCCTCCATCTGAAGCTCCCTCTGGTGCCTGTGACACAAACACGTGATGAGAAAATGCAGCATTTCAATCGGGAAAATATCTTTTTTTTTTTTTTTAAAAAAAAAAAAGGATCAAATGTGTTTGGATAAGTTTCGATACCACTCAATACTGATTCTGACTACTGACACGCAGGCCTAATAAAAACTGAGTTAACTGAGTTCATATACACGTCACCCTCAGCAACACAGTCTTGATTAAAGGTCAAAGGCAATGACAAAAACAAGTTTGACTCAGCAGCATCATGCAGAGCGTTCCTGCTCCCAGGAAGCTTTTGTTGGAAGGAACTCCAGGTACACAGTTCACACATTCACTGACTTCATGTTTATCTTTGAGGAGCTAAAAGTACAACGTGTTCTGATGTGTGTGTCTGTGAGTGGATGTGCTTGAACATTCATATTATTTATTGCATAGGAAGTGCTTGCTTCGTGTAAATAAGCAATTATTGTGGGCCTTAAAACTCTAAATATCCTCTCTCACATCTCTTACCTGACCGTCATTCCTCTGGTGAGGTTGCTATTGGAGACCAGAGCTCTCTCAGACAAGAACTCTGCTCTGATAATCTCTGGTGTTAGCTGGACTCCTGAGCTTTCACACCTGAACACAGACACACATAATCTGAGCATGAAAGCAGAAAGAGCCTCCAACAAAAAGATCAATAGCTATCAATGCTGCATGTGCTTACGGTTTGTCCATTAGTGGTGGCAGATCATCGGGAGGGCCGCTGAGAGGAGGAGGTGCTGTGAGTGGAAGTGTATCTGTGCTGTAGTCCACAGACCTACAGAGCACACACACAGTGCGTTTTCCCCTGAAGAGCCAGACCACACATTACTGAATCCAGATAATGGTCACATATCTACTCCATCTTACTTAGATGAAAGGACTGCTCAGGGTTGTTTGAAATCGCAGTTTGAACGGGAATGATAAAAGATCTCTCCAGTGAAAGTTGATACCACTTACGGGCAAGATAAAATTAAAACGCTGACAAGCCACAGGTTTGCTTTTGGAGGCAGCCGTGGGCTCTGAAAAGACACTTCATAGTGGCGGGCATGGGAGCACAGTTTGCAATTTGAGGCATTCTGGGTCATTTTGAGACATTATTAAACATGTCTGTCATATTTCATGTCACCTCTTTTACTCTTTAATCCAAACAGGTCATGTATCTGCAAGCTAACGAGTACTGGGAGTTATCCAGCTCAGTTAGCTACTCAGCTGACACCTTGAAGTTACTGGTTGTATATATCAAACCTGCAATAATAAATGTTCTTTGCCACTTTGGCGCAGTGGAAAAGGAAACAAGTTGTGACACTTTGACATCACTTTAAGGTTGACATGGCGAACTTGTTTGCTAACAGTTTCTTGTTTTCACATCCAGCAGTTACAGAGCAACTTTAGCCTTCATTTTGAGTCATGTTAATGATTAACTGAGTAATTATGGTAATTGTAAGTGTGTTCTCATCACCTCTTAATACGTGTATTTTCAATTTGCACTTAAATAAACTAGTTTTTGTGCATGAGAAAGGTGGGAAAGTTGGAGTAAAAGGTAAATGCCACTTTGTGCAATGGAAACTGATTCAGCGAATAAAAGATGACACACAGTCATGACTTAATATCACCGCATTGGACACTACAAGCTCTCTCTATCGTCACTGTATAGCTTTTAACAGTCTTATGTATGCATACAGGGTTACCAGAGCTCTTCCAAGTGCACAGAGCTGTCATATTAGTTGTTCAACACTCTATTTTTATTGGCCGGTGTGCTCGATGTTATTATACATGCATTGTTTATTTATTTTTTTTTTTTTTTAAGGTTTGACTGGTGCTCTTTTAATTAAATCATCTTGTTGCGCCACGCTTGGAAGCTGATTTGTCAATGGCCATACCTTGTGATTACAGCTTCTGGGTTCATCATGTGGTGCCATTTGGCCCCAAAAAAACTTGTTCCCATAGATATACTTTGGGAAAGTGTGCCTTTCCTCATATATGCAGAAGCAGAGTGGAGGACAATTCTAAGATAAAGCATCAATTCACATTTTCTTTTGGAGATTTTATGCTACATTTGGATGAAAACTCAACTTGTGAGTCCAAAATTCACACGGTGTTAGCTCTTTTTGGTCTCTACCAACTCCTCAGGGAAAAATCTGTCCACCAGGTGGTCACTAACTGTGTGTGTCTGCTCTTTGCAGAGTGTGAACAAAAACAGTAAAGGTGCAGGCCAGACAGCTGAACAATGAGCTGACATTTGCTATAAAGTTCTGTAAAATATTCAGGGCACAAATGCTATAAACCATACAGTGTTTTGTTACCAATACCTTAATACTAAACTACAAAATAAGTATTTTGATTATACCCATGTATTATAAGTTTCAGTTGCAGTAAAGTTTGTTTGTAGTTGTCTACAACAGAATCCTTTTTAATCATTCTCACACACTGTATAAGGGAAACACACTTCTCTCCCTCTCCTGTTGTCAAGTTGCTGTCAAGTTCATTCTCATCTTCTCTTACAGCCACCTGACATAAATCATATTGTTTGTATTTTTAGGATAACCAGAGAGACTGTGAATGTAACCACTGAGACAGAGATAGAAAATTAATAAGACTGAGCGGGGAGGCTGGGGAAAGTCATCTCTTGCATGATAAAAGAAGAATATATCTACAGTTATCCTGCAGATCAGTGCTGACAGGCATAAAGAGAATACTTTGCCTTGCCAGGCATCGCATTATGTAACACAGGGAAGGTGAGGAGAAATGGGAAGTAGACAGAAAGGTGAGGAGGGAGAGCTGTAGCGGAGTCAGATCTAAGCCCACGCATTCACAAGTACATCATGTGAAACAGTGGCTGCCCAAATTACTCGGGCATCTCGTCAAATAGGGAATTGAAATTGTTTCAGATCTCACAGGGAACATTGCTTCATCAGCTCTCCAACTTTAATACCCATCCTGCCAGACAAATAACAATGTACATGACATTAATTTCTTGAAAGGGTCAGTGTTTTGCATACCTGAGTGGTATTCACTGTGACAGGGCGCATTGAGAAGCATACAGCCTCACCACATGGGACAAGCCAATGCTGTGTTCACTAATACACTACATCCAAATATCATCATTTATTCACTGTCCATTTAGGCTAAAGACTGAATAAATCATTATTTCACAGTGTAAGTGAAGACAGTGTGCTGGGCACTTTGCCTCCATATGACCTAGATACTGCGCGCACACACACACACACACACACACACACACACACAAAGTTTTTTACTTGAGGTATACAGTAGTACAGGGCAGAATGAGAAGACCCTACACTAGATTTTAAATTCATATTTTCCAGCAAACTGAAACTAGAATGGATCACTGCAGTGATAGCAACACACATCGATTCATAACTACTGAAATGTGGACATCAAGTGTCAAAATCAAATGTATGTTCTGATGAAATCGGAGGCTCGATAACAAGAGGGAGAAACTCATCTCCACACTCAAGATTGATTTTATAAATATAGAACTTTACAGACTATTTTACAAAAACTGAACTGATGCACAGCTTTGTCAAATCCTAATAAAATATAAATAAAAGCAGGTTATTTATCAAAAACTAATGAAATCAGAGCCAATACTTGTGATCCAACAACATAACTGCTGCGAGTGCCAACAACTGCAAGAAGTCAACTTTCTGTCATACCGCATGTGAGATGATAAATTGAATTCCAAGCTACAAAATACTCAAAGCTTTGTCTTGGAATTAGACAGGATAAATATTTACTCCATGAAGATAAATATCTACCCAAGTGACCAGTTGTTGAACCAGTAATATGAACACCTGTGTGTTACAGACCTTATGTAAGCGGCATGTAAAGGATCTCAGTATCTCAAAATTGATGTTGTGTGCATATTACACAAGCGATCATTGACAGGAGGTCACACACTACAAGACTTGACACAAGGAGGGCTCTCCAACAACTCCAACTCGGTTTAGTCTACAAAACACAAACTAGAAGTGATTCGGGAAAGGGCGCAAAGACAGGAGAACTTTTTTCCAAACATGGGTGTCAGCGAGAAGCCAGCGATGCAAGTTGTTTGGGCGCTGATGTGCAGAGACAAACCGAGGAAGAAAAAGAATATGGAGGAGAGAATAGTAGCAAGGATCGCCTGCTGGCTACCTTCATTGGCGGTCAAAACTGATTTCACACGACAGGACTTGGTCTCACAAACAGGTCCAGATATTTAAGCCACTAGATATCTCTCAGGTGTCTGCACTGCATCGCTGCATCGTATGATCACGTCTTTGAAAGTTCACAAAGAGCAATCATCGCTTATGAGAGTGAGGTTTTTGTCTACGACTGCTACACTGCTGCTACACAATACTTCGATATAAATCAGTGAGATGCACCCTCCCCACTACACACTGTTATAATGTGTGAAAATACTACTGACAATCTTAGAAACTGGGGAAGCTATAATGAAGTGACCGTGACCGCGCGGACATGAGTTCAAATTCCTCCACAAGCTGAGGAGATACAGAAAGAGGAAGTAAAAAAACAGCCAATCTCCCTTCTGTAAACAAGCAATGTAAACACGTACTTCTTCATTTAGTCGGAGCTTCTCTGGTTTTATATGGGAACCTCTGGGTGAGTATCCACTGTCTTTTAACTTCTGGGTGGCTGCTGTCAGTATCAAGACTCTCATTATCTTGTTAAGTGAGTAAGAGCGGATGATGTTGAGTTCTGACCTACCTGCGCAGCGCACAGTCACTGGGGAGAGCCGGCTGGTTGGACAGACACTTCCAGGTAATCGAATCAAATTCCTTCCATGTCATGACCCCGGGGATCACTTCCTGTTGGAGGTAAAGAAAAAAGACGCCACATTTGCATCAGTCCAGTTTAAACAGGAGCTAGTGTCAGATCAACTCATGACATTTCAGCAGCAACACAAAGTGATCATGTTTGTACTGATGCTTGGTTCAAGTGCAAAGTCTCAGAAAAAAAGTTACCTTACGATCCAGAAACTTCTTCTGAGTGTGTGGAGTGTGTGTCCCTCCGCTCTCAGGGATTGCGTACCTGCAAACACAAAGCACTTTCTGTCTGAGTACCTGGCTTTGGTCAGTGAAAAGTCCAGTCTCTAGCCGGGTATCATCAATATAGAGTTACAGTGTATTGTCAAAAACACGTATTCACTGATGTGTTACCTGGGCAGAGGGCAGAGGTGGAACTCCAGGTCACTCTCCAGGTATTTAGGGGTGGGTTTGTAGCTCTGCAGGCCTGGAGCTGGGTTCTTAAACACACAATGAGATAAACAGGGCATTTAAACATCATACTGGCACGCATTATGTACATAAACACATCTGACGCTCTATTAAATAAATATGATGAATGACAGCCTTACAAAGATTCTGAGTGGGTTTGCTGGAAAAGGTGTGAGCAGAGCTTCAGGGGCGCTGAACGAGAGACAGGCAGCCTCCACGTCCTCTTCTTTGTTGTCATGCTGCTGTTCCTCCCGTGCTTTGGGCTCCGCTTTTGTGAGAGGCTGCACCGGCTCGTCCTAAGGAGTGACAACAACACATTAAGGCAAATTTTAAATTGAAGTCTTCCGCTAAAATTGGCTAAACCTGTATGTTTTTGTTTGTTTAATCCAGATGCTGTATAGTTACCGGAGCTCCAGTGCGAAGTGGTCTGGCCAGTGTGGTGGGGATATAGGAGTTATACGCTTCCCAGGCTGACACAGGATGGTAGCCCATAAGCTTATAGTGCTGGGGAACCTAGAGTGACAAAGCAACACCAGTTTTTATTTTGGTTTTAACAGCAACAGAACATAGAAACAGCTGCATTACTAAAATTTTGTTCCACAGAACAGTTTATTAAAAGCTTGACCACAGTTTTTAGTGTATCGTTTGTTCAGTCACAGAGGTCCTTCTCAGTCTGGTTAATCAATGATGTCCTCCTTGGCTGAGCTGTGATGTTAGCTCGCTCTATGGTGCTAGCTGAACTAGCAGTAGAAGCGTGCTTCCTTCCTCAGTTTGATACAGTTGACAGATGTAGTTTTGTTAGCTTCATATTGTTCTATTATAATCAAGAGAAGGCAGACATCTCTATGGCAAAGAGCTCCAACACTTGGGAACTCACACTTAACAATTAAGACTGGTTAATAGCACTTCTGATTTTGGAGGGAACTGTCCCTTTAGGTAAATGTAAAGTATTATGTACTACAAGTATCAAAAGCAAAAGGTCTGTAATAACTATAATAATCCTCTCTGTCTTGGAGTGGAGTGGAAGTATAAGGTGGAATGAAATGGATACACATACAAGTACAGTACTTGAGTAAATTTACTTAAGTACTCTCCAGCACTGCTGCAAGGTGCATCTCTGTTGATTTATAAGTGTGATGTTCAGATGTCCAGGTGCTGCAGTAAATACCTACTTGAAGCTTGAAGAAAGGAATATGTGTTGTCACAGTCACATCAATAGGATCCACAGGCACTGTGACCAAATTACTGCGAGCCTGGAAATATCAAGGAGACAAATGGCATTATTTGTTCAATTGAACACCGAGGCCTTTTCTCTGCGGGGCATCAGGAAAATGAGAGATTTAATCAAAGTGCGGGAAACTGAGCTTCCTCTTTGATTCCATGCCCAGATCAAAGACATCTTTCAGGGGAAATAATGAATGAAAATTGTTTCATGTGCAGCACAATTGGCAGCGCTCACTTCTCAGTGGTTTCTCATCTTCCGTATGTCAGAATCCATTTAGTGGTTTAGGATTTCATTTCAACAGGCTTTAACAAGACAAACGATCTGCAAAGAAGTGGTTAAGCTGTTGTGTTGACGGGCTGCTGATTACATTTTTGATTCTGATGTGTAATTTCAAACATTTAAAAACTTGTAATCTGCAAGATTTTTTTTTTAACAATTGTTAGTGATGTAATGTACTCACCAGTGGGTCATCTTCATCAGAGAAGACAGGAAAAGCAAATGGAAAGACTCTGTCTGGTGAGATCTTCAGATCAAAACTCGTGTCCTCTTCGACTGAAAAAGGTGAGACGATTCATGATGAAATAAGTTTATTTCCAAAGATCATTATTTGTTCAGGTCAGTGAGAAATGTCGCAGCATTCGATGTATGACTTAATGCATGCAGCATAATAAATAGCCCCGTCCCACGGGCATGCATGCATGTTCTAAGACGCTCATAATAACCAGAGGGGATTTCAATTTTACCTCTAGGAATAAATTCAATTAAAGCATGCTTCACTGACATGGCATGGCATAATGAGATTATTTCTGAATGAGGAGATTATAGGATAATCAAAACCTTTCTTTGCCAAGGGCAAGTTCTTCATACTGTCTTCAAACTGTTTCTTCATACAGGTCAGTCTCCGGTTCATGCGACATCGGATCACCATCTGGACAGGAGAGAGGAGTACGGGGTGTTACGAGTCAATCATGCTCACCTCTCAATCTAAGAAGGAGGAATGTGGACAAAGTTATACAAAAAGAATGAAAGAAATAAGATGTTTTTGTAACTTCTTTGACTTGCCAATAAGCAAAGAGAAGCACACTCCTCCTGTATCTTTAAAAGGCCATATCAGAATCCTACTTTTCCTGGGACGCACTCAGTGTACCCAGGAAAAATCAACTGTAAAGATATTATACATTCAGTGTGAGAATTTACACATGGCTGAGCTAAAGGGACAGGGGCACAGGGATGCTCGCCCGCTCCTGAGGGAAACATGGTGATGTATTCATGCATCGAAGCATATGCATGCACACGTACCTCGGTGACTATACAGTGCTTGGATGTGTGTACCTTGCGTGCTGCCTGCTGGAACAGTTTGAGGGCTCTTTGTTTCAGCTCCCACTGAAAACTGGAGTAGAACTGGAAGGATGGGGCTCCCTCGTGGGCCTGGGAGAGGTTCGAGAGACGT